>NC_057862.1:502261594-502576594 GCF_019393635.1 Dromiciops gliroides
GAATTTTAAAAACCTCAGGGATATCTACTTCATAATACACAGTTGATGATCTGAGATTGTAACCCAGGAAAGTGACTGGTGTTTTCTACACTAATTAGTGAGTCACATATATAGCAATAATAATGAAATTCATGGGGCTGAAGATGTTACCAAGACCAAGAGTGCACAGAGAGAAGTGATGATCATCTTTGACAGAGATTTGGGCAATACCTACAGATACAAAGTATGCTCTGACTGATGAACCAACGAAGTAGACATAGAAACAGTGATTCAACAGAAAGGAAGAGAACCAGGAGAAAGTTGTGACATGAAAACTGAACAGAATATCCAGAAGAAATAAATGTTAAAAATGCCAAAGGCAACCTTAAGTAAATGCTAAAGAGAGACATAGAAAAGATGTTGGCACCAAGCTTACCTTGATTCTAACCATACCATACCATACCATAAAATCCTAGGATAATTCTTCTGCTTCTAACATTAAATACCAAAATGTGAAATAGGACATGAGGTCTGCTTTCTTTAAGGTAGCTAAGTACCACAATGGATAGAATGCTGGGACTTAAGCCATGACAATCTAAGCTCCAATATTATCTTAACCACTTACTTGTTGTGTGACCCTGGGAAAACCATTTAACATCTTTCAGTCGCAGTTCCTTCATTTCTAAAATGAGGGTAACAATATTTGTCTATCCTTTCTTCTCCCTATATACCATTTCACTCAGTGATCTCATCAGCTCCCATGGATACAATTATCATCTTTTTGCTGATTTTTCTTAAGCCCTGATTTCTGTACCTACCTCAAATCTCATGGCTGGGGCCCTAACTGTGGCTTGGGGGGGGGGAGAATTTTCTAAGGTTGTGCCCCTGGATAGAATTTAGAAAACTACAGTAAGAAGGACCTGAGGCCTAGTGCAACACTGCCCACAACTTGGGATTAAAGCTTAATAATAATAATATTAAGTGGCTAAAATAAAAGAAAACAAATTAAAAATAAAATAAGACAAAATAAAAATAAGTAAGCAAAGGAAAAAGAAACCAACAATAGACAGTAACTTTGTTATAAAAGAAGATCTGGGTTCATATTCAGAGGAAGATAGTGAGGTAAAAAAACCACAGTTGTTTATTAGATGTTTTGAACTAGGTGTCTTATAAACATCTTAAACTCAACATTTCCAAAACTGAACTGATTATCTTTTTCCCTTCCAAAATTCCCTCTTACTTTCAATTAAGAGGAATACTAGGAAGACCACCATCCTGCTACTTCCTCGGGCTTGCAATCTACAAGTCATCCTCCACTCTTCACTTTTACTCATATTCTGTATCCAATCTGTTGCAAAGGCCTGTTGATTTCAACCTTGTAAAACCCCTTAAATATGCCCTCTTCTCTCATCTGCCACCACCCTGGTACAAGCTCTTATCACTTCACAGCTGACCTATTGCAGTAGCCTGCTGGTTGGTCTATTTGCCATGTCTCTCCCCCCACTCTAGCCCATCCTCCATTCTGCTACAAAAATGAATTTCCTAAAGCACAGGTCCAAAATTTGACCTCCTACTCAATAAACTTTAGTGGCTCCTTATCACTTCCAGGATTAAACATAAAATCCTCAGTTTGATGTTCAGAGCTTTTCATAACCTAATCCACTTTCTCACCTTTCCAGTCTTCTTACACCTAATGCATCCTTTCCATGTACTCTCAGATCCAATAACACTGGTCTCCTTGATATTCTTTAAGCATGAAAGTCTCTTTGATCAGGACATTTTTTTGTTTGTCCCCCAAACCTGGAATGTTATCCCTTCTTAGTTTTGCCTCCTTGGCTTCCTTGAAGGCCCAACTAAAATCCTACTTTCTACAGGAAGTCTTTCCCAGTGAATTGTATCCTATTTATCATCCATGTATACACACACACACACACACACACATACACATATATTTATGTGTATATTTATATACACATGCATACATATGTGTGTATATACTCACTCTATATGTATGTGTGTGTATAAAAATCTTATTTTTTATAATTGTTTGCATGATTTTCCCCCATTAAACTTTGAGTTTGTCTAGGCCAGAGACCCTTGCTTGTCCTTCTTTAATTTTCAGTGCTTAGCATACTTCCTGGCATATAGTAGATGTTTAATAAATACTTATTGCGGGGTGACGGGGGTTAAGTGACTTGCCCAGGGTCACACAGCTAGTAAGTGTCAAGTGTGTGAGGCCAGATTTGAACTCAGGTACTCCTGAATCCAAGGCCAGTGCTTTATCTACTGTGCCACCTAGCCGCCCCTCTTTCATTCATTATTGCCTTTAATTTTCTGAGAACAGAAGAATGGATCTTGTAGTTGATAAAGTTAGTCTTGGGGGCAGCTAGGTGGTATAGTGGATAAAGCAGTAGCCCTGGATTCAGGAAGCCCTTAGTTCAAATACAACTTTAGACACTTGACACTTATTAGCTGTGTGACCCTGGGCTAGTCACTTAACCCTCATTGCCCCACAACACCCCCCCCAAAAAAAAAGATAATGTTGGCTGATAGAGTATGCAAATATTCACATGCCAAAAATAAGATAGTGATTTACATTTTAGAATCTCTACATTTCCTTTCTTTAATACTATGTACAATGTTGCCACTCCCTATAGGATTTGTATTACTTGGCAGACATGTATTAAAACCTTACTGTATGCCACTCATTATGGTAGTTACTGAAAAAGATGCAAAGGTTAGACTACATACTATCCTTATCAATAAGGAGTTTATAACCTAGTAGTATCTAAGAAGCTGTAATTTTGATTTTCCCTCAATGGAGATCTTCAACCATAGGCTAGCTAACCACTTGCTGAGTACATTGTATGAAAAACACTAGTATAGAAATCCTTTGGGTTAACTGGCCTCTGAATTCCCTTTTAATTCTGAGATTCTTTGAAGTAAATGTGTTAAGAAATGGAAAACTGCCAAAGGTTTTTTAATAAAAGAGTGACATGATTAGATCTATGTATGTGCATAAAATATTGTCAAAGTAGGATGAAGGTTGGATTATCACATTCTTTTTGTAGGAAAAATAAAGAGAAAGTAGAATATTTGAGCATATAACTACTTGAATGGCTGGGCTGAAAGAGTGTCATTAGTGGTTCAACACCAGTGTGGCAGGGACTCTCTAGCAGAGTACTCTAAGGATTGGTGCTTGTCCCAGTGCTATTTAATACTGTTATAAGTGATGTGGGGGTTTCTTGGAAGTCTACTTGTCTGGCATGTTATAATGGGTTATCTCTTTTAAGTATGGATTAGATTAGGTGACTACTAATACTACTTCCAAATCCCAAATTCTGTGTTTCTGTGACAAGGAGAGAACAGGGATAGGAAGAACTGTTAGAAAGCTGTGGCTTTAGTCTACAGGGGGTGATAACGAGGGCCCATACTGTGTGGTGGCTGGCAGTGTGGAAAATAGATGTGAAAGCTGTTGCTGGGGTACAATCAATAGGACACCATGAGTTATGGTATAAAAGAGGTGAGAGAAAAGGAAGATTCAAAGATAACCCCAAGGTGATCTATATGGTAGAGTAGGTGATTGGTAGTGCCAGTGAAAGAAATAGTGAAATAAGAAAAAACAGGTTTAGGGAAAAGATATCATTTTTTAATGGAGCCTGTCCCTACTAAGTCTACAATGAAAACTCATATACTATAACAGGTAATGTAAATAATATAATTGCCGTATTTTATTAGCAAAAGCAAAAAATAATCTAGTCAAAGTGAACCACTTTATTAGTAACAATTTCTGTCCCCAAAATACCAGAAAGTAAATGAATTTTGTGTGGGAGGGAATATGTTCTTCCCTCTTTTGTTTTAATATGTTCTTAATTGTAATCAACACAGCCCAATTTATATCCAAACTTCTACATCCTTGTTGAAGAAAATTAAAATAAAAAATAAGCCATAATTAACCAAAACTAAAAGGCAAAAAGATATAAAAGAAGAAAAAAATATAAATCTATTCATTCAGGGGTCATCATTTTAAGATATTCCAGAAATGGGAAGATAACAAATGAACAAACCCTAGAAGATAATGTATAGTATTTTAGCAAAATATATAATAAACAGAACATTAGAGGGCAGCTAGGTGGCACAGTGGATAAAGCACTGGCCCTGGATTCAGGAGGACCTGAGTTCAAATCCAGCCTCCAACACTTGACATGTACTTGCTGTGTGACCCTGGGCAATTCATTGCCCTGCAAAAAGAAAGAGAGAGAGAAAACAATAGTAACTACTGTGTCATATGTCTACTCTCTCATTACTTTATAAGAGAATACATACCCACCAAGAGTGTTCATGATGAGCAGAACCAGAAGAACATTGTACACAGTATCATCAACATTGAGTGTTGATCTACTGTGATGGACTATATTCTTTTCACCAATGCAATGGCACAGAAGAGTTCCAGGGAACTCGTGATAGAAGAGGATCTCCAAATCCAAGGAAAAAAATAAAAAGAACTGCGGAGTATAGATGCTGAATGAACCGTACTATTTCTTTTGTTTTTGATGCTGTTGTTTTTTTCTATTTTGAGGTTTTTCATCATTGCTCTGATTTTTTCTCTTATAACATGACTAATAAAGAAATAGGATTACTGTTATTACGTGTATATATATATATAACCTATATCAGATTACCTGCTGTCTAGGGGAGGGGGGGAGGGAGAGGAGGGAGGGAGAAAAATCTGAAATTGTAAAGCTTGTATAAACAAAAGTTGAGAACTATCTTTACATGTAACAGAAAAAAAAATAAAATACTTTATTAATTAAAAAAATAAAATAAAATAAAAATGAGCTGGAGAAAGAAATGGTAAACCAGTTCAGTATCCTTGACAAGAAAACCCCAAATGGGGTCCCAAAGAATAAGACATAACTGAAAGGACTGAACAACATATTGGAATCTAAGTTCTTTGAGAGAAGGAACTAACGTTTTTGTGTTTGTAGCCTTAGAACTTAGCCCAGTGCTTGGCTGGTAAAGCACTCATTAAAAGTGTTTCATTGGTTGATACATTTATAGAATTATAAGATTGTAGATTTAAAACACAAGTGTCCTCAGAGGTCCATTAGTCCAGATTTCTTATTTTATAGATTAAAAAATTGTGACTCAGAGAGTTGAAGCAACTTGCCCAAGGTCACACCCATAGTTAGTAGCTGAGCCAGGGATAAAACCCAAATCTTTTTGGCTCCAAACCTAGTGCTGTGAATTATAACCTATTCTTGCTGATTACTTAGTTTAATACATTTTAATGAGTTGCATAGAAGACGTCAAGGATATATGTAATCAGAAATCAAGGCAGCGTAGATATTTAGTGACTGATAAAAGTTGACCATCATGAATGTTAAATTAGTATGCAAGATGCCTTGTTCTTTGAAAGACCTGGAAGAATGCTGCCAGGAAATTGGGAATGGAAAGACATTAACCAGAATCTGAGAGGCTGAAATGGAATAGCCTGCAAAGAACTGTTTGAGGGAGTGTCCATAACCTTGAGATCACAGATACATTCAATTATTCAATCTCCGTACTGGACAGAACAATTTTCTTTTCCCTGAATAGCCTCATGCTTTTCCACCTCTTTGTCTTTATCTAATACCTTCTCTCTGCCTGGGATTCTCTTTTCTTAATTTTGTAAGGAATTAATTATGATTTGGAGTTTTTATAACCCCATCTTTGCTTCATTATGGTCAGACTGAAAAGATGCAAGTTTTAAAAGCCTAAGAGAAGATGGGTGTGTACTTTAAGAGATTATGGAACAAACAACACAAAGAACATTTATTGAATCAAAGTATCAAAAATTAAGTACCTAAACCCTATCTGGAGTTCCCCCACACCCACATCGGCCTGGCCAAATTATAATGGGGACAGCCCAGGGGGTATGTTAAACCAATGGGAGACTCAGCATGGCTATAGAACCACCCTTCCAGTAAAAGAGGCAGGAAGGGGGAAGAGATTACTCTCTGTGAGAGACAGAGGAGGAAGTTTGAGAGAGAGGGAGAGAGGAAAAGAGGGAGAGAGAGAGAGGGAGAGGAGAACTGGTGTGTTTGATCTCCCCTAACCAGGAGACACTGCAAAGCTGATTCTCATTAGAACTAAAGATCCCAGGTGGTGGTGAGTTTGTGTTTCTTCCAACAAGGCTGGCTCATTAAGTCAGCTGAGGTGAAACAAGTTTAGTGTTAGAGTTAGTTTTTGCCAGACCTAAGCTGTTCTGAGTAGCTGAGGAGGCAGAGCTTATTCGAGGTACCTGGGGGCCTTTTTACCCTCCATTTGTGTTGTAAATTTTGGTACCATTAATAAAACCTGATTTGTTTGTGGAAAAGAGGCTGCTAATCTCCTTTCTTATTAGTATTGGAGACATAACTGAAAAAGAAGCAGTTTGGAGAAGGGGAAACTCTGGATCTAGAAGTCCCCATTATTTTCTGAACTCCAATATTATAGCAAACTGCCGAATTAACTCCCCATATTTAATTCCGCCCTAACAATTTCCAGTCCAATTTCTACCCATCCTTTAAGGCCAAACTCCACTGTCATCTCAATATTGAAGTCTTCTGTAACCTATACAGCCAAGGGCTTGCAACACAAATAAATGGGCTATATTTCCTAACTTTGATGATTTTGTATTTTATTATGATGAGATAAATGTAGAAGTGCAATTTTTTAAAAATCAAAATATAGTTTGGAAAAAAGTAAAACACTGAATTCAGATTAAGGAAAATTAAGAACATAGCATTACAAATATAGAGCTGGAAGGGAACTCAGAGTCCGTCTAACTCCATCATTTTACAATGAAGAAACTGAGACTAAGAGAGATTGGTAATTACCCAGTGACAAAGGTAGTAATTAGAAATCCAATTTAAAACTAAGTCCTCAGGGGCAGCTAGGTGGCCCAGTGGATAAAGCACCAGCCCTGGGTTCAGGAGGACCTGAGTTCAAATACAGCCTCAGACACTTGACACTTACTATCTGTGTGACCCTAGGCAAGTCACTTAATTCCCATTGCCCTAAAAGAAAGAAAGAAAAACTAAGTCCTCATGTTTGCAGAGCATCTTTTATTTTCATTATACCAGAGTAATTTCTCTTTCCTTTCAACATCTGTAGCGCTTTATATGCCTTTTATTGTACTTTTACATTCCAATTTACATTAGACTTGTTTACCTTATTAGACTGCAAGCTTTCTGAGAGCAGAGACTATGTTTTATTTTACTTTATGTTCTCCATAGCCCTCAGCACCATGGGGCAGTCACTAAGCAAATTATTACTGAATTAATAAATTTGGGTTTGTTCTTAAAAAAAATGAAACATAGTCCATTTCCTGCCTGCTAAATAAAACACAACACAAGATTAAATACAGAGAGAAAGTGAGTGGATCTCAGTGGTTATTTATGGGGCAAAGTGGCTGCCCAAGTCAATAAGAACAAGAAGTGAAAAAAGAAATCTCTAGACAATAACCACCAGGACAACTTTTCAGATTTCATACTCTGAGTTACAGAGGAAAAAAAAAAAGGTTGAGGGAAACAGGCTTCTACTTGCAAACCCTAATATT
This sequence comes from Dromiciops gliroides, assembly GCF_019393635.1. Lineage (NCBI taxonomy): Eukaryota > Metazoa > Chordata > Mammalia > Microbiotheria > Microbiotheriidae > Dromiciops > Dromiciops gliroides. The sequence continues at coordinate 502,269,156 of NC_057862.1, forward strand.
GTGCTTCTGAATCTCAGCTAAGAATAATATCCAAAAGGTGTTAAACTAAGAAAAAGGATGCTGATTTCAACTCTAACTGGGGGAAAACTGATGGTAATTAGTACAGTTTCTGGAAATAAATATGGTTATAAAATTGTGAGAGTAACCTTCACTGCCAATTGAAGACATTCCATATTTATTTCCTTTATGGCACAAAGAAATAAGCTATCACAAGACTGGGAAACACTAGTATTATGCAAATATAACTCTAAATGGAAATCTGACTCTTCCTTAAACAAGACAAAAAGGGTCATTTTGACATTCTTAATTGTATTTGGAATTTGTGTTTATAAAAAGGATACTTTCGTTGATAGCAGGGTTTTTTTCAGTCTTGCTAAGATTGTGGGTGATCTCTGAAAGAATCTTAACATTAGGTTCACATCTTTAATTTCAACTTGAAAAAGACAGACTAAATTATTTATTATATGGGGGGGAGTTGGATCTTTGTGTTTTTTGCCTTTGCAAGTTGTAAATTCTGTGCACCTGGTGGAGATATGGTCCTGTTGTTACTGCCTTGATGATGGCAGTATTCAATATTTTGTTGTCACCCCATGCATTTTGGGGCAGAGAGATGAGAACTGCTCTCATCCTACTCAAAATGCTTGCAAGTAAGGGAGGGGCTGGTGGTGATCTGCCCAAAGAAAGCTATTGATTTATGTTGTCTTTTTTCTTCTTTTTTTTGCATTAGTACAGCACGTTTTTTTTTTTTTAATATTAGGCCAAACATTGATTCGTTCTACTGTTGGCTAGTAACATTATATCACTGGGAAAGCTGTTACGAGAACTGATATTTCCTTTCCTAGCTCAAACTTGGCATGAATTGCAATAAAACGTTCTGGCTTAGAACCAGTATTATATTAAGAATTGAAGTTATTAAGGCATCATGTAAGTTCCTATTATTACTAATACTATAATCAGGAGTGTCCAAGAAGGAATGGCTTTTCCAAGTCTTTTCTAAATTTTAGGGCTCTCTCCTTGCCTATCTCTATCAAACATGTTTGTTAAGAATTTTGATAATGATGACTCCGTTTTATAATGCTTTATGTTTTAAGTAGAATTTTCCTTACAATAGTCTCATGAAGCAGATAGTATGAGAGTCAATATTTCCATTTTACTAATAAGGTAGGTAAAGCCGAGAGGCGAAATGGCTTGCCCATAGATAGAAAAATGGCAACACAGGATCAGAACATTTCAAGTTAGGGTCAGATGAACCTTAGAGATAATCTATCGAGAATTGATATTATAGATGGTAAAGAGAAGCTGGGAAGTTGCCCGAGCTTTACCATGTTTCCTTAAAAAAAGCACCATCAAATCAAAGCTCTAAACAGATTCTGGAACAACAGAACCTACAAAAAGAGAGACACAATCCTCCTATGTGAGATAATTTAGAAGACTTCAGGACAGATCTGTCTCACCTGGGTGAAAGGAGAGGGTGGCTCAGCACTGGTTGGCTCAGCTGGAAGCTCGACTTAGCACAGGTCAGCTCAGTGAGAAGTTTGACACTGCTGCAACTCGACACAGCTGAGAGTGGTGCATCTGAGAGAAGTAAGAAGCTTACAACAGTGACCACCTTGTGCCCCAGGAGCAGACTTCAACTTTATAAGTTTAAAAATAGGCTACAACATGAGCAAGAAACAAAAAAGGACTCTTACCATTGATAGCTTCTATGGTGAAAGGGAAGACCAAAACTCAAGCTCAGATGAGTTTTTCAAAATGCCTACAAGTGAAGACTCAAGTGGGAGGATGATCTTGTCTCAAGACCAAAAAGCCTTCTTTGAAGAGCTCAAAAAGGCTTTTAAAAACTAAATGAGAGAGGTAGAAGAAAAATGGAAAAAGAAATGAGATAAATGAGTTACACTGCAAAAAGAAGCACAGAAATTGACTGAGGAAAACAAATTGGCCAAATGGAAAAAAGAGGTGCAAAAGCTTACTGAGGAAAATAATGCATTAAAAAATAAAATTGGGCAGATGGAAGCTAATATCTCCATGAGACACCAAAAATCTGTCAAGCAGAATCAAAAGACTGAAAAAAATAGAAGAAATTATGAAATACCTTATTGGAAAAACAACTGACCTGGAAAATAAATTCGTGAGAGTTAATGTGAGAATTATTGGACTACCTGAAATCCATGATCAAGAAAAGAGTCTAGACACCACGTTCCAAGAAATTAGTAAGGACAACTGCCCTGAAATTGTAGAATCAGAACACAAAGTCATCATTGCAAGAAGCCACCAATCACATCCGGAATGGTTGTTCATTGAGGTTAAACTGCTTCCATCCCTATGAGGTATGATAATACTTTTAACTTTCGGGATCTGTATCTCTGTTAGGGTGTTGTTATTAAATTGACTTTAATGTGGTGATATAAAGAAACTTAAGGGGCAAAAGAAGACTAGGTGGAGGCAGAATGAGATTAACTACATCATATGAAGAGGCACAAAAAGAGCCCATTACAATAGAGGAAAAGAAGGGGGGGTGAGCATTGTTTCACCCTTACTCTCATTAGATTTGATTCAGGGAGGGAATAAAATACACTCCCATTTTTATACAGGAACTTAGCTTACTCTTTAAGGAAACAAAAGGCGAAGGGGAAAAGGGTGGTATTGATAGAAGGGAGGGCAAAAGCAAGGGGGGAAGGGGCAAGAAAAAGAAGGGCTGCTAATAAAAGGGAGGGTAGATTGAGGGAGGCAATGGTCAGAAGCAAAACACTGGTAAAAAGGAATAGGGTGAAAGAAGGGGGAAACGAGTACAAAAATGGGGAAAAGAAGATGGAGGGAAATAAACACTTAATAATATTAACTGTGAATATGAATGGGATGAACTCTCCCATAAAACTGAAGTGAATAGCAGAGTGGATCAAAAATCAGAATCCTATTATATGTTGTTTACAAGAAACACATTTGAAACAAAGAGATGTACACAGAGTCAAGGTAAAAGCTTGGAGGAAAATATATTATGTTCCAGCCAACATCAAAAAAGGAGGGGTAGCAATTCTTATCTCAGACAAAGCAAAAGCAAAAATAGATCTAATTATAAGAGATAAGGAAGGAAACGACATCTTGATAAAAGGTATGATACATGATGAAGTAATATCAATACTAAACATGTATGTACCAAGTGTTATAGCATCCAAATTCTTAGGGGAGAAGTTGAATGAGTTACAGGAGGAAATAGACAGGAAAACTAAACTAGTGGGGCATCCGAACTTTCCCCTCTCAGAATTAGATAAATCTAACCACAAAATAAATAATACATAAGTTAAAGAGGTGAATAGAATATTAGAAAAGTTAGATATTGACAGATATCTGGAGAAAACTGAATGGGGATAGAAAGGAATATACCTTTTTCTCAGTGGTACATGATACATACTCAAAAATTGACCATGTATTAGGACACAAAATCCTCATAGTCAGATGTAGAAAGGCAGAAATAGCAAATGCATCCTTCTCAGATCATGATGCAATAAAAATTACATGTAATAAAGAGCCATGGAAAGGTAGACTGAAAATTAATTGGAAACTAAATAATCTCATTCTAAAGAATGAGTGGGTCAAACAACAAATCATAGAAACAATCAACTTCATCCAAGAGAATGACAATAATAAGACAATATACCAAAATGTATGGGATGCAGCCAAAGCATTTTATATCTCTACATGTTTACATAAATAAAAAGGAGAAAGAGGAGATCAAATTGGGTATGCAACTAAAAAAGCTAGAAAAAGAACAAATTAAAAATCCCCACTTAAATACTACATTAGAAATCCTGAATATCAAAGGAGAAATTAATAAAATTGAAAACAAGAAAACTATAGAATTAATCAATAAAATTAAGAGCTGGTTTTATGAAAAAAAACAATAAAATAGATTAAAAATTGGTCAATTTGATAAAAAAAAGAAAGAAGAAAACTAAATTACCAGTATCAAAAATGAAAGGGGTGATTTCACCACCATTGAATTGGAAATTAAAGCAATAATTAGGAGCTATTTTGTCCAACTGTATGCCAATAAATTTGGCAATCTAAATAAAATGGATGAATATTTACAAAAATACAAATTGCCCAGGTTAACTGATCAGGAAATAAAATACTTAAATAGGCCCATTTTAGAAAAATAAATTGAACGAGTCATCAATGAATTCCCTAAGAAAAAATCTCCAGGGCCTGTTGGGTTTACAAGTGAATTCTACCAAACATTTAAAGAACAATTAATTCCAATATTATACAAATTATTTGGAAAAATAGGTGAAGAAGGAGTTCGACCAAATTCCTTTTATGACACAAATATGGTGTTAATACCTAAAACAGGCAGAGCCAAAACAGATTAAGAAAATTACAGAGCAATTTTCCTAATGAATATCAAAGCAAAAAATCTTAAATAAGATATTAGCAAGGATATGAGAGCACGTGACCACCAGTATATTATACTATGACCAGGTGGGATTTATGCCAGGAATGCAAGGCAGCTTCAATATTAGAAAAACTATTGATATAACCAACCACATCAATAACAATGCAAAACAAAATCATAAGATTATTTCAATAGATGCAGAGAAAGCATTTAACAAGATACAATACTCATTTCTATTAGAAACACTAGAGAATGTAGGAATAGGTTGAGCTTTCCTTAAAATAATAAGCAGTGTCTACCTACAACCATCAGCATCCAAAAATTATGTAGCAGGCATAAATTAGAGGCCTTCCCAATAAGATCAGGGGTGAAACAGGGATGTCCATTATCACCCCTATTATTTAATATTGTCCTAGAAATGTTAGCTATAGCAATCAGAGAAGAAAAGGAATTAAAGGAATTCTCAAGGAGGAAAAATATCCATTCTTTGCAGATCATATGATGCTATACTTAGAGAATCCTAGAGAATCAACTTAAAAAAAAACAGCTTGAAACAATTAACATTAACAAAGTTGCAGGATATAAAATAAAGCCACATAATTCATCAGCATTTGTATACATGACCAACAAAGCTCAGCAGCAAGAGATAGAAAGAGAAATTCCATTTAAAGTAACGGTAGATGATTTAAAATACTTGGGAGTCTACCTGCCAAGAGAAACCCAGGAACTCTATGAACACAATTACAAAACACTTTTCACACAAATAAAATCAGATCTATGTAATTGGAAAAATAACAGTTGCTCATGGATAAGTGGAATAGGTTAGGCACAGGAGACACAGTAGTAAATGACTATAGTAATCTACTGTTTGATAAACCCAAAGACTCCAGCTTCTGGGATAGGAACTTAGTGTTTGACAAAAACTGCTGGGAAAACTGGAAGATAGTATGGCAGAAACTAGGCATACACCAAAATCTTACACCTTATACAACAATAAGTTCAAAATGGTTTCAAGATTTAGACATAAAGGGTGATACTACAGATAAATTAGGAGAGGAAGCTATAGTTTACCTCTCAGATCTATGGAGAGGAAAACAATTTATGTCCAAACAAGTGATAGAGAATATTATAAAATGCAAGATGGAAGACTTTGATTACATTAAATTCAAAAGGTTTTGAACAAACCAAAGCAATGCAGCCAAAATTATAAGGGAGGCAGAAAACTGGGAAACAATTTTTATAGCCAGCATTTCTGATAAAGGCCTCATTTCTAAAATATATAGGAACTAAATCAAATTTATAAGAATACAATCATTTCCCAATTGAGGAATGGTCAAAGTATATTATAGGCAGTTTTCTGATGAAGTCAAAACTATCTATTGCCATATGAAAAAAATGCTCTAAATCACTATTGGTCAGAGAAATGCAAATTAAAACAACTCTGAGGTACCACCTTACACCTATTAGATTGGTTAATATGGCAAAAAGGGTAAATAATAAATGTTGGAGAAGCTGTGGATAAATTGGAACACTAATGCATTGTTGGTGGAGCTGTGAACTGATCCAACCATTCTGGAGAGTAATTTGGAGCTATGCCTGAAGGACCATGTGACTATTCATACCCTTTGACCCAGTGGTACCACTGCTAAGTCTATATCCCAAAGAGCCCATAGAAAAGGAAAAAGGACCAACATGTACAAAAATATTTATAGCAGCTCTCTTTGTGGTGGCAAAGAATTGAAAATCAAGGGAACGCCCATTAATGGGGGGATGGCTGAACAAGTTGTGGTATATAAATATAATGGAATACTATTGTGCTGCAAGAAAGGATGAGCAGGAGGAGTTTAGCAAAACCTGGAAGGACTTACATGAACTTTTGCTGACAGTGAGAAGCAGGACCAGGAAAACATTGTACACAGTAACAGCAACATTGTGTGATGAACAATGGGGATAGACTTGGCTCTTCTCAGCAGTGCAATGATCCAAAACAGTTTCAAAGAACTCATGATAGAAAATGTTTTCAACATCCAGAAAAAAATAACTGAATTATGAATGCAGATTGAACCATACTGTTTCTACTTTTGAACTGTTTCTTCTCTTCTTTTTTGAGGTTTTTCCCTTGTGCTCTGATTATTCTTTCACAAGATGACTAATGTAGAAATATGTTTTATGTGATTGTACATATACAACCTATATCAGACTGCTTTCCATCTTGGAGAGAAGGGAGGGAAGGGAAGGTGAGAGAAAAAAAAAATTGGAACTCAAAATCCTGTGGAAATAAATGTTGAAAACTATCCTTATATGTAACTGGAAAATAACAAAATACTTTTAAAAAGAGAAGTAATATTATATACATATATATACATATATATATATGTATACATAATATATATGTCTGCGTGTCTGTATGTATATGGGTATGTTTATATATCTCTCTATCTCTGTCTCTATCCACAGCCATATCTCTCTCTCTCTCTCTCTCTCTCTCTCTCTCTCTCTCTCTCTCTCTCTCTCTCTCTCTCTCTCTCTCTCTCTCTCAGAAAGTGTGTTGAATGTGGATTTGAAAGACCATGATCTAAGTCCTAGTTTGGCCACTTACTATCTGGAGGACTTTGGGCCAGGCACAAACTCCATGTGTTAGATTTCTTGTCTGTGAAATGGGGTTTGGAATAGATAATCTTTATGAACCTTGCCAGCTTTAAAGTTCTTATCCAAATCCATCCATCTCCTTTCATGGATGAGAAAATCAAGGCTCAGAGAGGGTAAATAATTTGCCCCAAATCACAAAAGTAGTAATTAGAGAGGAATCTAGGTTGTCTGTGTCCAAATCTAGTGTGTGTATGTGTGTGGGGGGTGCTTCATCTCTACTCTTATTGTCATATCTAAAGTTTACTTTAACCAGGTCACCTTATAGCAAGTCCAACAAGTTGTCTTGGACAGTGGGAAGGCAAGAATATTTCTCTACTTTCCATCTAAGTTCCAATCCTCTAACCAACTTTTGGGAACACAGCACCAGGTGTTCTTTTTGTCTGCCAGCCCTTAATACTGTTTTAGTTGAAACTTTAGGCCAAACTAGTTTCACATACTTTTCACAAATGAAAATTATATAATACAGAAGGCAAGAAGGCAGCTCAGAGCTTACTTATCTTTGGAAGAAGGTGGGATGGGGGTGGATGGAGGGGATGACAATGGATCAGTCCCACCCAAAGCTTTTCATTTCCTGTGTGAGGGAAACAAACAAGAGACAGGTAAGATTCCTGCACTTTAACAAGCTCAGTATAATTGAAATAATAGGAAACATTCTCCTCCAAATGATGCTATCTTCAACAGCAAACTCACCCCTTCATAGCAATCAAAAGTGCCAGGAAAAATGCCAAACCTGGAGTCAAAATATGTAAGTTCAAGAGCTCAGGCTGACACAACTCTGTGTGACATTAGGCATGGTCCCTCAATCTCTCTGGGCCTCAGTTTCTAAGTTTCTTCTTGGTAGAAAACAGGTTGATAGTATTTAGACTGCTTAGTTCCTAAAGCTGTTGTGAAGATGCAATGGGATTATTAATGAAAAATTGCTTTTTAATGCTAAAGCACCATAGAAGTATCAACTGAACAATTTCTAGTTTTAAGTGAATGTGAAAATGCCTCTAAAATATGAAGCTAAATCATTGAGCACCTTGCTACATTCTTAATATCATATTCTGTCCTCTTCCTCCCCCTCATCATATATGGTTTCTAAAACCAGATCATACTATTTAGGACTGGAAGGGCATATAGAGATCATCTATTCCAGGAATTCTTAACCTGAGGTCACTGGACCCCCAAGGAGTCTATGGATAATTTTCAGAAGTCCATGAACTTGAATTGAAAAAAAAATACAGCTTAATTTCATTAACCTCTAACTGAAATTCAGTGGGTTTTTTTCCAATTATTTAAGATTATTATTCAGAAAGAGTGCCACAGGCTTCACCACACTGCCTTCACCACTCTCCCAATAGGCCCATGGTTAAGAATCCCAGATTATGCCCAAACCTTAGATAATGTCTATTTGTTTGACAAATGAGAAACAGTTTGACAGAGACAAAGAGATGGAGTTAGAGATAGAAAAAGAGACAGACTGAGACAGATGGACACAGACTTGCCCAGTCTTACAGACAATAAGCAGGGAGAAAAGACTTAGATCCAGCATCAACTTGGAGACAGAAAGAGTGGTTCAAATCCTGCTGAATGATTGTGGGCAGGCCACTTATCCTCTTGGATTTTTCATTTCCCAATCTCCCATCTGTGAAATTGGGATAACAATAACTGCATTACCTTCTTTATAAAGTTGCTATGAGGATCAAACAAAATTATATACTGAAAGAATTTTATTAATTCTAAAGCATTACGTGCCACTTATTATATAGAAATTAAAAGCTACATACATATATATATTTTGATATGCATTCATATATATATATACACATATATATACACACACACACGCACACATATACACACACATACACACAGATATACCTATATAACACAGAGGCCAAATACAAAAGGCTGGGAATTCATGCCTTGAGATTTCTGCCCTGGTTCGTAGAGCAGTGTTTACAGTAATGTGAAAGATGTTAAAATATGCTCTTAAAGTAGTAATGCAAATATCCTCCCACCCACGCATGGGAAGCACTCCTGTATTTTAGCTGGTCTGAGCATTGTCAAATCCATTAGAAGCTCTTCAAGTTGACATGACAGCACTGATTGGTGGGACAGTTGATAGAATAAGTCAAATGTCAATGATGCTTCCCTGACTGCTGATAGTGCTGATTCAGTGATATGTAAAACTCTTTGGCACTGGAAATGGTCCTGTTCTCTGCCTTCCCTCTATCCCTCCTCCATATCATTCCCTCTCTATCCCCCTCTCCCTCTTTCTATATAATCTTAACATTGCAGATCTCCCTATTTATTATAAGGTGCTGGGGTCTTATATTTTGATCTCAAGTCAATGTCACCCTAGCTTGAACAGTGTTCAGCCCATCGTTTTAGGATGTGCTCATTTAGGATAATTTTGTTCAGTTTTAATGAGCACTAACGATTGATGGTTGGAGCAAGAGGTCTGGATAAAATGGCAAAGGTTTTGTCAATTAAAAGATGCTAATCTCAGCATTTTGCTTAAAGGAAAGGAAATGGAAAAGCAACAGAGAGACAAATAGGATGTAGAAAACATAAGCACAGAACCCTAACCCAAATCATCCCAAACTCATTTATCAGAATATTTGTTTTGTTTGTTTTTTTAATCATTGACATAAAAATGGATGAAGGGGAATTTTCCGTTTCTTAACTGTATATAGGGTCTGGTGTATTACCTTTAAGAGAAGTAGATAGAAATGTAGTCTTTTTAGAGAAGGCAGATGGTCTTTGATATATGCTTAATTTTTTTTAGGGGAAGAAACAAAATAGCCTGGCTAAGGACATGTTAAATATTTAAGTGCAACACCACAGAGTTTTATGAGAGTGTAGCTGCATATTGAACTAATTTGGGTCGTTAGTTATCTGAACCAGCTACCTAACTTGCCTTCAGAGTGAGTAGGTAAGGCTAAATCAAACCTCAGGAGGTTTCAGGAAATAAGGATAGAATTAGTGGCAGAACTTATGGCATTCAGGGTTCCATCTTGCTCAGTTAATCAGTAAATGTTTATTGAATGCATACAATATACAGAATACTCTTCTGGGTGCTGGATGCTGGGTTTTATATGCTGAATCAAAGCCAAAAACTGAAATTTGGGCACATGGAGCAAGTTGCATAAAATGTGCTACTGGGTATACATGAGGGGAAGGTTGGCTTGGCATAGGGTAGGACCATGCCAAAGAGCAACTCACCCACCTGGAGTTGTGGATTGGCAAGAAGGCAAAAAGGTACCCTCCTGTAAATTCAAATTTTAACCAATTATTAATGACCGACACAAAGCTCAATGCTTCTATGCTGTCAAACCTCCTCTAAATTTCATCTCCCTAAGATAAAACAAAGATCACCATGATAGTAAATGGTTTGTGAGAAAATATAAAATACAGTCCCTTTCCCAAATCATGGAAGATTAGTACCTAGAAAACTATGGATGCATTTATAAATAATAAATATTAATAATGAACCTAAGTTTGACTGACTGATAAAAATACTGAAACCAATGCTACCCATTATGGTAACACTGTGATTGAGGGTAAATATCAGTATCACAGCATCTCAGAGTTGATGTATTTTCATCCAATTCACAGATAATCACAAAATGCTAGAATCTGAGAATTTGGAAAGAATTCATTAGTCATCTTGCCAGAAATGTTTACCTGTAGGGGCTAACAGAAATTCAGATTTTTAATGTTTTGTCCCAAACTGAAAAAAAAAAAGGACTGAAAAATTATGGCAGTTAGGTGTTATGGTAGATAGAACACTGAGCCTAGAATAAAAAAGACCTGAGTTCAAATTCAGCCTCAGATACTTCTAAGCTGTTTGACTCTGTGCAAGTCATTTAACCTTCATCTGCCTCAATTTCCCAGCTACAAAATGGGGATCATAATAGCATCTACCCTCCAGAGCTGTTGGGAGGCTCAAATGAGATATTTGTAAGATACTTAGCATGGTGTCTAGCTAATCCTCCCTCTCTGAAGAATATTCAGAGTTAGCAGCTGTTTATGATTGGGAGACCTCAGAAATTGTTGAGTTCTGGGAGAAAAGAGGGGCCTCAGAGATGTAGACAAGTGCTAGCAGCAAGTTGATTGCAAGTAAAGGATGCTATGACCCCCAGTTTGATTATATCCAGGATTAGTTGGGTCCTTGTCTAACTCACTGACACACTTAAAGAATAACCTTTTCTAGACCTGATTTCTGCTATTTTCCTGACTTTCTACCTTGGTATTGTTGGCATCTGGTTAAGTTGTCCATTTTTTATTTCCTTTCTCTCCACCATCAACCACCCAGTGAATTTTCCTGCTCTTTTAAATTTTTTTCTTTAATTTGATATCTGTACTTTTAAAAGGTATTTTATTTTCAGATAAGGATTAGCTCGTTTGTACTATATTCTGAGAGAGGCCTTGCTTTGAAAGAGTACACCACTCAAAGAAAAAAGGAAGGGCCACAGGGGATGCATGAGACCAATTGACCTTATTCATCTCTCTCTCAGAAGACATAAAGCCAAGCTTCAAATGAATGGAACCTCCACTATATACATCACCCAGTTGTTATTGAGCCTCTGCTTGAAGACCTCTAAACAATAGGAACCCAACAATTATTGAGACTGCCCATTCCACATTTATACAAATCTAATTGGTAGAAAGTGTTTTCTTTATCACAAGCCTAAAGGTCCCTATCTGACGTTCCCTCTACCACCCTTTACTCTTGGTTCTGCCATCTGTAGCCAAAGACAACATGCCTAATACTTTCTCCTGTGTATGATGACCCTTCAAATAGTTGGCCAGAGTTACCATCCTACTCCTATCCAGTTTTATCTTCTTTAAACTAAACATCCCCTTCAACTGATCCTCTTATGATATGCCTTCAAATTTCTTAACTCTTCTCTGGATGCTCTTGGTCTTATCAATGCTGGTCATAGAGTGTGGTACCCAGAACAGAATATACTATTCTATATGATATCTGAAGAATATAGTACAGAGTAAGCTATGCATTTTTTAATGTAGCCCAGGGTTGCATAAGCTTTTTTTTTTCCTTGCCAAATTTACATTGCTAATTCAAATTGGGCTTTCCGTTTCCTAAAATTTTCAGATTTTCTTTAGATTAGCCTCAAACAGTCCATGCTGCAATTTCTATGACATGGAGGACTCAAAGAATTTAAGAGTAGGAATTGGATTGTAGACAAAAGGCCAATGTTTGAGCCTATTGGGGCACCTATGTAACCTTGGGGAAATCACTTCACCTCTCTGTGCCTCATTTTTCTCTTCTATAAAATGGAGATAATTATACTTATTCTCCTTATTTCAAAGGACTGTCGAGCACCAAATGATATGCTGTAAGATGCTTTGAAATGATAAAGTTATATAAATTTAAATTATCATGGATAAGTTAATGAATTATAACAGGGAAAATAAGTAGTCTTCAATATAAATGTAAACTCTTACTAAAACCAGGTATACACATAACTCAAATTTTAGCAAAATTTGAAAATACTTGAAAAGTATGCTTAAAAATAATGGATGCAATCATTAAATCTCATCCCAGAACATGAAGGTCAGTAAACAAACCCAGGGAATGCTGAATAAAACCAAAAAAGGTCAACCAGAAGGTATAGCCTGAGACTTCCAAAGCTTCAATTCAGGAACTAAAGCTGCAGCAGTGAATAAATTAATGAAAATATGATCCAATTATTAAAAATAATTGCAAATACCTAGATTTTCCCAAAAGAAAGCACAACCAAGCAAAAGCTAAAGACAAAGATTTAAAAGTGTGTGGGGGGGATTGGGTAAGAGGAGGAGTGGCATTCTTACAAAATAAAGAACTAACAACACAGCAAGAGGAAAAAAATGGAATAAAAACTTTGGAGGAAAGAGTTGGAAGTAAAATAAGTATCTTAGAAAAGAAAGTAGAAAACATTATTCAAGTAATAATCTCCCTCAAAATGAGAATAGACCACAGAGAAATCAATGATTCCATGGGACAGCCAGAAATATTAGAACTAAATCAAAAGATTAAAAAATATGATGTATAAAGTAAAAAATTACCTTTGAAACCAATCACATATAAATAATGTGAGAATCAATTGACTCCATGAGGGTTTGAAAAGGGAAACCGAATGGAGGCTAAAAAGAATTCACAAGTGCATAAAGAAGGGTGCTAATTTGGGTGCTTTAGAAGAGGAAAGTATGAATTGTGGAGACAGGGTAGTGGCCCTTGAATGAATCTCATTTCTGTCTGATGGAGGCAATAGAGAACTGAAAACGGATATGCATATGTATACACACATGCACATGCACATTTTAAATTCAGAAATATATCAGATCCAACATAGGAAAAAGCAGAGTTAGAAGCCTGGTTAAGAAAGGATGATCTTATCAGAGATGGACTAGTCATAAGCAAAACAAACTACCTGATATTGAAAGAGGGGGGAATAATAGGGAAGAAAAAAAGAAAACAAAAAGGACTATAATCTCACTGGGTGCCTCTTAGGCAAATGAGAAATAGATAAATAAATGGTTGCTTATGAATATAGCTGAATGTTATTGTACCAGGGGATGAAAGATGATGAAAGAAATAATTTCAAAGAATCTTGGGTAATAAGAACTGATACAGTGAATTCAGTAGAATAAGGAGAAAAAAATTATACATGGATAATAACATTATAAAGAAAAAAATTTTTGAATTCTTAAGAAGACTGATCCATACAATGACCATCAGTGTCTCCACAGGGCCTGTGGTGAAGAATGTAATGACATTCTAACAAAGAGGTGATGGGCAAAAGGTGTGGAGTCATACATTTTTGGACTTTACCATAATATACATGCATTGTTGTTGTTATTGCTGTTCTTTTCCTGATTATGCTTATTTGTTATAGTAGTTTTTTCCTTTATTTGTTGTGTCTGTTTGGGAGTAGGATGGGATCAGGTCAGAGGCATTAGTAATAGTGATGCCAAAAGAAAAACGTCACTGAAATATTTTTCTTAAATGCACAGAAGGGAAAAGTATGAAGTTCAGATGAAAGCAAAGCCAAGCAATGCAGTTTTGAAGGTAAAATGAAATTAATTATATAATGAAAAATGAAGTAAACTTTATGAAATGTAGATGCATGGTTTCACAAAGAATACTCCTTTTAATGTCTATATGAAATGTTCATTTTTTTGTCTTTAAATTCAAAATAAAAATAATATGAAAAATCACACCACCTATTCACAAGGAGCAAGCTTACACATTTAAAAAAAGATAAATACATGAAAGTACCATATTCAACTATATAGGGAAGTGCAGAGAAAGAAAGAAAAGCTAAGGATAAAAAGTTATTTTATTTGATTGTTATTGTTGTTATAATGAGGAAAGAGAGTCAAAAAGATATGACTACTCCTTCAGGAGAAATGAATGAGGCTAACAATAGGTAAAAGAGATGCTCATTTATTCTTGTTTTTCTGCTTCTCTTCCTTTTCTTGTACTTCTTGTTCTTGTACTTCCTTTTCTTGTTTTTTTTCTTTCTCCTCTTCTTCTTCATCCTCCTTTTTCTCCTCATTTCTCCTCTTCCTCCTTTTCCTCCTCTTCCTTCTTTTTCTCATTCTCTTCCTCCTCCTCTCTTTTATTTGACAAGAAGAATGATTTCTACATTGGAAAGGACTGAGTCTAAATGCCTGTTTAGCGCCTGAAACTCAACATAAGTATAAGGTGGAAAGAGAACCATATTATAGATAAGACTTACCTGGCTTCAAACCCCAGCTTTGCCTTTTATTACCTTTGTGACCTCTAACAAATGACAACCCTACTGGTCCTCTAGTTCCTCATCTGCACAATGAAATATTTCAGCTAGCTAATGTGATTTGGGCCCACATTAAGAAGAATGAAGATTGCAGAAATAAAAAGCTATCTCACTCTACTTTTCCTGTTCAAACCATATCTGAAAGATGCAAATTTGGCCACCAGAATTTAGAAATGTCATAAGAAGATTGTCCAAAGGAAGATAATCTTGATGGGGCGGGGCCTTGAATTCAGTCGAATGGGTAATAGATAAAGGTACTGGAAACATTTCATGACAAGAATAACAGAATCAAAGGGGGCATAATTGTGGTCTTCAAATATTTGAAGGTTGTTTTTTTGTCTTTTTTTGCTGTGAAATAGGTATATTACTTACTTTGTCCTAAAAATGTAGGTATGGAACCAATGGCAGAGAAAGAAAAATTCCTAACAATTAGTGATGTTGTAAGTGGAATAGACTGCTTGAAAAAGTAAAGCATTCTTCTTATTGGAGGCCTTTAAAGAAAAGGTTGGATGATAACTCTTCATGTATGTTGTGTATGAGGTTCTTTTGGAGTATGAGTTGGATGAAAAGGCATGAGTTCTTTTCTTCAATCCTGTGATCCTTTGATTTAGACTTTACATTTAGTTACTTCTGTGTATTTCTGGTGTTTTAGTTTGATAGACTTGAAATAGACACTACAAAGCTCCAAAAATTTGAGGGCAACAGAATTCTTATTCTATTTGGCTAAATTGAAAAGGCTTTATGTATGTGACAGCTTCATAACTTAAGAGTTGGAAAGGACATTGAAGGTTATTTCACCCAATATCCTCATTTTTATAGATGAGGAAAATGAGATTTCTTAGGGTCACGCATGCAGTGAAAAATAGAGCCAAGACTCAAACTATAGTTCTGTTTCCAAATCGAATGTTCCCGTTTTTCAAATATACTGTCTCTTCATTTTGGAAAGAACATAGGCAGTCTCCAATTTATGAACACAACTAAAGAATAACTAGAGCATATTGGCAGATAAGGAAAACAAGCAGAACCTTCAATCCCTTATGGGTAATTGCATGTTATACCCCAATACAAAAGTCTCCTAAAAGTGTCATCTGTAAAATAAAGTATTAACAAGTAACTTGTACCTACAGGTACCCTCCTGAATTTGGTGATCTTTTCTTGGATCATGGGTTGCTATAGTATAAGCAATACAGGTGGACAGTAAGCGAGGTAGAGAATTGAACAGAAGAAGAATGGACTAAATTACTTTGAGGAAATTGCAAAGCATTTTTTACTGACCCCAAGCTTCTCATAATAGCAAAGGGCCATGTTATTAGAACAAACATGTTAGTGCTGTTGTTATATGGCAGCAAGACCTGGAACACCACTGTCTCCAATGAACTAAAGATGAACATCACAGAGAGCAATGGAGAGGCACATAGTGATTAGTAAGCAGGCTATAACAAATAACTAACAAAGAATTCTAAAGAAGGACAGAAGAAAAGAATGCCATTAAATAATCATTTGTTAGAAAGTAGATGAGGTGATTACATTACAAGAGCAAAGAGTGAATGATGAATAGCTAGGGCACTCCAATGCAGGAAGAAAGTAAAGAAAGCTTTCGGCACATTGGATGAAATTCCTGTGGTGAACTTTTGGGAATACATGGATAATGGCTGCGTAAGATGGGCAAGTAAGGATAAGTTGTAATATACATCAGTGGACGGAACCCCCAGTTCAAGGAGATAATAGGACTTCAAGCTGTAATTTGGTTCAACCCTTTCTCCAAAACCATTTTACAGATATAGAAACTGGGAACCAGAGAAGGTACGTGACTTACCCCAGGTCATATAGGTGGTAAGTTGTAGAAATAATATTGACTTACTCATTCCATTTCCAATGCTCTCCATTATATCAAGCTTCCTCCTGCACTTGTCTTGTCATCACTGGTAATTTGATATTTATTTTCTTATAAATAGATAGATTTCTATAAATTTGGCTGTCTAAATAAAATAGTACTATTATTGCAACCTTAAATAGATTGCATTAATATCTCTTGGTCTCAGTTTCCTCAAATATCAGGTGGGAATAATATTTACAAAGGGTTATTTTGAGATTCAAATGACATACTGTAAGTAACTCACATTGTACCCTGTAAAGTACCGTTAAGATTGGTATAACAAGGAATAAATAAATGTATGCGGAATTGCCTAGAAGCCCAACTAGAGCATATATCTATAGGCATGCTTGTAACAATGCTTCTATGGGAAAATGTAGTCTGTTCCAGAAAAGTAAATTATAAATGAATTCTGAAGTAAAGCCATTTGTAGAGACTATATTCAATGAAGAAAGGGGCTTTTCTAGAAGATTTATGGGGAAGCTATAGAGAAATGTGGGACAGTTATACAAGAATTTACAAAATCTAGATTTAAAAAATTTAGTGTTAGGCACTGAGTAGTTAATTTTAAAAAAGTAGCCCACTCAGGAAGATAGAGAAGGTGATCTAGGCAGAGCAGAAAAGAGACCTGGGGAGAAAATTGTCATATGGTCCTAACTGGCCTTCTGCTCTGTGACTGAGTAGCACAGGAATACAAAGGAACTGACGTATGAATTCCAGACTAGCACTGTGCAATGGAAACTACCTTTAGATGAAGACTAAGAGAGTGGGAGAACAGGTTCTGAACTGCTAAAAAGTGTACTTTTCTGTCATTCTATCAGATACTGCTGTGAAGCAAAATAATTATACAGGGCAAAATGACCCATTTTGATTTGGTACAAGACAGACTCAGGGCTAGTCTAAGTGTGTGGAACACTAATTAGCATCTTACCTGGATAGCATTTTTCAGTGCTCATTGAATCAAATCTCTTTAAATATATCACTCCATTTGGGAAAGAAATAGTTCTCCACCCTCTTCTGCAGGCCATTTTTTTTTGTCTATTTTAGAGTTTCGAAATGTGAATGGAAAGGGGGTGGGGAGCATGTGTTTTACCTCTTCTCTTATAAATGTTTTCATGTCTCACACTTCGAAGGTTAAAAATTTGACAAGATGAACATTTTGGAAAGGTAATTGATATCTTTGAGATTCTCTATCCCCTGACTTAGCATTAGACTGTATGAATTTCATTCTTTTTTCAATTAATTTAATTCATTAATAAATCTCAGACATCCATTTGAGGATATTGGGCAAACTAATTTTGCTTGTTTGCTTTTGGATGTATGTTTGACTTGTTTGTTTCTTAGTATACAGTGGTATATAAAGAGAATTGACACCTAGTACTGGCCCTGATGCGACATTTGTCCAATCAACCTCTCTCGTTCCAGTTTTCCTCTACTGTAAAATAAGTGGTTTGGACTGAGTCACCATTATTATAGCTTACATTTTTGTAGAGTTTTATAGGTTAAATCATATATCATACATAGATATATAGCTATAAACATTTTAGAACATATAGGTTCTTTTCCTTTTTCCTTAATTATCTTTGGAAATAGACCTAGTAGTGGTATTTCTAGGTCAAAGGGTATATAGGCAATTTACTAACTTTTTGGACGTAATTCCAGATTGTACCTCTCTTTGTGGTAGCAAAGAACTGGAAATTTCAGGGATGCCTGTCAATTGGGGAATTACTAAGTAAGTTGTGATATATGATTGTGATGGAATACTACTGTGCTATAAGAAATGATGAACTCAGTGATCTTAGAAAAACATAGAGAGACTTGTGGAAAACAATGAAGAATGAAAGAGTAAAACTAAGAGTACATTGTATATAGTAATATTGTTTTAAGAATGAGTTTGAGCAAATAAGTAATTTTTAATATTATAAATATGCAAATTAATCATAAAGACATTTGAAGAAACATGCTATGGCATCCAAAGTAAGAACTGATAAATAGAAGTATGTATAGAATAATTTTACACAAATACATATTTGTGCCTAATGGTAGCCATCCCTGGAGAGGTGGGGGAGGGGAAGAAGGAAATTTACATGAGAACATAAAGAAATAGAAAGGAATGGCAAGATGTACTTAGAGAATAGCAGTTTCATGTGCAATGATCTTTTTTATTGTACTATGTTATGGAAATGCTTATTTTATTTCACTAATTTTAAAAATACATAAATATATTTTGTCATATATATAGCTACACACACACACATATATGTATGTATGCACACACACACATATATGTATGATTTTACTTCAGCCTTATAACAATGGGAGATCCAGGTAGGGATAAAAACTAATTTAATTATAAGCTCCCTTACAATTCTATGATTCCATAAGGTAAGCCATATATAGATTATAATATCTGCTTTATAGATGAGAATAGTGAGTCCCTAAAAGGGTAAGTGATTTTACCCAGGGCTTCCCGAGTTCAAATATAACCTCAGATATTTATTAACTTTTTGACCCTGGGAAAGTCACTTAACCCTGTTTGCTTTAGTTTTCTCATGTGTTAAATGAACAGGAAAGGAAATGGCAAACCACTCCAGTTTTTTTTGACAAGAAAACCCCCAAAGTGGGTCATAACAGGTCGGACATAACTGAAAATGACCTAACAATAATTACTGACCACCTTTACTATCTCCCAATTTTCAACCTTGGTGTCATCCTTGACTCTTCCCTCCCCTTAAGCCCTCACATTCAATCTTAGGACTCAAGATTTAGAGCTATAAGGAACTTCGGAGGCTATCTAGTCTGATCTCCTTTTATAGCAAACACCAGGTCTTTTCAATTCTACCTCCACAATATAACTTGCATCTATCTCCTTATCATTAACACCTCAGCCACCAATAGCCACCCCCTTCACCTAGATTATTGTAGTAACATTGAACTGGTCTCTCAGTTTCCAGTCTCTACTGTCCTCTGTACAACTGCCAAAATGATATTCCCAAAGTACAAATCTGTCCATGTCACTCAAGTTAAAGAAGCTCTAGTGGCTCACTACCATCTCTAAGATTAAATATAAACTATTTTGTTTGACTTTTAAAATATAATCAATCTCTAACCTACCCTCCTATTCTTATTGCATTTTATTCATCTTCCTATATTTGGTGTTCCAATCAAAATGGTCTATTTGTTATTTTCCATACAGTACATTCTATATTTGTATCCATGTCTTTCAAAAGACTATCCCCCCTGTCTGGAATGCACTCCTTCCTTACCTCTGCCTCATAGAATCCTGAGTTTCTTTCAAATATCAGCTTAAGAATGACCTCCTCTAGGAGATGAGCTACCTTTATCTTTCCAATTGCTAGCTCCTTCCTCTTCCCTCCAAAAATTTCTTAGTAGGTAATTTGTGTGTATATATACATATGCATATAGAAACATACCCATACAGATATAAACAAACACATATATACATGTGTGTATATATATACATATTTGTGTAGATAGATAATTTCTTTAATTTGGTTATATTCATACATATATACACACACACATATATACATATATATACATATATATATGTATATATCATGGGGAAGGAAATAGGATGGAGGGAAATAGTTAATAGTAATTGTGAAAAAATTTTGAAGCAGAGGCAAGAGTAATGTAACGAAGATGACTGATAATGAAATGGATTGATTGATGGATTAATGATGATTAGAGGAAGATGAGGATTGATTGAGGATTGAATGATAATGAGGACTGATTGATGAGGAGGAGGATGGAATTAAGAAGATGAGTATTGACAATGTTAAGGATTGACTGAGGAGGATGATGAGGATTTATGGATGATGATTGATTGAGGAGTGCTTGATGGTGATGATGGCAATACATATGGTACTTATTTTGCTGGGCTATTGTGAAGAAAACCCTTTGTCAAGTTTAATGTACTATATATAAAAGTTATCTATTACTGTTGTTGCAATAACCTCTTGGGTTCATTGTAAGAAAATCTCTCTTTAAAGTATGATATAAATGTAGTTTACTGTAAAAAAAAAAAAAGAAAAAAGGATGAGCAGGATACTATCAGAAAGACCTGGAGGGACCTGCATGAGCTCATGAAAAGTGAAATCTATTGTATACAAAATAACAGTAATATTTTTAGATGATTTGCTCTGAATAACCTGCTTATTTTCAATAATGCAATGATCCAAGACAAAGGTTTTATGAAAAATGCAATCCATCTACAGAGAGAGAACTGTTGGTATTTGAATACATATTGAAACATAATTTTTTAGTTGTTAGTTACTTTATCAGAAACACACACAAAAAAGTGATGAGCAGGATGTTATCAGAAAAACCTGGAAAGACCTACATGAACTGATGCAGAGTGAAATGTACTATATACAAATAACAACAATAGTGTAAGATGATCTGCTGTGAAGGACTTGATTATTATCAGCAATGCAATGATCCAAGTTAACTCTGAAAGATTTATGAAAATTGTAACCTGCCTACAGAGAAGGAACTGATGGTATCTGAAAACAGATTGAAGCATATTTTTTTGATAGTTCTTTATGGGTAGTTTTGTTTTTGTTTGTTTTCTTTCACAACCTGGCTAATGTGGAGATTTTTGCGTGACTACTCATGTATAACTTTTATTGAATTGCTTGAGTTCTTGGGGTGGGGGACAGGAAGAGAAGTTGGAACACAAAGTTTTAAAAATTGATGTCAAAATTTGTTTTTACATGTAATTTTGAAAACTAAAATTCTAAAATAAAAAAGAATGAGCAGGCAGATTTTAGAAAAATGTAGAAAGACTTACATGAACTGATGCTGAATGAAGTGAGCAGAACCAGTTGAACACAGTAACAGTAACATTGTGTGATAATCAACTAAGATAGATTTGGCTTTTCTTTTTTTTTCAATTTTTTTCTTTTCTTTGAATCTTCTTATGTTGAAATGTTTTACATAATTGCACATGTGTAACCTATATCTGACTGCCTGCTGCCTCAGGGAGGAGGTTGGGGGTAGGGAAGGAAGGGAGGGAAGTAACTAATTTGTAATAAAAATGTATTATCTTTTAAAAGAATATCAAGGCTTGAGACATGAGAATTCAAATGTATTGCTATTATTGTCATTCCTGATGAAAATGCTTTGCTAAATAAATACTAACAAATTTATCCCCTTTTTATGTGTTTGTTGTTATTGTCCTTTCGGTTTTATCTTTGAATGTTCCTGAAATGAAATTACTTGGTTGAGGCTCACACCAAGATTTTTAGAATCTCAATTTTCCCTCCTCTAATGTTTGCTGTTTTGTCAAGTTATGTTGCTCATGATTTCCCATAATTTTCTGGTCTTGCCCATGGTTGTCATATCTCTCTGCTTATCCAAAAGGTCATATAATTACTCACTGGGGACTTTCCTATTCCCTTTTAATCTTCTTATTATGATGACTGCTATATATCCCTTAGACTTCTACAAGCAGTGACAAGAAAAATCAATATATTTTAATTTATCTCATTATCGGTATCAATGATTTTTTTCCCAAACAGGTGAGATGAGAATTTTAAAATTTCTTTTTCTTTAATTTATTAAATATTTTCCAATTACATTAAAAATTTAACAATCATTTTTTTTTAAATCGTGAGTTGCAAATTCTCTCCCTTTTTCATGACCCTCCCCCATCCCTTGAGGGGGCAAACAATAGGCATCTGCTAAATTTCCAAGTCTTTGTTACTACAAAAAGAGCTACAATAAATAATTTTGTACAAATTGGTCTTCTCCCCTTTTTTTTTCTTTTCTCTTTGGGATACAGGACTAGGGTCAATATGTTGGGTGCACACAGTTTGATAGTCATTTAAGCATATTTCCTTTTTCTTTGGAATGGTTGAACCAGTTCACAACTCCATCAATAATGTATTAGGGAATAGTTTCCCTAAGGAATATTGATGCAAAAATGTTCAATAAAATACAAGCAAGGAGATTATAGCAATATATCACAAAGATCATACACAATGACCATGTGGGGTGTATACCAGAAATGCAGGGCTGGTTCAATATTAGGAAAACAATAAGCATAATCATATTAATAACAGAAACAAAAAATATCATAAATTTATCACAACAGGTGCAAAAAAAAGTTTTTGGCAAAATATAACACTTATTCCTATTAAAAACACCAGAAACCATAGGAATAAGTCTTCCTAGATTTTTTCTGGAATCTTCCTAATCATCATTTCTTATAACACAATAGTATTTCATCACAATCATATACCACAACTTGCCCAGCCATTTCCCAATTGATGGACAGTCCTTCAATGAACAATTCTTGACCACAACAAAATGAACTGCTAAAAATATTTTTGTATAAATAGGCCCTTTTCTTTTTTCTTTAATCATTTTTGGGATACAGAGCAATTGCTGGGTCAAAGTATATGCACAGTTTTATGGCCCTTTGGGTAGAGTTACAATTTTTTTCCATATTGTTTTGATCAGTTTATAACTACACTGATTGTCATTGGTGCCCCAATTATTCTACACCCCCTCCAACACATCATTTTCCTTTTCTGTAATGTTATCTAATCTGATGTGTATGACTTAGTAGTACAGAGTTGTTTCAATTTTAATTTCTCTAATCAATAGTGTTTTAGAACATTTTTTTTATATTGCTCTTCAGGGTCCATGCTCCATAATGGTCAAAAGTGTTTCTCTCTGCTCTTGAACTGTGACCTAGTAGTAGGCATAGGCATTAGAGATGCCAAAGCATGATTGGTCCTACATCAAGTGCTAGCACAGAGGTCCCCTATGGTTTATTTCTGCCTTATCCTTTTACTCTCTCTGGTTTTGAGAACTCCCGAAGCCACTGATGCTTCTGTCACCACCACCACCAAGTCCTACTACTAATGTTGTATGCATGTGGGTTCTGTGCCAGCTTCTACTCCTCCCACCATCATCTTTTGACCTCCCAAGTTATCTTGGATTGGAAAAATGTCTCACTCTGATCTCTTTTCTCTATCATTCCAGGATTTAATTTGTGATCTTGTTTTGAAGTTGTATTGAGGAGAATGTTGGGGCACCTCAGCTGAGTGCTTCTTCTACTCTACCAACTTAGCATTACACTTTGAAATCCCCAGAATGGAACTTTTGTAATTACTTGTTCTATCTTTCCAACTCTATTATTTTCACCCAGTACAATATTGATTTTGACCTTTAGTCTAACTATACAACTTTGTGACTACATACAGATAGCTGATGTCAAAATTACCACTATATCCATAGCCAGTCATTTAATCCCTGACCAGATATGGTCTACTTCATTTTCAAAATATTATTCAGTGCTTCACTATGTCAAATACCTGCTGATAATTTTCTGGAATAAAGTGTCTGTGATATACATGTAGAAGGTGTCTGAATAGTCTCACAGCTTTTAAATTCATTCATATCTTAATTCTGAACCATGTTTTGTCATTTTTTTTCTCCATTTCCTCATATCCTCTTATGTCTTTGAAGTCCCTAAGTATCAATGAATATGTTGACCTCATATAGAAGATATGGTTCAGTTCCTTGTAGAAATTCTCTACCTTGACAGCCTTTAACACAAGTATTATTGTATTATCTACAGTTAGCTTCATAATGGTGATTTTGGTTAAGCTCCTCATAAGCTGTGTATGGCTAGAGGAAATCAGCAAGTACCTGTATCCATGAAATCATACATCTTTTTGTCTTAGGCTACATTATGAAATGTACTCACAAATATCTTATTAACTTCTTCAAGGTCATCCTTATATATGATTGAACTTCATTATGATTTTTACTTTCATTTATAGCTGTCACAATGACACCTTTAATGTCAGCTTGGGGCCCCATGATCCCATCTTTGATCATTGGTATATGAAAAACCCTGAAGGACTAAACCTATTTAAATAACCAGGCTTTTCCGTAATGCTGCTGGTGAATGGATCAATAAGTATATTAACAGCAATGATTTGAAAACCAGTCTTATCTTGGAGTGGGCTTAGACTCACAAAATAATTACTAATACAGCAACTTATAATCATAAAGTTTTAGATCTAAAAGGAATTCAGAGATTTTCTAGTATAATCTGTTCATTTTCATGATGCGGAAACTGAGACCAACAAGGTTGAAGTGACTAACCCAAGGTCACACCATTAATAAATGGTAGGGGCAGGAATTGCCTATGTGTGTTTTCTGACTACAAATCCAATGTCCTTGCCACTATATCATACAATCTCATTAATATTTTCCAATAAATCATGCTTAAGATTAAATGAAATCACAAAAGTGAGGTCCTAAAATGGATCTAGATTATACAAGTAGCAAGAAATAGTAGAAAGAGCTATAGGCTCAGAATCAAAACTCCTACATTTAATTCCTGATTCTGAAATGTACTAGCCATATGACTAGATGGCAGAATGGATAGAGCAGCAGGCCTGGAGTCAAGAAGACTTATCTTCCTGAGTTCAAATATGAGTTCCTGAGTTACTAGGTGTGTGACCCTGGACAAGTAACTCATCCATATTTGCCTCATTTTCCTTATCTGTAAAATGATCTAGAGAAGAAAATGGCAAACCACTACAGTATCTTTGCCAAGAAAATCCCAAATGGAGTTATGAAGAGTCAGATACAACTGAAACGATTCAACAACAAAAGCTAAATGAACCTTCTCTGTAACACTCTGTTTATCCATCTGTAAATGGGAAAATTTTTATTTAACTATCATTACTCTGACATTCCTGGGGTTTTGATTGGTATATTCTTCTGTTCTCTCACCCTAGTTCAAATAGATCTGGGGAGATTTATAATTTCTTTAAATATTTTGATAATATAGCTTTTTGGTAGTCATTTCTAATAATATATATTTTAATTTTTGGTTATGATATTCATATAGTCTCATGATTCTTTCATTATTTCTCATTGGTCTGTTTTTCAGGTAAGTCATTTTTGATAATATATGCCTCATATTTTCTTTTTTATAATCTTGATTTTGTTTTAATATTTCTTCTTGTCTTGTGGAGTTATTGCCTTCTGTTTACACATTCTAATTTTCAAGGTGTTCATTTCCTGGGTAAGATTTACTATCTTCTATTCTAAGCTATTAATTCTCTTTTTCAGTCTTTCTTCCATAGCTATTATTTAATCTAGCATTACATTTTTTATCTCCAACTTCATTTATCCTGGTTACTCTTGTAGTGTCTGTGAGTAGGACTCCTCTTTTCTCTGAAGCTCAGCTTAGACTTGCTGTGCATTTACTCTCTTCTATATTACTTCTTGGGGTCCTTTCAATCCATCTTGTTTTTTCACTGTTTTCACATTTTGTACTAGTTGTCCCCAACCTCTCACCCCCTGACCTCATATTCCCAACCTCAATTTCTAGACTAGGACTTAATGTTGTTATCAAGTGAAAGGTGCGAAAATTCTAGCTAGTCTGTCTAAAATATCTAATGAGTGGTCACCAATAAATTATAAGTTTTAGCAAGAGTTTAGACTTATAAGCACTTATTAAGGAGAATAAGAATTTGGTGAAGAGAAAGAGAAAGGCCTAGATTCATCTATTAAAGGGAGAGCACATTTCTAGCTCCCTTCACCAGAGTCCTGAGGAAAGAGAGTGAGAGAGCCAGCCTCGCCCCCTCTTCCTCCCACAAGCAAATGTCACTTCCTGACGACAAAGAAAAGCTGCATGGCCTTGCCCTCAGAGGCCTTCTCCTCATGGTGGAGCTTTCCTACAGTAAGTTTCCAGCAGGTGGCATCATTCCAAACGTTACACAAGCCTCCTTCAAATTCCATGGTGTTGCCCTGGCCATTTCTTCTCTGATTTAAACACGTTGGATAGGGCCTCTACTGAATGTTGTCTAGCCTTGTATCTTCTGGTACCTTGGGTGCAGGTTTCCTGGACCCTGTATTAGAAGTTGCTCTGGCCCCATCATCTTCCTTGGGTCCATTTATTTATACACACACACACACACACACACACACATATATACATATATATACATATATAATATATATATAGTTATTTTTATAGAACTACTCTGTGTTGCTCAGACCTCTAGTTCCTAGGGATGCCACACAAACCCTTGAAGATATCTTTGTGTAGTTCATATTTGTGTGCTGTCTGCCAACTTATCATCCCAGGGCAAGTAGTCCAGTCTAGCCTGTGAAAAATCAAAAGAAATAAGGATTAATCTAGAGGAAACCCATTTGCTCTTGGACATACACCTCCAAGTAACTGAGAGTAGTATTAGAGGGCAAAATGCAGTTTTGTTTTGTTTTTTACTCTTTGTGAATCAAACTAGGGCTATTCCTTTAACTACAGGGGTAGGTAACCATTTTTTTTTTTTGGTAAGAGGTTAATAGTGCTCAGTTTACTCCTATTTGTTGATTTAAAAGGCAGAGTCCTTGAACTCTCCAGAAAATCAGCATTGTCTAGAAAACCCCTCCCTCCTTTATTCAATAGGTTGCCTCATGTGGCTCCTGGAGCCATGTGGTATAGAAGCCCTTCCACTGTCTCTCACTGCCCCCTGTCAAGCCTTGGGAATAGAAGTTTGTGATTTTTGTCTTTGCTTCCCCAAGGCTGCTATTAGTGGCTCCAGGAAAAGCAGGCTGTGTAGATGCAATGACTTTTCTACAAAGTGTCATGGGTCCACTCACATTATTATTAACTCCAGTTTTACAAATAAGTAAACTTAATCAAACAGGTTAAGTGGCAGCTGGTAAGTATTGTCACATTTGAACTCGGTTCTGTATGATTCCCCATCTAGCACACGATTCACTGCACCACTTAGGTATCATAAAACAGACATAGATACATAGATACATATATCAATATAAATACATGTATACATACATAGAAATAGAAGTATATGTGTGTATATAATTCACCTTTATCTTATATTTAATTGGTATAGATGTTGTATCTTTCCCTTATAATCTATGCTTCTTATGGGCAGGGACTGTTATTTGTATCCCAAGTGCCTAATATTATGCCTGATACATACTAAGTACTTAATAAATGCTGTTGACAAGTAATAGACTCTAAATATGCTCTTGCTATTCCATTGAATTTTACCTCTGGATTGTCAAGATTTAATTACTCATGTTCAATGAAGTGGTAATAGGTTAAGAAACCCCCAGGCCTATGAGAAATTTTAAAACCTCTCAACCAAGAATTAAACCTACCCTATACAGAAGGAGGTGTAATCAAAACTCCAAACAAATGCTCACATTCCTATAAACTGATCCAAGTTGATAAAATTCCCTTAGCCATCCATTTTCTAAGTACAAGTTTAAAGCACCACATAACTATTCTCTCTGTTTGTGGGAAGAAGAGAGAACATTGAATTTGAAAGGAATAAGGCTTGCTTTAAGAAGGCATGGTAGAGGTGACAGCCAGGTAGCACAGTGAATAAAGCACCAGCCCAGGATTCTGGAGGACCTGAGTTTAAATCCTTAGACACTTGACACTTACTGTGTGACCCTGGGCAAGTCACTTAACCCTCATTGCCCCACCAAAAAAAAAGACATGATAGGACAATTTGAAATGATGTAACACCAATGGATAATTATGTACTTAATAGTAAATGGTATTGATGGAGTTAGTGTCTTAGAGTTACTGAGTTCTTTGCATGTGTGATCTCATTTGATCCTTTCAGCAGCCTCTAAAGCACAGTCTGATCATGCCATCCCCTTGTGTAAGAAGCCTTAGTGGGTCCTTATTTGCCTCTAGGATAAAATCCCAAACCCTTTGTCCACTGTAAAGCTCTTCACAATCTGACTCCTACCTAATTTTCCAGACTGATCTCACAATGCCACACAGGCACTTGCATTTCCAGCTAACTTTGCTTATTCACTCTTCCTGAAACACAACATTTAATTGGTTGGCTCCATGACTTCACAAAGACTACTACCCATGCATGAACATTTTCCATTCCCATATCCAACTCTTATAATAGAATCACTGCTTTCCTTCAAGGCATTGTTCAAAAGGCCCCTCCAGTAAGATGCCTTTCATAATTCCTAGTTGTTTTTGTCCCTCTAAAGATTGCTTTATAATTCATTAAATATATTTGTATAAATGTAAATATACATATCTTGTGTATATATATGTATATGCATATAAATATATACTTTAGTATTTCATTATCTGTGTGTATGTTGCCCCCTCCCCAAACTTGCAGATAGAAAGTGTTCTCTTTGACTGTAGGGATTCTTTTACTACTTTGTCTTTGTACCCTCAGTGCCTAGTACAATACCTGACATCTAATAAATAGTTAATACTGACTTATTGAGTTGGATTGGAGAAGTAGTATAGCTATTATTAGCTTCATTTTATTTTATTTTATTTTATTTTTGGTTTTTTATTTTTTTTTTTTTTAGTGAGGCAATTGGGGTTAAGTGACTTGCCCAGGGTCACATAGCTTGTAAGTGTTAAGTGTCTGAGGCTGGATTTGAACTCAGGTACTCCTGACTCCAGGGCCAGTGCTCTATCCACTGCGCCACTTAGCTGCCCCTTTTTGTTTCTTTTTTGTTTGTTTGTTTGTTTTTGTTTTTTTGCAGGGCAATGGGGGTTAAGTGACTTGCCCAGGCTCACACAGCTAGTTAAGTGTCAGGTGTCTGAGGTTGGATTTGAACTCCGGTCCTCCTGAATCCAAGGCCAGTGCTTTATCCACTGTGCCACCTAGCTGCCCCCTAGCTTCATTTTATAGATGAAACAGCATAGTGTATTTGAATCATTAATTGGAGAAATAAAGACCGGGGTTGCGTAGAGGACTAGGGAGACTGCTTGGCCTTAAAGAGAAAAACTTAGGCCTAATAAAAGAAAAATGTTTCTCTAAATTAGGAGCATCCAAAAACAGAACAGGTTGTTTCAGCCATTAGCAGGTTTCACCCCTATGTGAGGGTCTTCAAGAGAATGAGGGATAACTAACTACTTGTTAAAGATGACTTAGAATGAATTCTCTTTCAGGCACAAGTTGGACTAAATAGCCTCTATAATCCCTTTTCCTTTTGAGATTTTTGTTGTTCAGTTGTCTCTGAATCTCTATGACCCCATATGGGTTTTTCTTGGCAAAGATTCTGAAATAGTTTCCTATTTCCTTTTTCAGCTCAGTTTACAAATGAGAAAATAGGAAATCAAGGTTAAATTACTTGACCAGGGTCACATTGCTAATAAGTGTCTGAGGCTAGATCTGAATTTACAAAGATGAGTCTTCCTCATACCGGGCCCAGAACTCTATACACTATAATACCTAGCTACCCTCTGAGATACTATGGTTCTTTTATTCTGGTCATTGTATTTGCTATGCTATTATTTGGTTTTATATTCTACTTTGCCAGTTATTATACACGTGACCTTGGAGAAGTAATTTCATTTCTCTGGGTCTCAATTTCCTCATCTTCAAAAAAGGTGGGGGATATATGAGAATTCCTCTAAGGTCCTTTCTAGCTCTAGATCAATGATACTTCCCACACTATTACCCTTCTGTGACTGTCTAACACCAAATGGGTTAGACCCATCCTGAATGAACACTGAGTCACAGAGTGATTAAGTCAGTTGCTCATATCATACGGATGAATATAACTTTCTGTCACTTAGGACTTAAATCCAGATCCCAAGACTCCAAGTATACTATTTCAAAGAAACAATTGCACCATTTCTCTGCCCCCTCAGAAGGCATAGCAATAGGGAGATGACTCAATTTAGTTATGCAAATTCTTTTAGCAAAGGTACCGGCCAGTTAATTAGTAAAGGACAGGATGTAATATTGTCAGGCTCTGCAAATACTGGTTGTCACTACAAGAAAAATTCGTATCTTACTGTGTATGGCAAGTGGAAAAGATTGGTGGTCACGTCTCTTGCTCAGCCACACCCCTACAGAGATAGTTATCCCTGTCAGGAGTGTGGCTTTCAAACTAGAATGATGATAAATAGATATAGCATAACGACAATAATTAGTTACTGTCATCTTCTTTAGACTTTTTTATCAGAGGGGGGAGTAGCAGCAAATTGGGCACTGCCCTGACTTTTTAAGAGCATTCCTTTTACATAATAGCACTTTCTGGTAATTACTTCCTTTCAAGTCACTGTACAATAATAGCATTTAATGATTGGAAATCTTTACACTTCAATG
This sequence comes from Dromiciops gliroides, assembly GCF_019393635.1. Classification (NCBI taxonomy): domain Eukaryota; kingdom Metazoa; phylum Chordata; class Mammalia; order Microbiotheria; family Microbiotheriidae; genus Dromiciops; species Dromiciops gliroides. The sequence goes on from NC_057862.1 coordinate 502,299,999, forward strand.
TACACATTTAAAACAATAACTTTGGGAAAACTTTAAACTTTCTTTTTCAGTAATTCACAAATTCAATAACTCAATATAGGATTTTCACTGTTTTAATGAACTCATCTCTGGCCAGCTCTTTCCTCCTGTTTGTGCTCCAGAAATTTGCCCATTCCACTGTGAGACCATGAAACCCAAAGGAATCAATTGTGAATTTCTATGTAGTGTTCTGGCTCCCTCTGACCCATCATGATGGTTTGTTTTGTTTTGTTTTTCTGTTCCATCTCCCCTCTCCCCCGACCTTTCAAATGAAGATATCCTCAATTCCTCCTCAGCTCTAGGTCTATGCTATGATTATCATTGAATCTTTGGTCTTGATAAGGTTACATCTGAAATTTATTCATTCATTGATTCACTGAACAGTAACTAAATAGTCATTTATTAAGCACTTTCCATGTGGCAGGTACTGTGTTAGGGGTTGGGGATACAAAAATTAAAATATAAAAGTTTCTTTCATTGAGAAGCTTATAATCTATTGAAAGGAAAGCATACATAAATTAGTAAATATTTTGTATCTTATTATATTTTGTATGAATAATATTAAATACAAACACTGAAATTTATTTCTGGGGGTGGAATCGGATGAATAGGATAACAGCAACTTGGAAAATAAGGATAAGGCTTGTGTGGGATGTGTAATGATTGGAATGACGCCACCTACTGGAGACTTACTATAGGAAAGCTCCATCATGAGGAGAATGCCTCAGAGGGTAAGGCCATGCGACTTTTCCTTGGCATCAGGAAGTGACGTTTGCTCATGGGTGCTATTTATCAAGGCTACCAGCCTTGTCTTTTTTTTTTTTGCTTCCTGACTTGATGGTGGTGGTGGTGGCAGAGGACTTCACAGGAAAATTGAGGAAAGATAGGAATGCCAGGCTGTTTGAATTCTGTTCTCAATCTTTCTCTTTCTATCTTTCAATAAACTCTTAAAAACCTAAACTCGTTTTATCAGTGATTTTAGTCAGTTTCCCCCAAAACTGGGGGAACAGATTAGAACCCACATTTAAAATCTTAAATTACACAGATGTGACCCTTGAGCTGAACTTTTAGTTCTCCAAAGAATGTATTCCTTTAGTAAAATGTTAAGTTCCTTGAGGGTATAAATTGTTTTTGTTTTTGGTCCATATATATCTTAAGCATTTAGGAGACAACCTGAGACCTAGTAAGTCCTTAATAAATGCCTGTTGATTATGTTATGGGGGACAACAAATATGAAGACATGGAGATAAAGAATGGAATGTTATACACAGAGAAAAGCAAGTATAATTATTTGGCCATAAAGTAATGTGCAACAATCCTAGGAAAATCAGCTGGAGCCATATTGGAAAGGGCTTCTCATGCCAAACAGAGGAATGCTATTTTATCTTATAGGTGATATGAAACCACTGAAGCTTCTTGAACAGAAGAATGTAATGGTCAAATCTAAGGGAGAAGAGTCCATTGCATCTTTAATGTTGTACATGTGGGTGATTGAAAGGATTTACAGTAATGTTAACAGAAATCAAGAAGTTTGGAAAACAAGTTGGTGTAGAGGATGAAGATAATTATATTTTACGCATGTTGAGGTTACTACGTCTATGGAATATCCATGTGGAAATATTTAATGTGCAGTAGGTGATGAAGGACCACAACCTAGGAAAGACACTTGAGCTAGATAGTCCAAACAAATCTGAATGTTATTTGCATAGAAATAGCTGAATCCATGGGAGTTGATAAGATAAGAGTGAAAAATCTAAGGAATAAAGAGTTGCCTTTTAAGGAGTATAGAGTAGTACTTTTGCCATCTGTAGGTCAGGGTGGTAGGAAAGGGAAGGAAAAAAGGGGACAATAAATTTAGATGATAACTTTATTTTATATTTAAAAGGAATAGAAAGTTGTACATAACAGATTTGCAATTTCATGTGCAATTATCTTTTTAATCACACTATGTTATAGAATTGCTTGTTTTACTTCATAAATTAAAAACAAAATATTTCTTAAAAGAGTAGGATTTCAAAAACAATCTATCCCTGAGGCAGCTAGGTGGCACAGTGGATAAAGCACCAGCCCTGGATTCAGGAGGATGTGAGTTCTAATCCAGAATCAAACACTTGACACTTACTAGCTGTGTGACCCTGGGCAAGTCACTTAACCCTCATTGCCCCACCCCCCAAAAAAATTTAGCCCAGTTCTTCCCATTTTTCAAATGAGGAAATTGAGACCAAGAGAAAGATGGTGACTTACTAAAGGTAGTGTACAGTAGGGTTAGGATTGGGCTGGCAGTACTCCAGATCCAGTATTCTTTTTCTACAAACTGATCTTTTCATTGGTGTTTTCATTCCTTTTAAGATAGACCCTTGGCAAGTCACTTAACCCCAATTGCCCCACAAAAAAAAAAAAAAAAAAACCAAGATACTCCTGTGCTAATGTTATAACATTTTTATTTCCCTGTACATTTTTTCTAATGCATGTTGAGCATTTCAATTTGCCTAGGGCTATGGAGACAAAATGGAATTATGTTTTGCAAAGCATTTTTGAAATATAAATTCTATCAGAAAATCAAAGAATTTTAGAACTTGAAGGAATCTACAAGCACACCTAATTTAACTCATCCATTTCATAGTTGATGATCTGGAGGCTCATGCTTAACTTACTTGCTCAAGCTCAGATCTAGTCAGTGGCAGGACCAAGTCAAAGACTGATGTCACCTAACTCCTGACCAAATGTTTTGTGATGTCAGGGCTGATTTTTGACAAAGATCTGAAGCATATGGTGCTGATCTTTTATTACAGTGGTTCTCAAAGTGTGACATAAGTACCCCTGAACATCATTGAGATACTTTCATGGAAACTTTAAGGTCAAACTATTTTCACAATTATGCTAAACTAAGATATTTTAATCTATAAAACAGTAAAATGTTGATAGATATAACCATATAAATTCTTTGAGGGATCCAAGAACCTGTTATAGTGAGGAGGGAATATGAAGGTCACATGGTGCAATGAAAAGAATGGGGTATTTTAATTAAAGCATCTGAAAACCAAATTCATTCTATGTCTCTGACTCTGGGTAAGTTAATGCCACCCTTTTGGTATCTGTTTCCTTGAATGTAAAGTGGACTGAATTGGGATAGAAGATTCCTAAATTCTGCCTGGCTCTAAATTCTATGATTCTACTCCCTATAATTTTCACGGTAATCCCATCATCTCCCATATATTAAACTACCATTTCTCTGCAGACAACTCAGATATGCAATGTGTTTACATACATATATGTGTGTATACACACAAAAGATATATATACATATACAAATGTGTATGAATGAACACATGCATGTGTATTGTGTATGTGGCCCCTTGGGTGTTGCTACTCTTGCCAGGCCATGATGTTTTTTTTTCCTTCTACTGGGTGGAGTTACCTAGTCAATGTCTTTGGAATGCTTAATATAAAAACACATGAGAAGATAATGTACTATATACCACATACCTATCATGTCACCAGACTATATATATACATATCTGTATATATATACACACACATACACATATACATATATATGTATATATATATATCATTATATGATTTATTTAGAATTTTGTTGTCCCAAATTACATGTGAAATACACATTTTAACATCAATTTTAAAAAATGTTGTTTTCCATATTCTCTTCCTCCCTCCTTGTCCATCACAACCCAAGAACTCAAGCAATTCAATATAATATATAATATTATATTATATTATATAAAAATATATTATATATATTACATATAATATAATATACATGAGCAGTCATGCAAAACATTTCCACATTAGCCAGGTTGTGAAAAAACTAACAAAAAGATTGTGCTTCAATCTGTATTCAGATACTATAAGTTCTCTCTCTGTAGATGGATTTCATTTTTCAGAAGATCTTCAGAGTTGTCTTGTATCATTGCATTCCTGAAAATTACCAAGTCATTTACAGATCATCTTACAATATTGCTGTTATTTTGTATATGGTACATTTTACTTTGCATCAATTCATGTACGTCTTTCCAAGTTTTTTCTGAAAGCGTCCTGCTCATCATTTTTTTTATAGTAAACTACATATATATAGTACTTTAAAGAGAGATTTCCTTACAATAAGGTTGATTATCGAAACATTAAAAAGACAACAATTGCATAGTACCTTATACCTGACAAAGAATTTTCTTCTCAATAGCCCAGCAAAGTATATTTTGTCGTCATCATCATCCAATCATCATTCATTAATCCTCATCATCCCCAATCAATCCTCATCTTAATCCTCATCATCAATCAGTCTTCATCAATCAATCATTATCTTCATTCAATCACCATCAATCCATTAACCAATCACTCAATCACCATCACCATCATCTACATTACTCTTATCTCTGCTTCAAAAATTTTTCAGATACTATGGTTAACTGTTTCACTCTATCCTATTCCCTCTTGATATTTACTCTGTTTTCTCTCTTCTTTTCTTTCACCCTATCCCTCCTCAAAAGTGTTTTACTTCTGACTGCCCACTCCCTCAATCTGCCCTCCCTTCTTTCACCCCACACTCCTTATCCCCTTCCCCTCCTACTTTCCTACAGGATTAGATAGATTCTTCTACCCAATTGAGTGTGTATGTTAATCCTTCCTTGAGCCAACTCTGATGAGAGTAAGGTCTTTGAGATAATTCTGATGAGTATAAAACTCATTCACTATCCCACTCCTCGACCATATCTCCCCCCCACTCCATAAGCCCTTTCCTGCTTCTTTCATGTGAGATTTCACCTCTCCCTTTCCCTGTCCCCCAGTGCAATCCACTCCCCACTCAATTTCACCCTAAAGATGTCATTATGGGACAGCTAGGTGCCACAGTGGACAAAGCACCTGCCCTGGATGAGGAGGACCCAAGCCCAAATCCAACTTCAGACACAAAATACTCTGTGTCTGTAACCCCAGGGATGCTACCCAACCCTGACCAGCCCACAATTTTTTTCTTTCTGGCTTCTTGCAATATTTTCTATTTGACCTGGGAGCTCTGTAATTTGGCTATAATATTCCTGGAAGTTTTCATTTTGGGATCTCTTTGAGGAGGTGATCAGTGGATTCTTTCAATTTGTAGTTTACCTTCTGTTTCTAGAATATCAGGGCAGTTTTCCCTGAGAATGTCTTGGAAGATGATATCTAAGCTCTTTTTAGATCATGGTTTCCAGGTAGTCCAATAATTTTCAAATTATTTCTCCTGGATCTATTTTCCAGGTCAGCTGTTATTCCAAGAAGATATTCACATTGCCCTCTATTTTTAAAATTCTTTTGTATTTTCTTTATTGTGGCTTGCTTTCTCATAATGTCACTAGCTTCCATTTGTTCAATCCCAATTCTTAGGCAATTATTTCCTTCAGAAAGCTTTTCCATTTGGCTTTTCAAGTTGTTGACTTTTTGACTTTTCCATTTGGCTTTTCAAGTTGTTGACTTTTTTTTTTCATGACTTTCCTGCATCACTCTCATTTGTCCTCTACCTCTCTTACTTTATCTTCACAGTCTTTTGAGCACTTCTATGTCCTGAGACCAATTCATATTTTTCTTGGAAACTTAGGATATAGGAGCCCTGATGTTGCTATCCTCTTCTGAGGGTGCATTTTGATCTTCCTTGTCACAAAAGAAACTTTCTATGGTCCACAACTTTTTTTGTCAACTCATCTTGCCCACCTATTTCTTGACTTTTAACTCCTTCTTAAAGTGGGGCACTGCTTCCTGGATGCACTGTCCCAAACTTCAGGGAGTCCCAGGAGACACACATTCTTCACTTGCCTGGCCTGTATTCTGGTCTCTAACCCCAAGCCTACTTCCTATTCAGACAGGCAATATTTTTTTTTTTTTTTGCTGTGGTTGATAGCTCTGGCAAGTCTGTGCCCCTCCCTGACCTGGGCCTGCCACTTAAGATTGCTTCCTGGCTCCTAGCTGTGGTCGAACAAATGAATTCTGCCTCAGCACCAGCAGAGACCCCAGGATTCTCCCCCTGGCCAACCACTCACACTCAGCCCTCTCACCAGACTGTGAGCTTAGTTCCAGAAGATGCTTGCACTGCAGCTGGTTCGGAAGCTCTGGTGTTAAATTTCACTGGTGCAGCTTACTTGGGGCTGGATCTGTGTCAGCACCACCTTGAAGTTGGGCTCTACTCCCACCCTGGCACAGAAGCCCACTTCTGCCGATCTTCTAAGCCCTCATTGGCTGGAAAATGATCTCAACCTTCCTTTGTGGGTTTGGCTGCTGCAGGAATTGTCTTATGGCATTATTTGGAGTTTTTTGGAGTGACTGTGTCAGGAGCTCTGAGAGGTTATTGCCTTTCCTCAACCATCTTAGCTCTACCCCTCCACCAGACCACCTATTACACTAGCTACCTGTATCTGAGTTTTACCATAAGGGGTAAAAGGAAACCCTTGGATCTGATTTTATTTCTGCATTAGGGAAATCTTTCAGAAGTTATCAATCATTAAAAAATCACAAAAATTTCTATTATATTTACAAGTCAGTCTCCAAATTAAGAAAATTTTAAATTTTTTTATAATTAACTTAATAAATATCAATAAGCATGAACATTTCCTTGTGCAAAGAACAGAAAACAAGGTTCTATATGAAACTGTCGACTATTATATAAATATATATATAGTTTTAATGCATATTAAATTATAAATATTTTATTTTTTGATTACACATAGTTTTCAAAATTCATTCTTATAAGATTTTGAGTTCCAAAGTTTTCTCCATCTCTCCTTTTCCCCTCTCCTCAAGACAGCAAGCAATTTTATATAGCTTAGACATGTGCAAAAATGTTAAACATATTTTCACATTAATTATGGTATGAAAGAGGAATCAGAACAAAAGGGAAAAAATATGAAAAATCAAACCCAAAAAATAGTGAAAATAGTATTTGTCAATCTGCATTCAGACACCATAGTTCTTTCTCTGGATGTGGATAGCATTCTCTATCCTGAGTCTTTTGCAATTGTCTTTGATTTTTGTATTGCTGAGAAGAGTTGTTTATCATAGTTGATCATCGCACAATGTTGCTGTTACTGTACACAATCTTCTTCTAGTTCTGATCATTTCACTCATTATCAGTTCATGTAAGTCTTTTAGGTTTTTTTCTGAAACCCACCTGCTCATCATTTCTTTTTCTTTTTCTTTTTTCTTTTTTTTTTTTTTTTTGGTGAGGCAGTTGGGGTTAAGCGACTTGCCTGGGGTCACACAGCTAGTAAGTGTTAAGTGTCTGAGGCCGGATTTGAACTCAGGTCCTTCTGACTCCAGGGCCAGTGCTTTATCCACTGAGCCACCTAGCTGCCCCTGCTCATCATTTCTTATAGCACAATAATAATCCATTTCATTCATATACCACAACTTCTTCAGACACTCCCTTATTGATGGGTATTCCCATCAGTTCTCTGCCACCACGAAAAGAGCTGCTATAAATATATCTGTACATATATGTCCTTTTCCCTTTTTTATGATCTTTTTGGGATACAGACCTATTAGTGTCATTCCTGTATCAAAGGATATGCACAGTTTGATTGCCCTTTGGGCATGGTTCCAAAGTATTCTCCAGAAGGGCTGAATCAGTTTACAGCTCCACCAACAATGCCTTGGTGTCCCAATTTTCCCTCATTTTCTCCAGCATTTACCATTCTCCTTTTTGTCAAATTAGCCAATCTGGTAGGTATGTAGTGGTATTTCAGAGTTGTTTTAATTTTCATTTCTCGAGTCAATAGTGATTTAGAACATTTTTTCTTGTGACTATAAATAATTAATTTCTTCTTATGAATACTGCCTGTTCACAACATGTGACCATTAATCAATCGGGGAATGACTTGTATTCATATAAATTTGACTTGTTTCTCTATATATTTTAGAAATGAAGCCTTAATCAGAAACAGTGGTTGTAAAAATTGTTTTCCAGCTTTCTGTTTTCCATCTAATTTTGGTCATATTGGTTTTGTTTGTGCAAAAACTTCTTAACTTGATGTAATCAAAATTGTCCATTTAATGCATATTGTATTAACCACAATCAGTAACAATGTTCTTCCTTGTCTGTGTTCTCTTTCTAAACTTCTTTCTATTCTTTTGTTATTTTACTTTTCTTCTGTTCTTTCCTCATTTCAAGCAAAACAAATCAACACATTGACTATATCTGAAAAATATATATCTCCTTCTTCACCTCCAAACAGTCCCATTTCTGCTAATATGTAGGAAGCATACTTCAGAACGTCTGATGTCATCCACCACTGATCATTGTATTGGTCAGGGTTCTTAATTCTTTCATAGATTTTCTATATAATTTTGAAGTAATTTTAGAGATTGCTCTCAAGGTTCTACCTACTTCATTCTATATTATTTCAAATCAGTCTTACCAGATATTTGTGAATCACATCTTTTCATTACTTGTTAGAGTACAATAATACTTAATTACATTCAAATACCATAATTTGTATAACCATTCTTCAAAAGATAAGCACTAACTTTATTTCCAGTTCTTTGTTCCAAAAAATGCTGATATGAATATTTTTATGCATGTCAGTCCTTTTTTTCAAAGATGTTTGACCTCTTCAGGATATAAGCTTTATCATAGCCTCAGTAGGTTAGAGGGTATGTGCATAATTTAATGACTTTGGATATAATTTCATATTGCTTTCCAGAATGGTTACACAAATTCATAGCACCAGTTATTAGTATCCTTGCCCTCCCAGAGACCCTCTTTCTTACTTTTCATCCATTTGTATTCAGGTGATAAAACAAAAGACATATTATTCTACCTGACTGTAAATAATCTACAAACTATTATTCGTCACTAGTATGGACTTGATCCATTATTTATTTTTAACAGTTTTTCCAAATGACCCTATCAATAAAAATTTTTTAAAAACATATGGTTATATGAATAGATGCAGAAAATGTTTTTACAAATACAGCACTCATTGCTATTAAAACATCAGAAAACATCAGAATAGAGCCTTTTAATTTATCTTTTATCTTTTTTCAATTACATGTATGAACAATTTTAATGTTTTTTTAAGTTATGTGTCCTAAATTCTTTCCTTTCCTCCTTATCTTCCTCCTTCCTCAGGAGGCAAGCAATATGCAGTATATATATATATATATATATATATATATATATATATACACACACACACACACACACACACACACACACACATTGTGATCATGCAAAATGTGTGTTCATATTACCCATGTTGTGAAAGAAAACAGACCAAAAGCAAACAAACAAGGAAAATAAAGTAAGTTTAAAAAGTATGATTCCATCTGCATTTGTATTCTGTCATTTTTTTGTCTGGAAGTAGATTACAATTTTCATTATAAATCCTTAGTGAATTATTTTTGATCATCATATTGCTGAAAACAGCTAAGTCATTCACAGTTGATCATCATTCAATATTATTATTACTGGGTGACTAGGTGGCGCAGTGGATAAAGCACCGGCCCTGGATTCAGGAGTACCTGAGTTCAAATCCAGCCTCAGACACTTGACACTTACTAGCTGTGTGACCCTGGGCAAGTCACTTAACCCCCATCGCCCCACAAAAAAAAATATTATTACTGTATACACTTTACTCCTAGTTCTACACATTTCACTTTGCATCAGTTCATGTAAGTCTTTCCATGTTTTCTTGAAAATCTCCTGCTTGTCATTTCATAAAGCATAACAGTATTCCATCCGTATACCACAACTTGCTCAGCCATTCCCAAGTTGATGGACATCCCCTCAGTTTTCCATTCTTTACTAACACAAAACAAGTGACTATAAATAGTTTTGTATATACAGCTCCTCTTTTTTTATTACTTTGGATTATAGACCTAGTGGTGCTATTGCTAGCTCCAAAGGCTGTGCAAAATTTTATAGCCCTTTGGACTTTTTGTGTACCAATTTTCTCATCTCCCTCCAACAGTTGTCATTTTTACTCTTCTGTCATACTTGCCAATCTAATAGGTATAAGGTGGTGCCTCAGAGTTGTTCTAATTTGATTTTCTCTAATCGGTAGTGATTGAGAACATTTTGTTATAGATAGCTTTGATTTCTTCTTCTGAAGACTGCCTTTTCATATCCTTTGACCATTGATCACTTGGAGAATGACTCATTTTTATTAATTTAATTAATTTCTCTATGTATTTGAGGAAAAGGTCCTTTAAAAGAGAAATTTTCTGTATTTTTTCATAGTTATGATGACTGTGTATTTCCCTCTATACTATCCCCCCATTTATCTCTCTCCTTTCACCCGGTTCATTCTCAAAAGTGTTTTGTTTCTGAACACCACCTTCCCCAATCTTTACCTCCTTCTATCAGTCCCTTCTCCCTTCTCTTATTTCCTTTCCTTCCTACTTCCCTCTAAGTTAAGATAGACTTCTATACATAACTAAATTTTTATGTTATTATGTCTTTGAGTCAATTCTGATGGGACAAAGGTTGAAGCATTGTCAGTTATTCTTCCCCATTTCTGCCTCTACTGTGAAAGCTTTTCTGCATCTCTTTGAGGTAAAATAATTTATTCCATTCTACCTCTCTGTTCCCCCTTCTCCCAGTGCTTTCCTCTTGTTCATCCATTACATTTATTATTTTATATCATCCCATTATAGTGAATTTCCACTTATACTCTATACCTGTGTATACTTCTGTCTTAATAATGATAAAGTTCTTAGTAGTTACAAGTATCGTCTTCCCATGTAGGAATGTAAACAGTTTAACCTTATCTATCACCTTATGATTTCTTTTTCCTGTTTACATTGTTATACTTATCTTGAATCTTATATTTGAAAGTCAACTTTTCTTTTCCTCTCTGGTCTTCCCTTCAGGAATGCTTGAAAAATCATTTATTTCATTAATTATCCAATTTTGCCTGAAAGCTTATAGTCAGTTTTGCAGAGTAAGAGAGTCTTAGTTTAAATCCTAACTCATTTGCCCTCCAGAATATCATATTCCAAGCTTTCTGATCTTTTAATGTAGGAGATAATAAATCTTGTATTACCCTGAGATTTCACAATTATTAAATTGTTTCTTTCTGGTGGCTTACAATATTTTCTCCTTTACTCAGGAAATATGGAATTTGGCTACAATATTCCTAGGAGATTTCATATATCTTTAAGGAGGTAGTTGGTAGATTCTTTCCATTTCTATTTTACCCTCTGGTTTTCAGATAATGGGGCAGTTTTCCCTTATAATTTCTTGTAAGATTAGATGCAGGTTCTTTGCTTTCTCATAGCTTTCAAGTAGTCCAATAATTTTAAGTGATTTCTACTTGATTTATTTTCCAAGGTCAATTCTCTTTCCAATGAGATATTTCACATTTCCTTCTATTTTTTCAGTCTTTTGAATTCATTTTATTTCTTGATATCTCATGGAGTCATGAGCTTCTACTTGCCCAATTCTAATTTTTAAGGAATTATTTTCTTCATCAAACTATTACAATTTTTTTTCCATTTGTCCAATTCTGCTTTTTAAGCAGTTCTTCTTTTCAACAGATTTTTGTGCCTCTTTTACCATTTGGCCTATTGTATTTTAAGGTGTTATTTTCTTTACTATTTTCTATGTCTCCCTTACTAAGCTATTGGCTCTTTTTATTTATTTATTTATTTATTTATTTTTTAGTGAGGCAATTGGGGTTAAGTGACTTGATCAGGGTCACACAGCTAGTAAGTGTTAAGTGTCTGAGGCCAGATTTGAACTCAGGTACTCCTGACTCCAGGGCTGGTGCTCTATCCACTGCACCACCTAGCCACCCCTATTGACTCTTTTTTCATGTTTTTTTTTTCCATCACTCTCATTTCTCTTCCCAACTTTTCCTCTACCTTCTAATTTGACTTTTAAATCCTTTTTGAGTTCTTCCAGGATTTCTTTTTAGTCCTCAAACCAATTCATATTTTGGGGGGCTTTGGATGTTGCTGTTATGATTTTGTTGTCTTTTAAGTTTGTGTTTTGATTTTCCCTGTCATCATGGTAACTTTCTTTGGTCAGGTTCTTTTTGTCATTTGCTCATTTTTCCAGTCTATTTGTTGATTTTTAACCTTATATAAAAGTTGGACTTTGCTCCCAGGTTGGAGAAGGCAGTATCCCAAACTTAATCTTTTTTGTGATGCTATTTTCAAATCTAGTTCTGAGGATCTGTAAGTTTTCAGTTCTTCCAAGGTGTTATGATCTAAGGAGAGGTATAGTCATGGTTCTCCTGGACTATGCTTTGGTCTTTAACTGTTATAAGCACTGTTGTACACCCTGTAACTATGTTTAGGATCCCTCCTCTTCTATGGCTACATGCTTTAGTATATACATAGCTTCACATGGCTCTGGTAATGTGACCCAGAACCACACATGGGCAGTACAACATATTTTTTCCCCAAGGGCCAGTAAAGGATCTCCCAGAATTTCCTTCTAACCAGTTCTATAACCCCCTTATGTTATGTGGGCTAATAGCTCCAGAAGCAGCGGCTACCAATTCAGTCACCCATACAGCCTTCTCCTGGCTTGTCAGAACACAGTCTACACTGGCATAGCCTGTGCTGGACTGTTCTCCTCTCCCACCCCAGTAAGACAGACCTTTTCTTTTTCTTTTTTATTAGGGGGAGGGGGCAATGAGGGTTAAGTGACTTGCCCAGGGCCAAACAGCTAGTAAATATCAAGTGTAGGAGGCCCAGATTTGAACTCAGGTTCTCCTGAATCCAGGACCAGTGCTTTATCTACTGTGTCACCTGGCTGCCCCTGAGACAGACCTTTTCTGCCAACCTTATAAGTTATCTAGCACCAGAAAATTGTTTCACCCTGCCATTTTGTTGGATCCACCAATGCAGAGTTCATTTTGAGATGTTATTTAAAAGTTGTTCAGAGTGTAACTTGGGAAAGTATAGGCCAGTCTCTGTCTTTATTATACTACCTTGGTTCTGTCCCATGCCAATACATTATTTTTTTCAAAAATATTGTACATTACACTAATAAATTATTGGCTGAATCATAGTTGATTTGGAGGGAAAACATTCCTCTAGAATCCAGGTTATTATTTCATTTAAATCAAGAGTTTTAAAACAAGACAAAAACAAGAGAATGTGAATACCCTTTACCCATTTTTAAAAGAAATGGGAAATTTTTCATGTTACTTGAAAATTATTGGATCTGCATGAAAATCACAAAAGGTCATATATGTTTTAAATCTTCCTTCCTGGTGCTATTATAACTTGGAATAAAATTGTATTCTATGGGTGGTTTGGTCTCGTAGAACAAGAAATACATATTCCTTTTTTATGACTTATTGAATTTTTTTTTAAAGTAAGGAATGCCACTTATTTTTTTTTTTTTTTTGGTGAGGCAGTTGGGGTTAAGTGAGTTGCCCAGGGTCACACAGCTAGTAAGTGTTAAGTGTCTGAGGCTGGATTTGAACTCAGGTACTCCTGACTCCAGGGCCAGTGCTTTATCCACTGTGCCATCTAGCTGCCCCCACCACTTACTTTTCAGTTTGAGAATTAAGAACATTATGCTTTTCCACCTGAAAGAAGATTTTTTTTCTTCTATTAAATTAAATACTAAATTAGAAATCCTGAAAATCAAAGGAGAAATTAATAAAATTGAAAGCAAGAAAACTATAAAATTAATCAATAAAAGTAAGAGCTGGTTTTATTTTAAAAAAACAACAATAAAATAGATAAACCTCTGCTTAATTTGATTAAAATATAGAAAGAAGAAAACAAAATTACCAGTATCAAAAATGAAAGGGGTGATTTCACCACCAATGAAGTGGAAATTAAAGCAATAATTAGGAGCTATTTTAAATAACTGTATGCCAATGAATTTGATAATCTAAATGAAATGGATGAATATTTACAAAAATACAAATTTCCCAGGTTAACTGAAGTGGAAATAAAATCCTTAACTAGGCCCATTTTAGACAAAGACATTGAAGAAGTAATCAATGACCTCCCTAAGAAAAAATCTCCAGGACCAGTTGGATTTATAAGTGAATTCTACCAAACATTTAAAGAGCAATTAATTCCATTACTATACAAATTATTTGGATAAGTAAGTGAAGAAGGAGTTCTACCAAATTCTTTTTATGATACAAATATGGTCTTGATACCAAAACCAGGCAAAGCCAAAACAGAGAAAGAAAATTATAGACCAATTTCTCTAATGAATATTGATGCAAAAAAATATATTTTTTTTCAGGGCAATGAGTTTAACACGACTTGCCCAGTGTCACACAGCTAGTAAGTGTCAAGTGTCTGAGGCTGGATTTGAACTGAGGTCCTCCTGAATCCAGGCCCGGTGATTTAACCACTGTGCCACCTAGCTACCCCCGATGCAAAAATCTTAAATAAGATATTAGCAAGGAGATTACAGCAAGTGATCATCAGGATAGTACACTATGACCAGATGAGATTTATACCAGGAATTCATAGCTGGTTCAACATTAGGTAAACTATCAACATAATCAACCACATGAATAAGAAAACTAACAAAAATAATATGATTATCTCAATAGATGCAGAGAAAACTTTTGACAAAATACAGCAATCTTTCCTAATAAAAACACTAGAGAACAGAGGAATATGTGGAACTTTCTTTAAAATAATAAGCAATATCTACTTAAAACCATCAGCAAACATTATATGTAATGGGGATAAGTTAGAGGCATTCCCAATAAGATCAGAAGTGAAACAGGGATGTCCATTATCACCACTATTATTTAATCTTGTACTAGAAATGATAGCTCTAGCAATAACAGAATAAAAAATAATTAAAGGAATTAGAATAGGTTAGGAGGAAACAAAACGTTCACTCTTTGCAGATGATATGATGATATACTTAGAGAATCCTAGAGAATCAACTCAAAAATTGAAACAATTACCAACTTTAGTAAAGTAGCAGGATATAAAATAAATATACATAAATCATCAGCATTTCTATACATGACCATACATGACCAACAAAGGTCAGCAGCAAGAGATAGAACAAGAAATTCCGTTTAAAGTTGGGGATGGTTGCCAGAGAAGAGAGAGAGAGGCGAACGCAGTGGCAGCTTAATAGTACTGAGCACTGAGCCGTTTATTGTTGAAACAAGCTAGCTTAAATTAAAAAAAAAAAAAAACTACAAGCCATATATACATTTTCTCACAGGAAAGAACCTTTGTTCCCCACAGACAACTTCAGCTCCTCCTTGTTATTTTGCATGAGGATTGCTTACGAGCCAGGAGAAAACAACTTAGTCATTGGGCCTTATCACTTTTCCAGCAACTGCTAAGGCTGCCTGTTCCTTGACCTATATGAGGCCCCTAGAAGGGGGGAGGAACACTGCCTCATGCTGTCTCTGAAGCAGCAGAGGGGTTCTCTACAGGTAGATAATATAAAATACCTAGGAATCTACTTTCCAAGACAAACCCAGGAACTCTATGAACACAATACCAAACACTTTTCACAAAAATAAAATCAAATTTAAATAATTGGGAAAATATCATTTGCTCATGGATAGGCTGAGCTAATATAGTAAAAATGACCATTCTACCTAAATTAATTTACTTATTCAGTGCCATACCAATGAGACTACCTAAAAATTATTTTATAGAGCTAGAAAAAATAATAACAAAATTCATCTGGAAGAACAAAAGGTCAAGAATATCAAGAGAACTAATGAAAAAAATGCACAGGAAGGTTGGCTAGCTGTACCAAATCCGAAGTTTTACTATAAAGTAGCAGTCATCAAAAGTATTTGGTACTGGCTAAGAAATAGAGTGGTGGACCAATGGAATCAGTTAGGCACAGGAGATACAATAATAAATTACTTTAGTAATGGACTGTTTGATAAATCCAAAGACTCCAGCTTCTGGAATAGGAACTCGGTATTTGACAAAAACTGCTGGGAAAACTGTAAGAGAGTATGGCAGAAACTAGCCGTAGACCAACATCTTACACCTTATACTAAAATAAGGTCACAATAGGTACATTGTTTAGACATAAAAGGTGATATTATAAGTAAATTAGGAGAGGAAGGAATAGTTTATCTCTCAAATGGATACATGATTTAGACATAAGAGGTGATACCATAGGTAAATTAGGAGAGAAAGAACTAGTCTACCTTTCAGATCTTTGGAAAACAGTTTATGACCAAACAAGATATAGAAAATATTACAAAATACAAAATGGATGATTTTCATTACATTAAATTAAAAAGTATTTGTATAAACAGAAGCAATGCATCCAAAATTAGAAGGGAGGCAGAAAGCTGGGAAACAATTTTTATAGCCAGTATTACTGATAAAGGCCTCATTTCTAAAATATGTAGGGAATTAATCATATTTATAAAAATCTTATCATTCCCCAATTGAGAAATGTGAAAAAGGTATGAGCAGGCAGTTTTTTGATGAAGAAATCAAAGCTATCTATTTCCATGTGAAAGCATGCTCTAAATCACTATTGATTAGAGAAATGCAAATTAAAACAACTCTGAGGTACCACCTGACACCTACCAGATTGTCTAATACAACAAAAAAAGGAAAATAATAAATGTTGGAGAAGCTGTGGGAAAATTGGAACACTAATGCATTGTTGTTGGAGCTGTGAACTGATCCAACCATTCTGGAGAGCAATTTGGAATTATGCCCAAAGGGTGATAAAGCTGTGCATACCCTTTGACCCAGCAATTCCACTTTTAGGTCTTTTTCCCAAAGAAATCATGAAAGGGGGAAAGGGACCCACATGTACAAAAATATTTATAGCTGCTCTTTTTGTGGTAGCAAAGAATTGGAAATTGAGGGGATGCCCATCAATTGGAGAATGGCTGAACAAGTTGTGGTATATTAATGTAATGGAATCCTATTGTGCTATAAGAAATGATGAGGGGGAAGATTTCAGAGAAACATGGAGGGAACTTAAATGAACTGATGCTAAGTGATATGAGCAGAACTGGGAGAACATTGTACATAGTATCAACAACATTGTGTGTTGATCAACTGTGATAGACTTGACTCTTCTAAGCAATACAGTGGTCCAAGATAGTTCCACAAGGACTCATGATGGAAAATTTTCTGCTACTTACAGTCTTGTTATTTGTCTTTTTTCAAAGAAGACCAATGATTTCACAGGGTAACGTTTTGACTTGCTTGTGAATTAGATTTAAGTGAGACAGAGTTGTACAAAGTCATCAGCCTCACTCTCTTCCAAAGTTATCAAATTCTAGTGACAAGACAAAAGTCAGGATGCCTGTTGATAGGCTGGGATGCAATGGATGACCTTGGTGTCTTTAATGTCTTACCAAGCTTTATGTGCTCCACTGTGCCTGCTTACGCCCTCTTCATAGGTGTTGGAAACAAATTGTTCTCATCCACCCATTCTATTGGGGGAAATCTTCACATGTTTGGAGTAGACATCCCCCTAACTCACCTATGGTTTGAGGCCTCTCAGTTACCCTAAACTTGGTTTAGCCCATCTACCAAAAAGGTTTTCCATGGCATGGCAACTGTGCATGATGCTACAACTTCTTGGAGCCACAGGTGATGGTGGACACCAAAAGTGTTTGAGTTAGTCTTTCCTGAACACCCCACACAGTTTTCTGGAGCACTAAGATAGGAAAGTGACCTTCCTGGGATTACAATCAGTACCTATCAAAAGCAGGATTTCTAGTGTGGGATTTCATTGGAAATGTAGTGGAATTGAGATTTGCTCATTATGTACTATGGCATCTATATTAGGCCCTGTGGAGCTTAAAAATCTAACTGTGATATCTAAAAATCTAATGTCGCCTTAAATTAGCCTTAAATTATCACCAGTCTTTGAGAATTAAGCATTTATTAGAGTATATTAGCAAAATTAGAATATATTAGCAAGGAGAAAGAGAGGAAAAGCCACATTCACCTAGCTATCCCAGCGAGTGAATCCTCTCAGTTCCTCCGGAAACCCCCTGTCGAACTGAAAGAGGGAAGTTCTCTCACACACACACACACACACACACACACACACACACACACACACACACACACACACACACACACACCTCCAAGCAATTGGTTGGTCCATTGATTGACATGACTTACAGGTGGTAGACATAACTTCAGGACACCAATCTGACTTTTGAAGTCTCAGAAAGGTCACCTCATGCTTTCTCCTCAGGGCACAGCTATGATGGTTCTCACAATGCCTTTCTCAGCAGGGGTGGTGGCGCTCTGATTCTCACAGAACATTGTAGTAGTGGTGGTAGTTGTGGCAGTAGTGGTTATAGTAGCGGTAGTATTAGTTGTAGTAAGTAATATCACGAATGGCTTGCATTTATATAATACTTTAAGGTTTGTAAAATGTTTACTATTTTTTACTTTATTTTATCCTCACAAAAATGTTGGGAGCTGGGTACTATTTTTCTCCCCATTTTCTTTGTTCTGCTTACTTTACATCAATTCAGTATCTTCTAATGCCTTTCACTATTTATATTTATCACTTATAGTAATATTTCATTATATTCACATAACTTATCTATTATGCAATCAGTATCTACTTAGTTTGCAATTCTTTGCTATTATGAAAATGTTACTATAAATATTTCAATGTATATGAGATATTTATTTTCCCAATGTCTTCCTTAGGTTATATGCCTAACATTTTAATCTCTGAAATAAAGGATATGACCATTTTAGTGACTATCTTCACACAATTCCACATTGCTTTCTAGAATGGAGGAACTGTTTCAGAATACCCCATATCCATTAGTGCGTGGGTCATTCTGTAGCCAATCCAGTGTAGTTTATTCTCATTTTTGTCATCTTTAACAACTTGATAAGCATAAGTAAAACTTTAGACTTTTTTAAAATTTGTATTTCCATTATTAGTAGTAGTAGATTTGAATTTTTGTTCTATGTGGTTATTATTTTCAGGATCATTGTGATTTTAAAGATGATGAAATTGAGTCCTAGAGAGATAATAGGACATGCTCACAGATAAAAGTAGGATTTAAAACTAGGTACTCCAACTTCAAATCCAACATTCTTTGAAACCTCCTGCTGGAGGCCATGGGTATTAGTACCTACTTCATAATCACTACATAATCATCTCATGTGAGTACCATCCTTACCTACTCATCTCCCTCAGGTACTAGGATTCTTTTACAAAATTACTTCATTAGATATATGGCATTTATTTATATGTGCAGTTCATGCCCTCACCCCAATAAAATATAAGTTTCTTTATTATCCTCAATGCCTAGAACTGTGTCTACTACATATTGTTATCCAGTCATTTCTGACTCTTTGTGACCCCATTTGGGTTTTCTTGGCAAAGATACTGAAGTACTTTGCCATTTCCTTCTCCAGCTCATTTTACAGATGGGAAAACTGTGACTTGCCTAGGGTCACACAGCTAGGTAGCATCTCAGACTGACTCTGAACTCAGATCTTCTTGACTACTGTCCTGGCTCTCTATCCACTGTGCCACCAAGCTGCCCTTAGTACATATTAGACACAATAAATGCACATAGCACAAATGAACAGATTAAGAATGGGATGACCAGTGACATACCACATGCCTCTGCCATTAGTCTTTTCATGTCAAATATGTATTAATCAAATCATTTGAGTGAACATATAGAAAATAAGATTATCTAAATGCTGAGAGGGATAAATAACATGTTAAATAATATAATCAGACTCAAGATTCAAAAGATCTTAATCTATTACTTGTAAGTAAAGAGCAATGGATTTAGAATCAGAAAGCTTGTGTTCTAATCCGTTTTATTATGTACTTTATTTTGTGCTAGAGCAAGTCACTTCTTTAATTTACCTCATATGAAAATTCAGGCATTTAGAAAGAATATTGGAATTTAAGGAAGATAAATTCTGAGTGAGCTATCTAGCCGAGAACCAGGAATATATATTTCTGAGCCTCATTTTCCTTATCAATTAAATGAGAGCAATAATAAAAATCATACCTACCTCACAAAGTTGTTGTAAAACTTGAATAAGATAATGCATGTAAGGTGCTTTTTAACAAATATCAACTATAATTATTGGTGTGGTTATTGTTTTTGTTATTTCTGTCCCTTCTAGCTCTAACCCTAAGATCTGAACTGGCTGGACTAATTTAGGATTAATGAGAACAAATGTAAAGAAGGAATCAAGGGGCTAGGTGGGGCAGTGGATAGAGCACTGGCCCTGGATTCAGGAGGACCTGAGTTCAAATTCGGCCTCAGACACTTAACACTTACTAGCTGTGTGACCTTGGGAAAGTCACTTAACCCCAATTGCCTCACAAAAAAAACAGGAAAAAGAAGGAATCAATAAATTTAGGTTTTAATAGCAAGCTACAAAAATAGAGGACAAGGAAAACCTGACTTAAAAGTTCAGCTGGCCTCAGATATTTGAAAAGCAGTCCTATGGAAGGTGGCTTCAGTTTAGTTGTTCTAAATAAAATGTTTGGAATCTGTTTTTTAAAAAAATCAGCTACACAGGTTCATGATGGAGGCAATGTCTAAAGACAACAGTTCATATGAATAAAACCTATGTGCAGGGGTTTCCATACTCATGAATCAATTGTTTGATAGAAGCCAAAAACATATAACATGATATTGAGTTCATTAATAGAAATACTGTGTACAGAACAAGAGAGATGATGGTGGTCCCATTGTTCTCTCTACTATTCAACAGCTATAGTTAAAATTTATATCTCAAATAACAGTGGGCTTTGTGTTGTCTGATACCACTTCCAACTCTGAGAAGCGATTTGAAAAATATGACATTCCTATAGTCATCCAGCTAGCAAGTTTCAGTCCAGACTACCCCTAGTTTTCTGCCTCTAAGAACACTATTCTTTCAAATGCCTTAAAATCCTTAGTGAATGAAGGAATGAGGATTCTGGTATTCTCACTTGAGTACTAGGCATAAAGAAGACTGTGATGTCTGAAAATTTTTCTTTGGAAATCCATGTACCCACTGGAAATGAGTGAGCTATATTAGAACCTAGTTCAAGACTCTTGAAGGTATAAACTAGTGGGTTGTGTCTATAAAAATGCATAACTTGACCCAGCTCACTTCTTTGTGTTATTATAAAACTTCTTGTAGCTATTAAGCCAAATTATTACTTGATCTCCTTAGTTATGGTTTTCACTATACCTTATTTTCCACTGGCATGCAAGTGCCTTTGGATTCAATGTACACAAGGACATTTGTCTTTCATCTCTGTGTATCCCTGGCACCTAGCACAGTTCCTTGTATGATAACAAGCACTAAGTAATTGCTTGTTGAATTGAATTGAAATTTCAAGTTCCACATTTCAGAAAGAACATTGATAGATTGAATGTGTCCTCAGGAAGGTGAATGAAATGGTGAGACTTGTAACTCATAACATTAGAAGATGGGCTGAAAAGTCTGGAGGCATTTATCATGGAAATTGGGAAGAGGGATTAGATGTGTTCTGTTTCCCTAAAGAGCTACCAATAGAAGGAAGATTTCAGCTTAATTTAAGGAAAATTTCCTAATAATTATAGATATGTAAAAATGTAATGAGCTACTTTGGAAGCCATTGAATAGCCCTTTATTTGCAATCTTCAACCTAAGACTGCATGATCATGTTAGGGAAATGTTACAGAGTAGAATCCTGTTGAAGTATGTATCAGATGAAATGTTCTTTTATGGTACCTTCCAACTCATAAATTCTGTGAGTCTAATTGTTCATCCTTTTGGGTGTTTTTTGTTTGTTTGCTTATTTTGTGGGGCAATGAGGGTTAAATGACTTGCCCAGGGTCACACAACTAGTAAGTGTCAAATTCTGAGGCTGGATTTGAACTCGGGTCCTCCTGATTCCAGGGCTGGTGTTTTATCTACTGCACCACCTAGCTGCCCTCTGTTCATCCTTTTATAATAGTAAAATATATAGGATGCTTCTCCTTGTTCTAGAAGTTACTGATTGCTTCTACATGCAAGAGTATTTTATACTATCTAAAATCCACTTTTTCAATACATTTATGTACCTTTTATTTGTAATGACCCAGCGAGTATGTAGTATAACTATTGTCATTTCCATTTTATAGATGAGAAATCAGAGCCTCAGACACTATGTTTTTCCTGGTTTCACAGTTAGCAGCAGAGGCCACTTTTGAACCAAGGTATTTTTAAGGAGCCCAGTGGTCTTTCTAGAACACCATGGTGCCTCTTAGTATGGTATTAATAATAACCCCTTCCGAAGTGGATTATGCCTCCTACACAAGGATTTGCATTTTAAAAGAGGCAGCATGGAAGTGGCAATATATTACCCCAAAGGAATGAACTGGTAATGGTGGAACCAAGGATATGGGATCATAGGATATAGTACTAGAAAAGATCTTGTTGATCATTAATCCAATTCTCTCATTTTACATATGAAATAACTGAGGTCTAGAGGAGTGAAGTGGCTTATCCAAGGACACAAAACAGCAGAACCAAGATTTGAAGAAATGGACTGACAGAGTCAAAAGACCTGGTTTTAAAACTTGGCTCTGTTATGTTTACTACCTACATGACTTTGAGCAAGTCTTTTCACTTGTTTGGACCTCAGGTTCCTCATGTATAAATGCATAATTAAACTAGATCCTCCATTTCCAAAATTCTTATTGCAGTTTGGGCAATGCAGGAAAATCACAAGAGCATTGTGGGCTATTTTAAAATTTTAACCAAACTACTTAATATATAGAACTGTTTGCTATATTTCTTTCTTTTGAGACACAAAGGATGCCATGAACCAAGAAAGTATAGGAGCAGATGATCTCTAAGGTCTTTTCAAGATCTTGACTCTTTAATATTACATATTTTAACTTAAAATATCCAGTTCTACTATATAACAAGTGTGAAAACACCAATTTGTGTAAATTGGGGGAAGGGCAATTGTATTGGTATAATTAATGTGTGTAGACCAACATCCTTACCTTGGAAAGCAGACTCTCTAGAAGGTGGCTAAATGTTATCCGTTTAAGTACCTCATTCTGTGGATCTTGGATATTTATACATAAGAATGTTGGTGGAGATCTTCTAGGTTTTCTGTTTCTGATTCCATTTATCTCATTTTGGAATGTGAGAATGCATCTCCCCATCGAGTTTTTCTTTTACCTTGATCCATTACACTATTCTGTCTACTCTGGCATTAATTTCAGAATGCCAAATGTTAAGACCCTTGCAAGATATGCAGATTCAAGTAAGACTATAGGATTTCATACTAGAACGGGCATATAGGTGATCTAGTTTTGTTTTGTTTTTGTGGGTTTTTTCCCCCTGAGTGGGAAAGAAAAGCACAGAGAAAGAAGTGATTTATACAAAATTGTAATGATTACGACAATGTAAATGAAAACTTCACTAAAAAGAAGCTATACTTTGAGTAAATAAATAGTCAAGAATGATCCTGGATAATAGATAAGGAAATAATTCCTTTCTCAGAACAGAGAGATAAGGACTCCTAGGTCAGAACATTATATCCATCGTAATGATAACTGTATTGGGTTTTCCCTTTTCTTTCAAGAAGGGTTCAATGTGGAAATGGAAGGCACATATTGGTTTTTTTTCTTTTTCTCCAGAAATGTTGGTGACATAATGATACTCTTCCCCAAATACTAAACCAAATTCTATCTATATACAAAATATCTATCTGATCTCTCTCTCTCTCTCTCTCTCTCTCTCTCTCTCTCTCTCTCTCTCTCTCTCTCTCTCTCTCACACACACACACACACACACACTCTCTCTCTCTCTCTCATCTATCTATATCTATTTATCTATACATGACATACATATCAACATACTTATACAAATATGTGTGTACATGTGCATGTATATATTTGTATGTGTATTTTTATGGGCATCTATGTAGTCCACTAGATAGTTTGCTGTGCCTAGAGTCAGGAAAACATCTTCTTAACTTCAAATCTGGCCTTAGACACTTAGTAGCTGTGTGAGTCTGGCCAAGTCACTTAACCCCATTTGCCTCAGTTTCCTCATCTGTAAAATGATCTGGATAAAGAATATGAAACCACTCTAGCATCTTTCCTAAGAGAACACAAAATGGGGTCACAACGTCACACATGACTGAAAATGACAGAACAACAATATATGTATATATAAGATGTCCCGAAAGTCTCAGTTCAGTTTTAAGCTTTACTTAAAACTATAAAACTTAACATGACTAGCATAGTGTATACACTTATATATTCACTTCTTATCTCCTACTGATAGGATATATACTCCTTGAGAATAGTACTTGATTCATTAGATCATTTCTGTCTTCATATGCATTTCTGTCTTAATTTGCACTGAATAAACATAATATATTTATGATTTCCTATATGGGTTCCAACATTAGAACATCTGGGTTCAGATCCTGATGCCACTATTAACTATGTGACCTTAGGCAATTATTTCACCACTTGGAACCTAATTTTATTCATCTGTAAAATGAGAGGATTGAACTAAATGGTATTTTAGGTACCTAGATGATCCTGCCCATAACATATGCTCATCTTAAACATTAAGATATGAATATTTAAAAGACAAAAAAGGGTGGGAAAGTACAATTGTAAATGACTCAATAAACCAATTATGGGCTCTTAGTTCACCCTATGAATTGGAGGAACTGTCCATGTTTTGTGTGGAGAAGAGAAGACTTGGGGAGAAAATGATAGCTGTCTCTTTAAGAACTTGGGTGTCTGTCATGTAGAAGAGGTCTTAGAGTCTTTGTGCCTTTTTTTTTTTTCTTTTTTCTTTTGGCCGCGGAGAGCAGAGCCAGAATCAATGAATGGAAGTTGCAAAGGAGCACATTTAATCTGGATGCTAGGAAAACCTTCCTAGCAATAAGAGCTATCTAAAAGAGGAATGGACTCCTTTGAGTTCTCTTCCTTGGAGAACTACAAGGAGGGGCCACATGACCACTTATTGAATATGTTGGTGGGGATACATCATATGTATGCTTTCAACTACATTTGCAAGTGTTTTTAAATGTCAAATTCTGTGATACTGTGATCCCTTTTAAGTTTTAAATTTTGATAGAAAATCAGTGTGGTTTCTGGGAAAGACTAATTTTCCTTGAAAAGAAGTGATATGGGCTTAAATATTCTGAAATTTACTAGCTCCATGATTTTAGACAAGTTACTTTCCCTCACTGAGACATAGTTTCCTTCTGTCAAAATGGAGATACTAATTAAACTATTTACACCCACAAGATCGTCTTGTAGGTAGTTATTGTTGCTGTCTTCTACAAATATACTCATTATCCAAAAAATAATCCCTGTATTCAAAGAGTATCTTGCCACTGCCATGCTAGTTAGATCTAGTGAAAGAAGATTGTTGATATAATTTGGAAAATATAACAAAGTCTACACTAAATGGAAGAGATAAGTATTTTTGGACTATTTTATGTTTGCCTAGTGGTCATTGAATTTGTTGAGGAAAAAATGTTTTCAATACACTTAATATACCTTTTTTGTGTGTGAGGAAGTTGGGGTTAAGTGACTTACCCAGGATCACACAGCTAGTAAGTATTAAGAGTCTGAGGCTGCATTTGAACTTAGGTCCTCCTCAATCAAGAGCCGGTGCATTATCCACTGTGCCACCTAGCTGCCCCCCAACTTAATATACTTTTAAAATATCACTAGTTCCCAAAGTGAGCCAGGAATGAACAATATCTGACAATTAGGAGAAGTCACCTAGTCCTGTTTTTGGAACTTTCACTTTATAGTTCAAAGAACATTGATGTGATCTTGAACAATATATTCCCTCTATTCTAGCCTTCAATTTTTCTTTTTTTCTAAGAAAGTTATTAGAAAGAACAGAAAAGTATAGATCTCATTTCTAACAAGCAGAATAAAAAAAAAAGAAAACTTTGTACTCTCTCATCTGCATTGAGTTTGAAATGTTTATATATCTTCTATAACCCAGTCACCATAATTTATTTTCAAGGTTCAGGGTAGTCTTTCTCCCAGAAAATAAAGAGACTCAAAGAATGACTCTGCACTCTCTATGTTATTAGTGAAAATACAATGTTCCATTTTTTTAATGGTAAGAGGTTTCAATGTGGAAACAAAGAATCAATATATCTGAAGAGGCAGATGGGTACCTTGACCTGTTTCCTTATGTTTAAGGATAGAACACTGTGTCACAAAGAAGACAGTAAAGGAATAGGATGACTTAATACTTGGAAGTAAGTAAAAGATCTGTCTGACTTTCTGAAGAGGAAGGAGCTGTACTCTCTGAGGAGCTAGCAGCTGCTTGTCTTCCAAGGAATAATTTGATTCCAAAGGTGCTATTATGTGAAAGGTCATCTGGTTAGGGTCAGAAGAAGAAATGATTAGTGGTGGATACTAGTTCCCTGCTGAGAGGTAACTACTTGCTAGTCTGCTAATGGCAATAAAGAGGTCTGCTGCTTTTCTATCATTTGTATCATGGACATGATGACTTGTCAAAACAGATTATTACCCATTTACAATATTAACATTTTTTGGTTTTGTATCACTCTTCCAAATATATCTCTCCTTTGCCTCTTTCCAGTCATCCATCATTTGTAACCCAAAAAACCTTAAGATTTTTAAAGAGATTTGGCAAATACAATCAAAAAATCAATTGAGTGTGACTATATATGATATTAAAAATCCATGGTTCCCCACCTTTGCAAAGAAGAGATAGCTGTGTATTTTCTCAACTTTTCTCAAGCCATTCCTAACAAGTGTACCTAACGAGTCAATAGAGTGACCATTTATGATCATTAAACTGATGGAAAAACACAACTCCTGATTTTTATCAGAGATGTGTTAAAAATAGAGGTTGGAATGAGGTATACATTTTTACAGGAGAAGGAAATGGCAAACCACTTCAGGATCTTTGCAAGAAAACCCGACACAGGGTCACAAAGAGTATGACATGACTGAAAAATGACTGAACAACAAATATGTGTTTACATATAACCAATGTTTTACTTCACGTTGTTTACCACACTCATTATTAAAATTTTATTTTATGCCAGGCAGTGTGTGGTCTTGTTGGACAATATAAAGGAAAAGACAAAGAAACTTTTTTAATGAATCATGCATTCTAATGGGATGATGGCTAGTATATGTGTGAACACATGAATGCATACATGCATTACATACGTATGTACATATGCATGAATGAATATAATGTATGTGTTTGTGAATATTGGTACATATAAGATAAATAGTATAGATAATAATTATTATGATAATAGCAACTAACATTTCTATATGGCTTACCATGTATCAGGTGCTATAGTAAGTGCTTTCATTTTTTTCTCATTTGATTCATACAACAACCCTATGAGGTAGGTATGAGGAACCTAACAAAAATAGTGTTCAAGTGACTTACTCAGTGTCACAAAGCTACTGTCTGCAGTCACATTTGATCTCAAGACTTCCTGACTCCAGGCCTAATCCTCTATCTACTGTACCACCAAACTGCATCCAGGTAAAAGCCAGACAGAGGAGAAGGTGCTGAAAGCTAGGGAGAATGGGAAAAACCTAAAGAGGGTCTTGCTTGAGGTGAGTCTTAAACCAAAAATTTTAAGAATCAGAGGTGAGGAAGGAGAACAGTCTTGTTATAAGGACAGTGAATGTAAAGTTATGGAGTTGGGAAATGGAGAATCATGTGAAAAGAGCAGCACATAGGCCTATGTGGCTGAACTGTAACTTACATAGAGGAGAATGGGTTAAAAAAAATTGGTTTAATTTTTTTTTTTTGGTGGGGCAATGAGGGTTATGTGACCTGCCCAGAGTCACGCAGCCAGTAAGTGTCAAGTGTTTGAGGCTGTATTTGAACTCAGGTCCTCCTGAATCCAGGGCCAGTGCGTTATCCACTGTGCCACCTAGCTGCCCCTGGGGTTTCATTTTAAAAATATTTGTTACATCGTATTAGATCTTTGGAGTGGAAAGGGGGCAACAAGGAAATTTAGGTTGTATGTATGCATGTATGTATGTGTGTATGTGTATGTGCATGTGTATATGTATATATATATATATCAATAAAATGTATGCTTTTTTAAAAAGATGATCATGCCACTAATAGATCTATTCATCAAAGATAGAAAAGGAGGAAATAGATGTTTCCATACATATGTACACAATATACATTTTATATATGTATTTGTAATGTATATATATACATGTTCTTTTTTTGCACTAACATAGAACTGAAACCATAAGTTGGAGGGTGGTTCAACAAATTATGGCATATGAATGTATTATGATATTCTTATACCACAAGAAATTACAAAATGGATAGTTTCAATAAACCCGGGATGACTTTTATAAGTTGACACAGAGTGAAGTAAGCAGAAACAGGAAACAATTTATATCATAATAGCAATGTTGTAAAAACAACTTTGAAAGACTTGAGAATTCTGAAAAATTTAATGACCAACAATAATTCCAAAGGACTGATGATGAAGCATGCAACCTACCTCATTATAGAGAGGCCATGGATTCACTATACAGAATGAGAAATTTTTAGACATGGCCAATATAGGAATTTATTTTGTTTGACTATGAACATTTGTAATAAGGGTTTTCTTTTATATTTTATTCAGGAAGAGGTAAAAAAAAAGGTGGGAGAGAGTGAAAATGCTTATTAATTGAAAAAATTATTAAAAAGATAAATTATATTGATACATATTATTTTTACATTGGAAAAATTTCTCTCAGTACTCTTCCCCCTTTATTTTCCCAGAGAGCCAATACATAAAAATATTTTTAAAGAGAAATAAAAAGAATAAGAGAAAAATCAGCAAAATTTACCAAATGCCCCCCAAAAGTAAGAAAATATATTCAGTGTTCAATATCCATGGACATTCTATCTCTATAAAGAAGTCAAGTGGGTTTATATTTTTAAGTCTCCTTTTTGGGATCATGCTTGTTTCTTTTGTTTCTTTTTGGTTTTTATAATTTTCCAAAATTCACTTCTGACCTATTTGTTGGCTTTTTTCTTTCCATTTACATTATTATCATTGCAATTTCTTGGTTCTACTTACCTGATTGAATCAGTTCATTTAAATCTTTCCATGGTTCTTTTTATTCATCATATTTATTATTTCTTATAGGATAGAAATAGGACAATTTGTTTAGCCATTACCTAATTGATGGGCATCTACTTTGTTTCCACTTATTTGCTACAATAAAAAAAAACCAACAACATGGTTATAAATATTTTGGTGTTTATAGAGGCTATTATCCTATGGACTACCTCCTGGGATATGTGACCAGCAGGCAAACCTGTAAGTCAATGGGGATTGGCATTTTAGTCAATTTCTTTTCATAATTTAAAATTGTTATTCAAAAGGTTGTTCTGATTTACAGCTCCACCAACAATGCATTAAAGCCTTCATTTTCCAAACCTTCCAACACTATTTCTACTTTTTATCATATTTGCCAGTTTGATGAGTATGCAGTGAATTGTAAGGTTGTTCTAAGCTAGATTTCTCTTATTATTAATGATTCAGAGTATTCTTCTATATGGTCCTTTATAGATGGTAATTCACTTTTTTGTTTGTTTTGTTTTGTTTTTGGTGAGGCAACTGGGGTTAAGTGACTTGCCCAAGGTCACACAGCTAGTAAGTGTCAAGTGTCTGAGGCCAGATTTGAACTCAGGTCCTTCTGACTCCAGGGCCGGTGCTCCATCCACTGTGCCACCTAGCTGCCCCCGTAATTCACTTTTGAGAAGCATCTGTGCAGAATTTTGACCACTTATCAATTGCACAATAGCTTTTGGAATTTATATGCATAAATACATACATATGTACATATACATCATAGCTGTGTAATATGTCTTATTTTATATAAACATAATGCATGTGTTTGTGTGCATATGTTTATGCATATGTGTTTATGCATAGACACATCACACATACATACACATATACATATACATTTATATTCTTTTTACAGTTGCCTCCATTCATTGTTTGCTTAAAAATAAATCATCCCATAGTTATAAAACGTATATGATATAATTCTCTCCTAATTTTCTGCCATGATATTTAATAATATAGTCAATAACCTTTTAAATTTATTGTCCTATGTAAGATGTTGGTCTAACCCTAATTTTTGCCATATTGCTTTCCAGTTAAACCAGGTTTGGGTTTCCTTTTTTTAGTAAAAACTTTAGAGCTGTTTACTAAGAATTTATGTTTTCAAATTTATTGAAAAGTAGATTATCTAAATTTAGGGTTTTTCACCCTCATTTTCCCTTTTTTATTTTGTTTTGTTGGTCTACTTCTCTCTTTTCCAAATAACACCAAATAATTTTGATGGGTGCTATTTTACAATGTAGTTTGTGGTCTAGATATGCAATTATATTTTCATTACTATATTTTAAAAATATTTTTCTTGATATTATAGATTTTCTGTTTCTCCACATGAATTTTGCTATTGTGTTATCAAATTAGGTGGCACCATAGGTAGAGTTATGGTCCTGGAGTCAGGAAGACTAATTTTCCTGAGTTCAAATCCATCCTCAGACACTTATTAGCTGTGTGACCCTGGGCAAGTCACTTAACCCTGTTTGCTTCAGTTTCTCATCTATAAAAGGAGCTAGAGAAGGAAATAGCAGACTATCCCAGTATCTGCCAAGAAAACCCCAATGGGGTCATGAAGAATCAGACATGACTAAAATACCTGAATAACAATCAGACAATTACTCTCCTTGGAAAGTTTATTTTGTATCCAGGAACTTTGCAAAACTTATTGTTTGTATTAGAATCTTTTTTGATGCCCTAGGATTTTCTAAGGTAAAATGCATGCCATTGGCAAAAAGGATAGATTTATCTTCTCTTTGCCTATGTTGCACCTTTACTTTTTTGTAGTGTCTTGTTGATATTACTGGTATTTCTAGAACTATGTCAAATAATAGTACTGAGTAAACATTCTTGTTTTACTCCCGAATTTATCTGCAAAACTTCTAATGCATCCTCATTCCATATAATGCTTACTTTTGATTTTAGAGAGATATTTTATATGGTATTTGAAAAGATCCTCCTATGTTTACAATTTATAGGGTTTTCTTTTCCTTTTTGTTTTTCCTTTTTTTTTTTTTTTTTTTTTTTTTTTTTTTTTTTTTTTTTGGTGAGGCAACTGCGGTTAAGTGACTTGCCAGGGTCACACAGCTAGTAAGTGTCAAGTGTCTGAGGCTGGATTTGAATTCAGATCCTCCTGACTCCAGGGCTGGTGATCTATCCACTGGGCCACCTAGCTACCACTTTTATTTTTTTTAATTTTATTTGTGATATATAATTAAATCTTATACATATATCAAACATATACATGTATGTCATATACAATGTATATTTTCTATGTTATTACATTTATATATACTTAGATATAGTCTAGTACATATAACTTTGTATTTTAAATCCTTCCCTTTTTTCAATAAACAGGCAGGTTTTTTTATATAGGTAAATAACTGTTTTATAAATAAGGTATACATATAAATAATATATATGACAAATTTGTTTAAATATAATTACTACATAAGTAAGACCTAAATACGTCATTTATGTACAACATATATATTTATGTGTATGTATATAGATACATATATATATATGTGTGTATATATATATCCTGTACCCTTTCTAGCACACCCCTCCTCCACATTATTTTTTATTTTTCAGGTTAAACATTTTTATTTATATTTTTTCTGCTCCAGTCTCTATCTCTGCTTCCCTCCTTCCCCATCCCCCCTTTCTGAGTTGGCAAACAATCTGATATGGGTTATATATATATATGATCATGCAAAATTTTACCATATTTATCTCTTAATGAAAGAATGTGAAATATAGCACACTTCAGTCTGTTCCATCAATATCAATTCTGTCTTTGGAGGTGGATGGTATGTTTCATCAATATTCTTTTGGGATTGTCTTGGATTTATTGTATTATTGAGAATAGTCAAGTCATTCACAGTTCTTCATAGAACAGTATTGTTCTCTCTGTGTACAGAGTTCACTTGGGTCTGCTCATTTCCCAATACATCATTTCATACATGTCTTTTCAAGTTTTTTTGAAGTCATCCTGTTTGTCATTTCTTTCTACCCAGAAATATTCCATTACTATCATATACCACAGTTTGTTTATCCATTTCCCAATTGATGAGCATTCCTTTGATTTTCAATTTTTAACCACCACAAAAAGAGCTGCTACAAATATTTTTGTACAAATAGGTCTTTTTGTCTCTTTGGGGATGACTTTGGGATATAAACCAAGTAGTGGTATTGCTGGATCAAAGGGTATGCACAATTCTATAGCTCTTTGGACATAGTTCCAAATTGCTCTCTCTAGAATGGTTGAATCTTTTCACAGCTCCACCAACAGTGGATTAGCATCCCAGTTTTCCCCCACTCCCTCTAACAACCAATATTTTCAGTTCTTGTCATATTTGCATTCTAATAGGTGTAAGGTGATATCTCAGAGTTGTTTTAATTTGTATTTCTCTAATCAATAATGATTTAGAGCCTTTTTCATATGATTATTGATAACTTTGATTTCTTTGTCTGAAAACTGCCTGTTCAAATTCTTTGGCAATTTATCAATTGGGGAATGACTTGGATTTTTAAAAATTTAATGTGGTTCTTTATATATTTGAGAAAGGTGGCCCGTATCAAAGATATTTCTTTCAAAAATTCTTTCCCAGTTTTCTACTTGCCTTGTAATATTGGTTACATTAGCTTTGTTTTTGCAAAAGCTATTTAATTTTATATAATCAAAATTATTTATTTTACATGTCATTTTATTCTCTATATCTTCTTTGGTCCTAAATTCTTCATCTGTCCATAAATCTGATAGACAATTCCATACTCCTTTAATTTTTATGGCATCATCCTTTATTTCTCAATCATGTACCCATTTTTACCTTATTTTAGTATATGTTGTGAGATGTTGGTCTATACCAAATTTCTACCATTCTGTTTTCCAGTTTTCCCAGCAGATTTTGTTAAATAATGGGTTTTTGTTCCAAAAGCTTAGATCTTTGGGTTTATCATATACTACATTACTATAGTCATTTACTATAGTGTTGTTTCTATCTATTCTATTCCACTGATCTACATCTCTATTTCTTAGCCAGTACCAGATTGTTTTGATAAGTACCATTTTATAGTACAGTTTGAGACCTAGTATTGCTAGACCACCCTCTTTTGTATTTTTTCATTGATTCCCATGATATCATTGAACTTTTGTTTTTCCAGATGAATTTTGTTATTATTTATTCTATCTCTATAAAATATTTTTGGTAGTTTGATTGGTATTGCTCTAAATAAATTCATTAATTTAGGTAGGATTGTCATTTGTATTATATTGCCTCGGCCTGCTCATGAGTAATTGATATTTTTCCAGTTATTTAGATCTGACTTTATTTTTGTGAAAAGTGTTTTGTAGTTCTGGCCATATAGTTATTGTCTTTGTCTTGGGAGGTAGATTCCCAAGTATTTTATATTGGCTATAGTTATTTTAAATGGAATTTCTCTTTCTATCTGTAGTTGCTGGACTTTATTAGTAATATATAGAAATGCTAATTATTTATGTGGATTTATTTTGTACCCTGCAACTCTGCTAAAGTTGTTAATAATTTCAAGGAGCTTTTCAGTGGATTCTCTAGGATTTTTTTTCATGAGACAATGAGGGTTAAGTGACTTGCCCAGGGTCACACAGCTAGTAAGTGTCAAGTGTCTGAGGCCAGATTTGAACTCAGGTCCTCCTGAAACCAGGGCTGGTGCTTTATCCACTGTACTGCCTAGCTGGCCCCTAGAATTTTCTAAGTATCATGTTATATCATCTTCAAAAAGTGATAGTTTTGTTTCCTCATTACCTATTCTAATTCCTCTAATTTCTTTTTCTTCTCTTATTGCAATAGCTAACATCTCTAATACAATATTAAATAATAGAGGTGATAATTGACATCCTTACTTCACCTCTGATTGTATTGGAAAGGTATTGAGTTTATCCCCATTACAGATAATGCTTGCTGATGGTCTTAGATAAATCGTACTTATCATTTTAAGTTAATCTCCTTTTATTCCTATGTTCTCTAGTGTTTTTAATTAGAATGGGTGCTGTATTTTGTCAGAGCCTTTTTTTTTTCACTTACCCTGACTGAGATAATAATATGGTTTCATATATGTTGGTTTTTGTTGTTGTTGTTTTTGATGTAATTAATTACATTGATTATTTTCCTAATCTTGAAACATCCTTTGGACATTTCAGATAAAAGTGTTATTCAGGTGTCACCTTCTTCCTTCTACTTCACCTTGTGACACCAGTTATGTAAGATAATTTTCCCATTCTTCTTCTCTTTCATATAACAATCATTTCTTTCTTCCTGCCTTTTCTTTATCTTTTTAAGACCATCAAAATAGAATAAAAAGAAAAAACATTCCCAGGCCATCTGTCTTATTTGATTCCCTCTATGACCTCTGATATCATATTTGTGTTATGAAGGGATAATTTTATTTTCTCCTATTATAATATAAATACTTCATTCTTGTTTATTTTATTGTATTTACCTTTATTTATTTTTACTTTTATTTTTCTTCTTTGTACATATATATACATATACATATACATATATATATATATATATTCTTTGACTTCTGTATTTGTATTTCAAAGTTTTTACTTAAATTTCTTCCTTTAAAAACAGGAGTGGGGAATGCCTGAAAGTTTTCTATTATATTAAAATATATTTATTCTTTCTAAGATTACACTTAGTTTTGATGGGTTAGTTATTCTTGACTGTAAGCCTATGTCTTTTGCCTTTCAGAATATCATATTTCAAGTTCTCCACTCTTATTCTTGGGACTTCTCAGAGGTATTGTGAGGCTCAAATGAGATTATGGAAGTAAATTACTTTGAAAACCTTAAAGTACTACATTAATACCACGTATTATTGTGATTATTATTAGTTTATAATAACCAACTACAACTTGGTAATGATGGTTTCATTCTCTGAGCTTTCTACTGCACTCCTCCTGAGACTGTCATGTCTATAGAGCAATACAAGGGGGTTTACAGGTAAATGTATGACAACTGGACTCTCTGGTGGGGAAAA
This sequence comes from Dromiciops gliroides, assembly GCF_019393635.1. Taxonomy (NCBI): domain Eukaryota; kingdom Metazoa; phylum Chordata; class Mammalia; order Microbiotheria; family Microbiotheriidae; genus Dromiciops; species Dromiciops gliroides. The sequence goes on from NC_057862.1 coordinate 502,335,087, forward strand.
AAGTATGTACACATATTTTAAAGTTTAATTTGCATTATTTACATTTTCTAAAATATAGACAATCAATTAAAAATTAAATCAAGCCTTGATACATAGTTATTGCTAGTTTCTGAGGTATGGCAAGTAAAGAAAGTCCAGAGTGCAACCTAAAGAAGAATGGGGTGGGGTTCTTTTTTAAATGGAGGTTCTGGGAGGAGTCTAGTCTAAGGTGACTCTAGTCTAGGGAATAGTTTGACTGCTACACTTCTGGTCTGAAATTTGCCATTTCATGACCTCAATTTGGGTCTAAGCAATATAACTTGAGGTTGCCTCTGGTTGGAGCTCCAGTAGACTGTTGCTAGATCCAGCCACAGCTAGACCAGCTAGCTAGAAGATTCTGAAAGTTTAGTATGAAAAACTACAGTTTTTCTCTGTCTGAGCTTCCTATTCTGGTTATTCTAATGCAGACCAGATTGCAGTAGAAGTTGGATATGAAACTCTACTTTATCCTCCTTGTGAGAGTTACACAGATGGCACTCATTTTCTTTTCTTCATCATTGGCCAGTACCTAGCCTCAGTCCTGGTATACCTAATTGCAGGCTATGTCTTTAATTTGAATTGTATCTGTACCCGAGATCAGGGGTATGAATGATAATTACAAATTGGCATCTGTTTTAGCTCCTTGAAGTGTCATATCTCTCTTTGCTGAATCTAGGACATTTTCTTTACCTAAGACTGCACAAGACCCTGTTGAATCCCTCCTCTAGAAGACAAAACAGATCCTTCTTCTCTAGACCTTACCCCCCATCCCCAGTGACCATATATCTCTTTATTTATCTCCCTATGATGACTTGAACTGGAAAAAATAACTCACTATTTTTTCTTAGATTTCCCAATCAGGACTCAGTCTGACTAAGATGTTTTCTAAGTCTTCACAGAGTATTTAATTGTAGGAGAAAACTAGTTTATACTGCTTCCTTCTACCCTGCCAAATGTGACTCATCCTTTTTGTAATGATTTCATAGTTGTTAAATCTAGTCACCTTTTCTCAATCCACAATAGATACTTTGCTATATAGATGGTGCTAAATAAATGATTTTTTGATTATCTAAATTAGTGATGTCAAACTCAAGTAGAAACTGAGGGTTATATATTGACTTAGAAAAACACAAATTAACATTGTCTATTTTATATTGTATTTTTATTTATTAAACATTTCCCATTACATTTTCATCTGTTTTGGGCTATATTCCCAATTTCAGGGCAGAGTTATACATTTCCAATCTAAATGACTAGATAAATTTGTATTGTGTGTTAAATGTGTATTGTATGATTCTTGAATGAGAAATTGCTAAATTTTGCAGTAGATGTATATTTTAGAGGTGACAATAGGTAGAAAATAATATTCTATCCCCTCTACCCCTTCTGCTGCCTGCCATGATCATTAAGTTGGGGGTATGACTTAAAGTACAATGCAGTGTCATCTGAAGGAGTCACACCTCAGTGTATACCAGGAGATTGAAATATCAAGAAAAGTGCTATTAGATGAAAGAAGATTTGTTAATTGTGGAGTGATATTCTATGCTCTCTTGAACAGGTGAGCAGATCTAGAATAAAACATTTATAGGGGCAAGAAGGTAAAGTTGAGGTGTATGGGTATGAGGAAATGGAGTTGGGAAAGTTGTCCTTTTGCATTTGGGGGTCTACCAAGATGGGCAAAATAAGAGGAGTTAGAATATGTCAATCATTGAGAAACAAGTGCAGGCCAAACAATAGTGAAGACACTGGTAGAAGCAAAGGATTAGAATATTTAACATCCACTTTCAAGTGCCTAAATTGTCATGTTGCTTTATCCTAAAAAGAATCAAGAAGTCTACCTCAGAACACACATGAGAAAGAGGGAATATATTCCTGCTAAGCTGGGTACTGTGTCATGGGTCACAACTCTAGAAAGATGAGCAATATTATGGTCCCTGGAATCCCAGGAAGACAAAGGAGTCAGGAGGTGATAGAATCTGGTCTCTTCCCAGCAATACTGAGTAGTGCCTTGATGTTTTGTGGCTGTTGGAATCCAGAAGCCTTCCAAGGAATATAAAGATGGGGTCCTGGACATGTGTTGATAGCCAACCTTGAGCACACTCTTTTATAAGCTATGGATTCTATGGGAGAAAGTGGAAGTAGATCTAGGTCACTGAGAAATGTTCAATGATGTTTTAAAAGGAGAAAAACAATAAAACATTAAAAAAATTAATGGATTTGCCTGTATTCTTGCAAAGCCATATGTAGGGGAGCAATTGTCTCTGAATATCATCCAACCTCAAAAATGTAGGAGGAATACCAGAAATTCATAGAGATAATATTCAAGAAAGGAGCCAGTCATAAAACTCATGATCTTATCTTTCTAAAAACAAGTATACAAAGTGTAGATAATACACAAAGTACATTAGAAATGATATAAAGAAGTTAAATATAACTTTATTGATACTAATAATATAGAATGAGACAATGAATCAGTTATGAATTTTAAAGTATTTATCTCATTAAAACAGAAGCATATAGGAGTACAAAGCTAAAATAATATCATTGAATATTAAAGAAATATACTCATATGAATGATCTAGGAACCAGGCAAAGACACATAATGGAGAACATTTGGGTAAAATTCAACAGAGGCAAAAACTAGGATGTTATTGTCAGAGTATTCCACAGACTGCCTATTCAGAAAAGGGTTGGGGGAGAAACATAAGAAAATAAAACAAAAAAACATGAACAGATGAGTTTGGGTAATGGATCACAAGTCTACCATAGTGGCATGATATAATTCTAACAGCAAACTTCAGTTTCCAATATCTACTGGAACTCTCTAACATAGGCAGAATACATAATAATTTCTTAATATATATCAATGATGATTATGTCATTCAAAATTTAAAGGTATAAAAGGGATGGTTAGAGAATCAGTACAGGTAACATCTGCTCTGACTCTGATCCTCACCAACAAAAAGTGGAGGATAGATTAGAAATAATAGGAATAATGAGGTGACAATCGCACTTCTCCTTAGATTTTATGATAGAGAAGGATGATAAAGCTAAGTTGAGTCTGACATGCACTCTAAATTTTGGGAAACTGAATCTCCAAGTGTTCCTCAAAAAGGTACATAGTATCTTATAGACTACAATTCTACATAGAGAAACATCCCAGAAGGGATTTAAAGCTCTCAACAATGAAATACCAAAGACTGAATAAAGAATTTCAATGGAAAGGAAAGTGGGGAGTTTTGTAAAGAGGACAGAGTGAACAGGTGGGGAATCCAACAATCAATTTAGCTCTATTAAAATATATCCAGAAGGTAGATGCTAGGTCAGGAAATGGAAGATGAATACAAAAATTTGGCATGCTCCTATATGAATAACATCAAGCATACTAAAAACTTAAGAATGAACCACAGCTGGCAGAATGAGCCAAACACACAAAATAAAAGTGCTTTTTGCTTTGTTTATGTGTGTTTTTATGTATATGTGTATATATATGTATATATGTACGCATATACATAAATACATACATGCCCACGCACAATAAGGAAAGGGGGAAGATCAAAGAGGGAAGAACATTGCTTGTCAGGGAAGATAGCATTGAAAACTGACAATAGAGGAAAGGTGAAATTAGTTAACTTCTATTTTCTTCTTTTTTTCCCTTGCCAATGAAAATTATATTAGGGATGTAAAGGAGATAGCCAAAATGGCTAATAGTAAGTTGATCCCCAAGATAAACAGGGAGATTATAACAGAGCATTTCAGTGTCCGTTAATGACTTCAAGTTATCAGACCCAGATAAGCTAGGGTACTAAAATATCAGAGTATATTTAAAAACTGGCAGATATGCTTGCTGAGTCACTATTAGCGACCAAGAAAAATCATGAATTAAGGGCATCATAGTCGTGGTGGAAGGCAAATACTATCCCATTTTTAAAAATAAATAAATAACAGATTTGTTTGTAAACAATAGGCTAGTGAGTTTGACTTTAGCTTCTGGTAAAATTCGAAAGATTTACTAAAGAGTTGGTGAATAAATATTGATGTGGAAATAGTGTTTGTGATGTCCTTATATTGAGTGATAGTTGTTCATTCTACGTTTTTGAAGGGGGCCAATGACATCATGAGGTTATGTCTTGACTTAGGCATGAGCTAGATTTAAGTGAGGTAGGATTGCACAACACTATCAGTTTCACCAATCTTCCAGTGTTATTGAAGTCCAGCGGCAAGGCAAAAGTCAAGATGACTGGAAATGGTTTAGAATGCAGTGGATGACCTTAGAATTTTTTATATCTGACGAAGCTCTAAGCATTCCACAGTGTCTACTTCATTCTCATTCATGGCCATTGGAACAAATTGTTCTCAACTCCCATAATACTGGAGGAAGTTTTCACATGATTGGGATAGACAACCCCCTTAACTTATTGATGGATTAGAGGCCTGTCAATTCCCATCAACCTGGTTTTGTCGATCTGCTAATATCATAACATTTTAGAGTAAATAAATAAGTAACATTATTCAACACAATACACATATGACCTAGATTATGCTCTCCCACCAATGTACTCAATATCTTTGGTGAAAAAGAAGCACTCATATGTGAGGCTGCCAGCAAAAATACATGAAAGAGGAAAACTCATATTCTTAGGTTATGGTAACTCAAAATGCTGAACTAAAAGATTTAATGTTAGTTCATCTAGGAATATCTACACCATAGGAAACTCTTCCTCTACTCACTACTTGACTTTTGATCCTTATCACTCTTCACCTAAGCACACTTTGCCTTTTTAGCATAAAATTTACAGGCTCTTGTAATTTACCACTAGCCTTAAAAGGGAGATCAGTAACTTTTAACTTTTAATATGAACAGTAGGTTGTGTGTTCTTGTTTAAATCCAGAATAACTGCAAACCTTATCAAACTGTTTACCTGAGGTTGATAAAAACCAGATTATTCATTTACTTACTGCCTAATCATAATGCATCTCACAGCAAATTATCTTAGATTTAAGCCCACTCTCCAAGATATCAAAGCAGCTGCAAAAATCCCCTGCTTTTCCTTCTCAAGCTAAAGTTGACAGAAGAGAACAATAGGTCCTTATGAAGAACTTCATCATTGTTGACCTCTATTTGGTGCTGAAGACAATAGCCATGACTGAAACTATAGGCCAATTAGTCATATTCTCTCCTCAACCTATTTTCCAGGTCAGTTGTTTTAGCAATGAGACAATTCACATTTTTTGTATTTTTTTTATTCTTTTGATTTTGTTTTATGGTTTCTGGGTATTTTATGGAGTCATTAGCTTCCACTTGCTCAATTTTAATTTTTAATGCATTATTTTCTTTAGTGAGCTTTTAGACATTTTTTTCCATTTGGCCAATTCTGCTTTTTAAGGAGTACTTTGCTTCTGTGATTTTTTGTGCCTCTATTATCATTAGGCCAATTCTGTTTTTTAAAGTAACATTTTCTTCAGTATTTTTGTGCCTCTTTTGTCAAGTTGTTAATCATCTTTTCATAATTTTCTTTCATCATTCTCGTTTCTTATTTTTTCCTCTACCTTTCATCTCTTTCTTTAACTTTCCCAGGAATTCTTATTGGGCTTGGGTCCAATTAGCATTTTTTCCTTAAGGAGTTTTTTGGCCGCTGTTTTTGTATTGTTACCTTCTTCTGAGTTTTTTATTTTTATCTTTCCTGCCACTATAGTACCTTTTTATTCTAAATTTCTTTTTTGTTGTTTTGGCTCATTTCCCCAGACTGTTTCTTGATTTTGAACTTTATGTTAAAGTTGTATTCTCCTCACCTGGATGTTGGGAGCCACTGTTCCAAGCTTCAGGCTTTTTTATGCTTCTATTTTCAGAGCTAGGTCTGTGCTTCTGAGGTGCTGAGATTCCAGGAGAGGTATGGTAGCTGCTCTCCTGATCTGTATTTTTGTCTTTACCCAAAAAGGGCCCCAACCCCTCTGCAGCCACAAGTACTAGGACTCCTCTTGTCACTGGAAATGTGACCAGGGTCCCTACTCCCTTGTAATGACCATAAGCACTCTGCTCTATCTCTACCATATAAATGCAACACAAAACTACATGTGGGCAATATGGATGCCAATCAGTATCAGTTGGACCCACTACCAGTAAGCGTCCCCTGTAATCTTTTTCTGACCAGTTGTCCAAACGCATTACCATCCTTGGACTGAGAGTGACCAAAGCTGCTCCTGTTGTTTTCATCACTACCTCATTAAAGCCTATCTCTAGTGTTGCTGCCATGGGTACTTTGGTTTGTCCACATCGCAGTGTCACAGATCTTTCTTGCTGACATTCTAGTAATCTTAGGCTAAAAAAAGTCTCACCCCAACCTTTTGTAGGTTCTAACATTCAAAAATTTGATTTGAGTAACTAATGCTGTTTGAAGGGAAATGTTGTGAGAGTTCACTGGATTGCTACCTCTCCTCTCTCCTATTGGCTCTGCCCCTTTCTATTAGCAGTTTGTATTAAAGCAAAGTTGTTCTTTTACCCCCAACCCCTGTTGAGTACTTGTGTGTTCTTTTATAACAGAAGTTATATCTGCATTATTTGGCAGTTGACATAAATCTTTTTCCTTTACGGAAAAATACTATTAATCTTCACTAAAATCCTATATATAAAAAGGACCTTAAAGAACAACAAACCTTTCATCCAAAAAAAAGATATGTTTTATTAAGAATGAGTCATACCATTCTGACTAATTTCTTTTTTTTTCTTTAAATGAAGGTAACTAGTTTGATAGACCAGGACTTTTGGTATAGTTGATATATTTTAGCAACTCATTTGACAAAATTTGACATTTTTTTTAAAAATGGAGAGATGTGATGTAGGAGATAGTACTTTCTCTGAATTTTGAACTGGTGGAACTGGTCATTGTAGAGTCATGTCAAATCAAATGGAGATATTAAGCAAACTCCAGGCACAGGGACTTGATAATGTTTGACATTTTTGTAATGATTTAGAAAAACTATAAATGGCTTGTTTTTTGTCAAATGAAGAAGACACAGAGCTCTGAAGGAAAACTGACACACTGAATCAGAGAGTCATAACCAAACAAGATTTTTACAGTGTACAAGATTGGGCCAAAACTTTTTAGATGAAATTTAGTTACCTGTACATGTCTATGTGTGTATGCATATATATGTACATATGTGTTTATAATACATTTATAGAGATAATAGAAAATAAATTAAATGTATACAAGATAGGGCAAGTGTGAGTAAATAATTTTAGAATGATTTCCAAATTTTAATGCCTTATAAACTACATGTGAATCAACAATGTTCTTTGGCAACCCCTACCACCTACTCCGCCAAAAAAGGGGGGTGAATTGTAGGACAAATTTAAAAAGTCATAGTGTCCAAGACTAGGTTAGATAATATTGCCATTGTGTTCTACTCTGATACAGTCACACCTGCCCTATTATCTTCAGCTTTTTATATCACATTTGAGAATGATATTGGTTAACTAGAGTGTCTAGAAAAAGACCATCAGAATGTTGAAGGACCTTCAGATCATGTCATGTGAAGATCAGTTAAAAAGAAGTAGGGATGTTTGACCTGGAGAAGAAAAGTCTTGGGGAGAGACATGATACTGTCTCCAAGTATTTTTTGGTTTAGTATGTTTTACTGTTTTGTCCTCTGTTCTCTAAGAGGACCATGACAGATGTCATGACTTGCATTGAATAGGATTTAAGTGAGAAAGTAAAGTCAACAACCCAAATTTCTCTTCCAGATCCATCTGAGTCCAGTGGCAAGGTATATTATGAGTATGACTGGAGATGTTGGAGATGGCCCTGGGAGTTTAAGGCAATAGGGGTTAAGTGACTTGCCCAGGATCACACAGCTAGTAAGTGTCTGAGGTTAAATTTGAATGCAGATCCTCCCAGTTTCAGGGCTAATGCTCTCTTCACTGTGTCATCTAGCTGCCCTCCAAGTATTTCGACCTTTTTTGGTGGAAGAGAACTAAGATTATTCTCATAAAGAACAGAACTAGAAGCAATAGGGAGAAGCTGCAAAGAGATTTCATGTAAGCAAAAACTTCCTAATAATTAGATCTTTCCAAAAGTGGAATGGTATCTTGTAGAAGGATTCCTGTTCAGGTATAGGCTTGACTATATGTTTCCGAGACCTAGTGATTCTATGAGTGATTGAACTATATGCCATTTAAGCTCCCTTCTAGCTATGGTAGTCTGTCTCAAATTTATGCTCTACACCAAAATGAAAATCTTTCCTTTTTCTAAAAACAAAATGTACAGAAATGTATGATATTGGGGCAGCTAGGTGGCACAGTGGATAGAACACTGGCCCTGTATTCAGGAGGACCTGAGTTCAAATCCAGCCTCAGACACTTAACACTTACTAGCTTGTGACCCTGGGCAAGTCACTTAAAACCAATTGCCCCTCCCCCAAAAAAAGAAATACATGATATGCCACTATTTAAGAATTCCTAGTACAAAGGGTTTTGGTTTTTTTTTTTACCTTTTCAGTATTATAGATACCTTTGGAAGTCTATTGAAGCCTATGACCCCTATTCATAAAATAATGTTTAAAATATGCAAAATATTTTTAAATATGTAAAATATTACAAAGAAAATCAATTACATTGAAATCAAGTTATGAATATATTTTTAAAAATCAAGTTTATGAACTCCAGGCTAAGAACCTCTATGGATCTTCACTTGGTTCTTCTATATGTCTGATCTACATATCAGTGAATACATTTTTATCTATTTTTCTTTTGAGCATATGTAGAAGTTTCACTGTTCACTGTTATCTTCATGTAATGCAAGTCATTATTAAATCTTCTTCTAGCTAATTCAATCACATAATCTTAATGGAAGGAGGGCCATATCCAAATTGATAGGTGACTTAGATACATACCTCTATAATGGTAGAAAATGACTTCTTGTAGAGGTGCAAAGCATTAAGACAATGTAAGCCCAAATGAGGGTAACAGTTAACCAAGATAAAAGTAGACATTAACCAGATTAGGAACCAGGAGACCAAATTCTTTTTCCACTTTTGGCATTCTTTTGCTGGAAGATTGTACTCTAGAGTTATTAATCCTGTCTGGGCCCCATTTATTATTATTTTTTATCTGTCCAATGGAGATGAGTTACTTGCTTTTTTCTGTTCCCTAGGGATGGGTAAATAAAAATGAGTTAGAAAATTCCCTTTTGGATATAAGATAAAGTTCACAGTTCCCTGCTTATCATTACTCAATGTGGTACCCCCATAACTGTCAACACTTACTTAAGTCATACTACTTTATTCTCTGTTGCCTTCACATCATTTTCACATTATTACCTTAATAATAAACAGATTTTGGTTCATTTGATAGAAATGGGAAATTTTGGAAGAGAGGCTATTTTAGGGAAAATAAAAAGGTTGTTTTAGATATCTCTGGAACATCCACTTTTAAAAGCCCTGTAGTTATTTGAAGAGGAGTAAAATTAGGGCATGATAGTTAGATAGAGATGATAGCTACATCCATGGGAGTGTGATATGGATGGAGAGCTAGCAAATGAGACTGAGAAGGAATAGTCAGAAAACTAGATTGGAAGGGAACTAGTATCCAGAGAGAAAGTTGTGCATAGTGCCAAATGAAGTAGTTAGGTAAATATGAGAACTAAGACACAACATCACACATTATGTTTTTGGCACCTCTAATAAATTTTTCATGTAATATTTTCCACTGTAACTATCTCTTTGTCTCATCCTTTTACTAGATTGTAAGGTCCCTCTCTTATCTAAATTTATATCTAACCCACACCCACAAAAATGCTCTTCCTACAATAGATATTTAAGATATGTTGGTTGTAATTGTTTTTTTCCAAATAAAATAGACTTGGTGATTGTGTAGTTATTTCTACATACCACCTAATTCATTTTTAAGGTATGATTTTTGTTTTGTAATCTTTTTTTGTACATTTTTTGAAAGTTCACAAGATATTAACTAACTTTTCAGATATATCAAAATAAACGTGTTTATCCTGGTTATGCTAGTTTGCCAAAGTTAGAATCCTTGTTCCTGAAAGCAATACCATTGTTCCTTCCATGAGAGGACATTCTATAGAGAGTGACCCAATGCTTCCTTCAGTTCTATGTGTTAAATAATAAGGAAATAAGAATAAATTAATACATTTTAAGCATGTAAGTCAGCATTGTTGTTTTTCTCTCAAAGTTGTCTTTATTTTACTCCTTTACACACACCTCTTTACCTGCCCCTCTCATTTCCAAAGAAAATTTAATATCACTATATGTAACTGCTTTACAACATTAGAAATAGCTAGGTATTTGTCAAATAAAATCAGAACCTCCCTCCCTTCCCACACCACCCCCCTGCCGATCACTTTGGTATTGTTTTTCTGTAAGTATTTCTACACTTTGAGTGGTGTTAATAGCTTTCTAGTGATGAATCTCCACTAATGGACTAAAGGAGAATTGACAGAAGATGGTACCCATTTGAACACAGAAAATCATGAGAAATGTAAAATTCAAAATATCAAAGCTACCTGCAATTAGGGGCTCCTATATTTTTATTTCATCATTGGAGTCTCAAAATTGCAGTTTCTTGCCTAAACATTAATTAATATATAAGACCCATTAAACCACTTTTAGTGATTAACTTAATTTTGTAATTATATCCTGTAATTGGATTATCTCTCAGATGTTCTTTCCTTTAATAAGAAATCATTCAATATATAGACATAAATTTATGAAATTATAGTACATCATTTCAATAAATATTTATTTAGCTATTATAAATCCTGTTTTTAAAATAATGGAATAATGACAATACAATGACACAGTATTTGTGTGTGTGTGTGTGTGTGTGTGTGTATTTTATTAGATCATAATTTCAGGCTGGTCAGTGTCCCTAAAGTGCTTTGAAACCTTTTGACAAATTTCATAAGCTACATATGAACCTCAATTTTGACATTGAGAATTAAGGAGAAAAATTCTGAAATGACATGGACAATGTTAGGTCCTCAATAAGCAATAATTAGGAATGGATCATGGATTTTAAGCTGGAAGATACTTCTGAAGCTATTGACTCCAGCCCCCTCATTTCACAAGTGACGAAAGTGAGGCTGAGAGAGGTGGGGTGATATTCCCAGGGGAACACCACTAATAAATGTCTGAATCAGGCTTTGAACTCAATTTCTGACTCCAAGTCTAGTCCTCCACTCATTGAGTCACATGGCTGCCTCATAGTACCTCAGGCATGTCACAGCAGCACAAAATGTAAGAGCTAGAAGAGTCATTGGAGCCCACCCCTCCCATTCTACATCTAATGAATCTGAAGACCTAAGAATTTTAATTTTTTTTTTTATTTTTGCTGGGCAATGGGGGTTAAGTAGATCAGAGAATTTAAATGATTTCCTGTATGTCACATACATAGTGTGTTGTATAAAATAGTTCTAGAGACATAATTTTTGAGTAATTAATCATTTTATTAATTATACTAGCAGATAATTAATAAAAGGATTCAGTGGTGCTCTTGAATGCCAAAGACCCCTCATGAAACCCATTTAGTGCTTATATCCAAGCAGCTAGGTGGCACAGTGGATAAAACACTGGCCCTGGATTCAGGAGTACCTGAGTTCAAATCTGGTTTCAGACACTTGGCATTTACTAGCTGTGTGACCCTGGGCAAGTCACACACACCCATTGCCCCACAAAAACAAACAAAAAAACCTAACTTAATGCTTATATGCCCTTGGAAGAGTGAATATTCCTGGGGGTGAAAATTAATGCTGATTGGTTAACAAATAATGAAAAATGAATATAAGGAGAGGTAGACCTATTCTAATGGGGGAGTGGGGAATTTCACTTTGATCACTCTTTTTCCCAGACCTCCCCCAGCCTTGGACAATCTAGACAAAGGATTTACCTGAGTAGAACACAATAGGCTTCTCCACTTGGTTGGGGTCTAAACAAGAGTGAGGAGAAAGTTCATCCAATTTCATTATCAGCAATGTCCTTCAGAGGGTGGTTTGGCTTAGTAAAGGATGAAGATATAGGAAAGGAAAATACCCTGAATTTCCCCAATAATTTGTTATTTAATAATCATTTCTCTCAATAGTAAGTGGCTAGGATTTAAATTCAAGTCTTTTGACTTTCAAGGCCAGAAGTCTTTTTACAACTCCACACTGCCTATTTTCTGGAAAAGAAAGCATTAATGTAGGGATGCGGTTAACTAATTAACTATAACATAGTAAACCACTATTAATTAAATGTATTTTTCCCCTCTCTTTGTACAGAGGAAGTGTGCATGTAGGTGAGTATACTTCCTAAAAAGAAAAGTGAAGGTGAATAAGAAACAAATTGATCGAAAAGAGATGTGAGTAATTGTTATTACACTCAAGGCCAGACTGACCCAGTCTTCTTTAGAACAGAATCCAAGTAGCCTTTCAGGGCAAACACAATTTTGAGGCCACTTTCATAGATTGTATGACATATGCTATTAGAAATCAGACAATAAAGAAATGAAACTCTGGACCAGTCTCTTCAACACCCCAGGGAAGAAGTTCTTTATTTTCTTTTTTCATCATTTGATACTTGCTCATATGCCTGAGTTCAAATTAAAATTCTAAAATTTGTGGGACAGGGTATCTACTGTGAATATAGCTTCTAGTTGAACTTGTATTCTGGAGGCGCCTAGGTGGTACAGTCAATAGAGCACTGGGCCTAGAGTCAGGAAGACCTATGTTCAAATCCTGCCTCAGATATTTTTTAGTCATGTTACCCTGGCCAATTTATGTAACTTCTGCTTGCCTCAGTTTTCTCAATTAAAAAATGAAGATAAGTGATTTTACTTTGAAAGATTGTTATGAGGAGCAAATGGGATAATATTTATAGAATGCCTCATACATTCTAGGCATTATATAAAAGCTTATTGACCTTCTTTTCTCCTCTCCTTTGTATTCTAGTCTGTTCATTCTCTAATTCATCTCTATGTAGTTGCCAAAATAATTTTAAATCCTAAAGCTCATATCAGTCCCCTGCTTAAGAATCTTCAGTGGTTCCAATAAGATAAAACAAAACACCTCAGCTTGGCATTTAAATCCCTTCAGAGTCTAGTTGTTATCTACTTTTATTCACTTATTTCATAATATCTCCTATATATTTTAGTCAAAGTGACCTTCCAACTATTCCTTAAACTAGACACCCTATCTAACATTTTTGTGCTTTTGCATAGGAGTTCTCCCATGACTAGACTTTCTTCCCATCCTGACCTTCACCCCCAGAATATCCTGCTTTTTTTAAAGGTTTCCTTCATGTGCTACCTTCTACAGGAAGTTTTCCCTGATCTCCATAGTTTTTAGAGTCCTCTTCCTCAAGTTATCACAAATATGCTCATTGGTTTGGTTGTTAAAATCCCTCTAATAGAATGTAAGTTCTTGGAGAAATAGAGACTATTGTTTTATCCTCAATTATTATGATAGTGCTTTGCCCAGAAACAGCACTTGATAGATGCTTATTTTATTGGATTAGATTGGATTGGATTGGATTAGACAGTGACTGGAAACCATGTTGTTTTAGCCACCTTAATATTTTTGTTTGGTTCTGGTAATTGGCAGGAAGCTCCAAGTTGGACTTGAAGGGTTGTTATGACCTTCAAATATGATGTTGATACTCATAGCTTCCGTGTCCTGTATGTGTGAGATTTATTTTAGTTCAGTTCAATTCAATAAACATTTTTTCAGTCAAATCAGTCAACCAAAACCATTCATTAAGTAAATATTATGAGTCTAGCACTGTGCTGAGACAAAAGAAATGAAACAGTAGTTGCCTTCAAGCAGCTTAAATAATACGGAGAATGAAATAAAATTAATACAAATAAATAAATATTCATGAATATTAAGCAGAAGGTAATAATTGGGGGAAAAGAATATTAACAAATTGAGAGGGAGGTGAATAATCAAGACAGGCCTCCTGTTGGAGGTAGAAGTTGATGTTTTTTAAGCCAAGTATAAGATTTTATTTCATCTTATTACTCTATTATCAAATCCTCATGCTTCTATTTAATACAATCTTTCAATATTTGGCCTAATATTCTAGTTTGTCAAGATTTTTTTGGACCCTTATTCTGTCAAATAATGTGTCAGTTTTCCCTGCTGGCTTATCCAAATTTGATATACAGATCATATATTCCTAATTGAAAAAAAATTCTATATATTTGACACAAAGTTCTAGTACATGGATGTGTAAAAAATGATTCATTTGGACCCCTACTCTATTCCAATCAGTATTAATCAGTTAGATATGATTACAGGTAGTGATTAAAGGTTCTGTATATTAGGCTCCAGAACTGTAAACTGAAGATTGTAAGTTTACTTGCTTAATCAAGTGAAGCTAACAAGAGGCCCTCCATTCTTGTTTTTTCCTTGTTATGGTGACCACGCCTAGCATGGCAAAGGTGATTCAATTATAAGGAAAGTCTCCAACTTATTTTTATACCTTGCAAACACTCTCTTTTTTCCAAGCAGATGGCCACCATCTTATGAACATCTTATGACCACTTAGTCATTGGAGAGACCCCATGCTTTGCCCAACCTGATACCTTCCTCCCCACCCCCCACAAACATACAATTTCTAGCTGATACATCATTTTTTGGCCCTCAAAGCACAGTTTATTAACCATTGGGATTGTGTATTTTGTGTAGCATCTCTAAAATGTTCAAATATCAAATCTGGTGTTAAGCCTTATAAAAATAAGACACTGAAAGAAGGGGGAATCTCAGATCATGAGGAAAATCTGAGGTTCACTTTATTAAAGGGTATTATGGATCCTTTAATAAAGTGCCATTGGATCAGAGCTCTGTCTCAGTGTTTTGGTTTTTGTTTTCTTTCCTTGCAGATGGGCAATTATAATCCCCACAGGTGGATAGGTAAGACAATGTAGGACCTTATTTCTTATAAAATTTGGCAGAGAATTAAAAGAAGTCTGTCAAAGGAAGATGGAAAGACACTTAGCTACTTGAATTTGGGTATAAGGTGGAGTTTTAGTCATGAGGTAACAGGGCTAAAGCCTGGTTTCTAGAACTGGAGTATATATCATACATAATAGAGCCAAACATAAAAGTTAACTTATCTAAGGTGTTTTATATGTATATAACACCACCACCCATGAAAGGATAAGAATGGTTTTCAAATGTGGGCTAGATTTAGAGATGGAGTTTAAATGGTCCTAACTTTAACAGTTGTAGAGTACAGAGGCAAGCAGTATAGTGAGTGAATTATTACATTGTTTCTTTACTCTCATGGATTAAATGATCAACTCTGTGCTGATGATGCCCAAATCTCTATAGCCATCTTCAGACTCTCTCTTGAGTTCTAGACCCACATCACCAATTCCCTTTTAGATATGTTAAATTAGATATCTCATAGATTCTCAAACTCAAGACGTCCATAAAATTCATCTTTCCCTCTAAACTTCTCTTTCAAACTTCACTATTCTGTCACGGTGTCAGAAAGGTTGTATTTCTATCACGATCCTTCTAGTCAGCCATGTTAGCAAATTTGGTGTTAATTCTTGATTCCTTCACTATCCTTCAATTCATATAAACCTTGCCATTTCTACCTCCTCAAGATCTCTTATATGTAGCCCTTTTTTCTCTACTTACAATCACTTCCCTAGCTCAGTTCTCATCACCTCTCACCTGGACTAATCTAAAAGCTAATTTATCTTCCTGCCTCAGAGATCCCATGTTTTTCCCAACCTCAGACCCTCCTCCCCACCTTCCTTCACAATCTATCATACACATAACTACCAAAGTGATTTTCTAAAGTGTAGGTAAAACCATTACACTTTCACTCTCAATATACTCTTGGAAGTCAGGTAAGAATATATCATTTTCCTACATACACACACAAACACACACATATATAAACAACTCCATCTGGTCCCTTTAGAATTAAATATAAACTGTCATTCAAAGGCCTTTACAATTTGGCCCTAACCCTCCTTTCCACTACTACTCTCTATGCTTCCCCACCCCAAACTCTAAAATCCATCTAATTGAATTTCCTATCATTTATTACATAATATATGGGACTCTGTTTCCCATATCCAGAACTTTGCACTGACTGTTCTCTAGGCTTCAATCACACTCCCTGCTCACCTTTACCTCTTGTTCAAAATTCAACTCAAGCACATATTTCTCTTTATTTAAAAAATAAAATTATTTTATTATTTTCCAGTTTCACATAAAGATAGTTTTCAGCATTTGTTTACATAAGATTTCCAATTTCAAATTTTTCTCCCTCCCTCCCCTCCCTTCCCCCTTCCCCTGGACAGCAGGCAATCCAATATAGGTCATATATATATATACACATACATACATACATACATACATACATACATACATACATATACATAACAACATTAAACATGTTTCTGCATCAGTCATGCTATAAGAGAAGAATCAGAGCAATAAGGAAAAACCTCAGAATAGAAAAACATCAGCACCCAAAACAAAAGAAATAGTATTGTTCAATCAGCATCTATACTCCACAGTTCTTTTTTTTTCCTGGATTTGGAGATCCCCTTCCATCATGAGTCCCCTAGAACTCTCCTGTACCATTGCATTGGTAAGAAGAATCTAGTCCATTACAGTTGATCAACACACAATGTTGAGAATACTGTGTACAATGTTGTTCTGGTTCTGCTCATCTCACTCATCATCAGTTCATGCAAGTCCTTCCAGGTTTCTCTGAACTCCTCCTGCTCATCGTTTCTTACAGCACAATAGAACTATATTACATTCATATACCACAACTTGTTCAAGCCATTTCCCAACTGATGGGCAACCCCTTAATTTCCAATTCCTTGCCACTACAAAAAGAGCAGCTATAAATATTTTTGTACATGTGGGTCCCTTTCCCTTTTCCATGATGTCCTTGGGAAAAAGACCCAAAAGTGGTATTTCTCGGTCAAAGGGTATGCACAGCTTTATAGCCCTTTAGGCATAATTCCAAATTGTTCTCCAGAATGGTTGGATCAGTTCACAGCTCCACCAACAATGCATTAGTGTTCCAAGTTTTCCACAGCTTCTCCAATATTTATTATTTTCCTTTTTTGTCATTTTAGCCAATCTGATAGGTATCAGGTGGTACCTCAGAGTTGTTTTAATTTGCCTGTCTCTAATCAATAATGATTTAGAACATTTTTTCATATGGCAATAGATAGCTTTGATTTCTTCATCAGAAAACTGCCTGTTCATATCCTTTGACCATTTCTCAATTGGGGAATGACTTGGATTCTTATAAATTTGATTTAGTTTCCTATATATTTTAGAAATGAGGCTTTTATTGGAACTACTGGCCATAAAAATTGTTTCCCAGCTTTCTGCCTCCCTTCTAATTTTGGATGCATTGCTTCTGTTTGTACAACATTTTTTTAATTTGATGTAATCAAAAATCATCCATTTTGCATTTCATAATAGTCTCTATCTCTTCTTTGGTCATAAACTGTTCTCCTTTTCAAAGATCTGAAAGATAGACTATGCCTTCATCCCCTAATTTACCTATGGTATCACCTCTTATGTCTAAATCATGTACCCATTTTGACCTTATTTTATTATAAGGTGTAAGATGTTGGTCTATCAAGCACATATTTCTACATGAATCCCCTCCTGATCCCCTGAGGTGCTGCCTCCAACAACAAAAAGCAATTAAAAATCAACCTCCTTTCTTCCTTCCTTCCTTCCTTCCTTCCTTCCTTTCTTCCTTTCTTTCTTTCTTTATTTCTTTCTTTCTTTCTTTCTTTCTTTCTTTCTTTCTTTCTTTCTTTCTTTCTTTCTTTCTTTCTTTCTTTCTTTCTCTCTCTCTCTCTCTCTCTCTCTGTCTCTCTCTCTCTCTTTCTCTTTCTCCTCTCTGTTTCTGTCTCTGCCCATCTCTGTCTATACATGCACACACATTTTATATATATATATATATATATATATATATATACACACACACATACATATACATATATATATACACACACACATACATATACATATATATATACACACACACATACATATACATACACACACATAATGTATGTATGTATGGGTGTATGTTGTGTATTTTTGTATTCCTATATATGTACATTTCCTTTCCTGATATAATGTAAACCTGTTAATGACATAAATGATTTTATTTTTGTCTTTGTATCCCAAGCATTTAGCACAGTACCTGGCACATCATCGACATGTAATACATGTCAACTGATGGACTGATCATGTGATTAAATGAATGAATGAGACATCACATCCCTACAGTAGTAGATAACAGTTGTTTATTTGAAATAATGAGTGGGATTTGTTATGGAAGCTAACTCATACGAGGGGGCTTACTGTATTGATAGTGAGAGATCAGAAGTCAGGAACTTCATAGGTAGAGTCTGTGAGTGGCTCCACATAATCACAGAGGTCATTTGGGAATACTACAGGCTCTAAGACTTGCTCTGTTGGGTTTAAATTACATCCCCACATGGATGTAAATTTCCAGTGTTTTGTTGTTGTTATTTAAAAGCAAGTCTATTGTTTCCTTTGATTTGAGGAAGCAGTGCTAATTCCCCTCCCCACCCCCCAAGTTTTAATTTGGATCTTATTTCTCCAAAGATCCCAGCAAAGCACACACAGCATCTGGCTAAGAGTTTTATTTTTATCATCAGTATTATCTTACAATAATATCACACTTCATCTCCAAAAAATAGGTGCCTTTGCAAATTATCATTATCTAAAAAGACATTTGGGGAGGGGGTAGGTAAGGCTGAATTAATTAGAAAATAAATAAGAAGTCCCACTCATCTTTCCCTAAAAGTACAGCCCACCACCCATAAGAATTATAGCAAAGCTGTTAAATAGACTACTGTAGCTCCATTCTGAGAAGTTCAAATAAATGTTTTCAGTTAAAACTCTCCAGGGCAGCTAGGTGGTGCAGTGGATAGAGCACCAGGCCTGGAGTCAGGAGTACCTGGGTTCAAATCTGGCCTCAGACACGTAACACTTACTAGCTGTGTGACCCTGGGCAAGTCACTTAACCACAATTGCCTCACTAAAAAAAAAAAAACAAAAAAACCTCTCCTTGAAAAACCCTCTTTATCTTCATATTCTATCATGATCAGCTACCACCTTACTTCAGTTATCAGGATGATATTCGTGACCATCCCAAAACAACTAAAGGGTCAAAAAAGAAGTTTTACTTAGTTTGCAAATATATAGTTCTCAAATTCAAGGCAAAGATACGTACTGATAACTCTTTTTTTCTGCTTCTGGTTCAGTTCAGTTGGTTGCTAAGACTTTCTCTGGTTTCCTCCTTTGTCTATGAAGACTGTGTTCAATTGAGTAGAGAATCCACCAGGTGTAAGAAGATGGTAGGCTGCTTCAATAAGTGGAGGTGTTTTTGGTAATGGTGGTTTTTTATAGGCTAATGGTGATTGCAGGGACCATTTTACCAGTACAAAATCTTCCACTATGCATGAAACAAAGAAAACTTTTCTTCTCTAGTTACCTTTGTGTCAGAGGCTACTTTCTGTTAAAAAAAATAGCCTACAATTTCCATGTATTTCATAATCCTTCCATCTCCATATTATAGGTACTTCCCCCATGAAATGTTTACTTCACTGAGTCTGCTCAATCTCATGTAATATATGCAGGCTTGACTGTGAACTAGATACACACATACATTCATTCATGCATGCATATATACATACACCCTGAGCACTATTCATTCTGCCACCTAGCTACATAAAAAAGAACATTTGAAACAAATTATCCTTCCAAGGTTCTGTGAAAAACTATACTGCTGGGGCAGCTGGGTGGTGCAATGAATAAAGGCACTGGCCCTGGATTCGGAAGGACCTGAGCTCAAATCCAGCCTCAGACACTTGAGAGTTAACTAGCTGTGTGACATCTGGGCAAGTCACTTAACTCTCATTGCCCTGCAAAAACAAACAAACAAACAAAAAAATCCTATTCTGTTAATACATACAAAGTTAAGAGAAAGTGGGCTCAAGAATAGGTGTGTAGTGGGGGCAGCTAGGTGGCATGGTGGATAAAGCACTGGCCCTGGATTCAGGAGTACCTGAGTTCAAATCCAGCCTCAAGACACTTGACACTTACTAGCTGTGTGACCCTGGCCAAGTCACTTAACCCCCATTGCCCCGCAAAAAAAAAAAAAAAAGAATAGGTGTGTAGTAAAAAAGTAATTTACAGCTCCTAGTTTCTGGAAGTACCTTTGAAGAGAACTATATAATCCCCATATATACACACACAGCATTTCCTATTTAGATTTCTAGGAGGGAGTTCTAGGAATGTTTACTATTTTTCCTATCATGATTCTGTTCTGAAAATGACTTATATATGCTTTGTTGGGACCTTGGTTGGGATATATTTATCCTTTTCTGATTACAGAGTATTTCAGATCCACCTAAATAATAATGAGGGATTAACTAACTATAAAATTTTATTTTATACATGTGTTCCCTCCACAAATTACAAGAAATTAGTCAGATTTTTTTTTTACTTTGCTACTTGGGTGAATTCACAAAATGAGCAATCAATGTTGGTGCTCCAGTTCCCATAATGATCAGAATCAGGAAGAACTAAATTCCAACTCCATCTCAGATGCTTGCTTACTAGTTCTATAATCCTGGACAAATCATTTAATCTCACTGAATCTCAGTTTCCTCACCTAAAAATGCAGATAACAATAGCACTTTCCTCACAGGTATGTTGTGAGGGCTAGTAGTAGTAGTAGTAGTAGTAGTAGTAGTAGTAGTAGTAGTAGTAGTAGTAGTAGTAGTAGTAGGCTTCCACCAGTCATGAATGACCATGGATCAGCCCCTTGAAGAGCCACAGGCCACAGTGTGGCTGTGCAGTCCAATACGGGAGCCGCAGCTCCTGAGTGACTTATAACTGGTAACTGCCGCATCCTGTGTTGTATCTACCCCATGAGGAGTAGCTGGAGTGCCCTCTCCAGGGCATTGGCCTGGGTGAATCAATATGGAAAATAAGCTGTTGCCCATGCAGCAGGTTCTCCCTCTCCTCAACATTGGTGGATCCAAAGGAGAGGCAGAGCCAATACACCAGTGCCACCACAGGAGTTGCCAGAGGGATGTGATGTCCAACATCCAACTGCCTAAGGGACTCCGACTCCTGATTTTTCCTCAGGGTTAACTCCCGAAGTCATTCCCAGACATGGGTATAGCCGCAAGGCAGCAGAGATTTAAAATCAGGGTCCCTTCCCCTAGGCGGGTTGCCTGCCAAGGCTAACGAGCTCCACTTGCCCAAAGCGACTGGTTTTATGGCGCCAGTGACTCGCCTTCACCCCTTCTCCTGTTAGTGGAAACAGTTTCCCCATGAGAAGGTCAGGAGTTGGGCTTCGGTTGTCAGAGGCTATTTGAGACACACACTATTGGAGCATTTTATAGAGAGTGCGAGCTTATCCCCACTCCCACCCCAGCATGACAAACCTTTGGAACCTTGTGAGGGCTAAGTGAGAAAATATATGTAAAACATTTGGTAAATTTTAATGTGCTATATAACTGTCAGGTATCATCATCATCTCACGTGATTTTATTGGTGTCTTTTCATATATCATGCAAAGATCGGTGCAAAGGACAGCAGGGAAGCCTGATGTTCTTTTAAAAAAAATTTTAAAGGTATTTCATGGCTAATAATGTAATACTTAGATTCTAAATCTATCATGCTGCATTTTTACTATATAACTACCTCCCCTTTTTCCCATGTATATGCAATATCTTTGATTATATCTTTTAGTTGTAGTTGTTAATATGCTTCATCCTGCCAAAAATCTATCATTTTGTATTTCTACTTTCCTTTGGTCACTAGTATTTTTATTTCTTCAGGTATAAAGGCATTAGAATCATAGAGATGGAAGACATGTTATGATCCACCTAGTCAATTAATCAATCAACAAATATTTATTAAATACCTATTATGTGTCAGATTCAAGGTACTGTACTAGCTGATAGGAATATAATTGCAAAGAATAAAATAACGCATACTAAAATGGAACTTATATTCTACTGAGAAAGACAAGTATACATAACATACAGCTTAAGTATAAACCTAATAAATAAATATATGTGTATATATATATATATATATACAGACACACACACACATGCACATATGGTATGAATAAACAGTAGTTTGGGAAGGAAGATACTAACATTTGATGAAATCAGGCCATTTTTCATGCATAGTATAGTGATTGATGTACATCCTGAAAGAAGAGAGGGACTCCATAAATCAGAGGTAAGACATGAGGGGATAAATAGTGTAAATGCCCAGAGAAAGTAGCTCATATATATATATATATATATGACGAAAAGAGAGAAGGAAAGTTTGGCTGGAAAACAGAGTGTAGGAGAAAGAGAAATATCCCATGAGACTAGAATGATAAGTTGTATCCCGTTTGTGTCGGGGCTTAAAAATTTAAATAGAGGATTTTGTATTTTATCCTAGTGGAGAAAAAAGAGCCACTGCAATTGGGTGAATAGTAAAGTCACATGGTCAGATTTGTGTTAGAGAAAATTACTTTGTCAAAATTGCATAGTAGTCTAACCCTTTCATTTTACAAAAGAGAAAACTGGGGTACCCAGAAGTTAGTAGATGCACCCTCAAGATATTATGTATGTTGGTCTGAGTCAGCTATCCCAATTTTTCCTCATACTGATGAAGTTGGTTGCCCAGAATGTGATGACTATAGCCCTTCAGTGTTACAATGATAACCTGGGGAGGTTGGATTGTTTTTCTCTTGAACCTTCACCTTTGTTCTTCACTCCCCCCATTATGATTATGGGTAGATTAACATTTAAATCATACAGACCAAATAAACTTTTAGAAAACCAGTATTTTGATGATAACAACAATAATAATAATAATAACTAACATTATACAGCTCTTACTATATACCAGGCACTGTGCTAAGCACTTTACAATTATTTCATGCAGCCTTCACAACAACCCTAGGGAATAGGTGCTATTATTATTCCCATTTTACAGATGATGAAATTGAGGCAAATAGAGGGTAAGTGACTTGCCAAGTATCATACAGCTAAGTGTTTAATGCCACATTTGAACTCAGGTATTTCTGACTTCAGGCCCAGCACTCTATCCATTGTGCCACCTAGTTAACCAAGATAAGAACATATGACACAGAATATCCTCCCAATATTTTGTGACAGACTATCAGACTAATATATCCACAGTGCATGGGAAACTGGGTTTAAGAATAGACATAAGGTAAAGGGGTGATTTACAGCCTCCAGTTCCTTTTGATTCCTTTTTTCCCTCTCCAGGGATGGTTATAACATTTTCCTTATGCATGTTATAGCTTGTTTGCTGTTTTCCTTGGGGAGCTATGAATCTAAATATAGTTGATCTTTGTCTCCTGATGAAGGCAATATGGCCCCTGTTCCAGAACTGTTACTAGGATGCCATTGGAAAGATGGAAAAGTCCTCTGACCTTTTATGTTTATAAGATCCTCCTTCAAGATGGTGGAGAGTGGGGAAGAAGCTAATGTCAGACTAGGTTGTTCTCCTTCTCCCTAAGAAATTACTTCTGAGAAGACTTAGGGGGAATTCTAGGTCATCTTATCTGTTTGTTGGAATCTCTACATCTATTTTGTTCTGATCTTCAATTTTATAGAAGACTCAGGGGGCAAGATGGATTTTCCCCAGCTGTATATAGTCATCCAATTTGCCCAATGGTTCATCAGAGTTCTCTAAATAAATTAAGTTTTTTTCATGCTTAGTTGGATCGCCTTTGATAGATTGACACATTTGAGATGAATTCTCATTTTAGTAAGGTTCTGGCCATAATGTTATATCACTTCTTTTTGGTAGAGTGGTAGAATTGATAAATTGGTCTCAATGTCCCCCATCCTAACATATTTTTTTATTTGTTTGTTTTGGTTTGGTTTTTCGTGGGGCAATGAGGGTTAAGTGACTTGCCCAGGGTCACAAAGCTAGTAAGTGTCAAGTGTCTGAGGCCCAATTTGAACTCAGATCCTCCTGAATCCAGGGCCCATGCTTTATCCACTGCACCACCTAGCTGCCCCTATCCTAATATATTTAACAAGTGACAGAACTGGGATGGGATTTGAACTCAAATTTCATGTGACTCCAAGAATAGGTCTCTTTCCACTATAGCAAGCTGCTTTCCATAATAAATAACCATATGGAATTGCTAAGAGAACATGTAACAAAATATTTTTAATTATACAAAAATGAAGGGCAATATAAATACATGTCATCAATTGATACCTGTCCTAGATAAGTGTCTAATTATGTAATGACCTTAAGATGGTCATCTTGGAATTCCTTAGGAGTTCTAAATAATAATACTAATATGGCTAATAATAATATTTATATAGCACTATAAGGCTTGCAAAATACTTTACATATCTCATTAGAAGTCTAAAAATACTTCTAGTTTTTAAAGGACTCCGCGGAGACCTCAATCTCTTGATCCCTTTGTAAGAAATCTAAAGGTTAGGCAGAAGGAGGCTGTATTTCTGGACCAGGCCTAGCATCTGGCATGCAAAACTAGATCAGGGTCTCTATGGGCATCAGCTGACAAGTCCATATTGTGTGGATCAGTGCAAGTTCAGTTGCTAATAAAGGATAATGGTCATCTGTGATTGAATTATATAAGATACCCCTGGTTTGGCTTGTTCTGCTGGGACCTCCCAAGTTGACAGATGGATTATTCTGGACTCAGTTAGTTGTCTGGAGCTGAATGGCTGGTTCCTTTTAATATCCTTATGGGCTTCAGCTATCATGAAACAATGCAATGGTTTTTGTGGCAGCAAAGGTTTGGCTGGTGTGATTTTTTTTTATGATTCTATGAACAATGAATTGAATTTTGAAACAATAGAATTTTGAATCATAGAATTTTAGTGTTGTATAAAAGCTTAGAGATTGGGGCAGCTAGGTGGAGCAGTGGATAAAGCATCAGCCCTAGATTCAGAAGGACCTGAGTTCAAATCTAGCATCAGAATTTGATAGTTACTAGTTATGTGACCCTGGGCAAGTCACTTAACCCTCATTGCGCCGAGGGGAAAAAACCCTAGAGATTATATAGTTAAATCATGCGTTTTACATGTGAGAAAAATTCACCTAAAATCATACAACTTATTAGAGACAGGGCAGCTACTTGGGAAGATTAGAACTCAAATCTTTTGGCTTAGGCTTGTTGTGAAGGAAAAACCACAATATAAACAATCATCAATTTATTAGTAGTAGTAGTAGTAGTATTTGCCAATTATTATTATTGCCAATATTTGAGTAATAGTTGATAACACTAATGATCATTAACCACCATCATTATCATTTTATCCAACTGCAATAATTCATTAAACATTAAACATAAATGAATATTTTCAATATAGCAACATGTTCCAGAGCTGTTAAAGAGCTATGTTATATCTAGAAATAGAAATAAACTCAAAGGCCATTTATTCTAAACCTCTAATTTTTTATATGTGGAAGTAGAGGCCAAGAATTGAAGTGATTTGCCCAAGGTACCACAGGTAGTAAGTAGCAGAGGTGAGATTTGAATCCAAGTCCTCTGACTAGAAAAATAGTGCTCTTTTCAAGGTACCATGAACTCCATCTAACATTGATATTAGAACAGAATTATGATGAAGAAAAGATTATTATTATGATGATGACAATTGTGTAAAAAACTTTGGGGACTGACCCTCACCTCTCTTGCTCATTGACCCCTCCCAATTATTTTAGGAACATCAGTATCTGGCAAATTATCAAGCATAGCCACCAGCTGCTCTTATAACTATTTGCCGAATAGATGTGATTAAAATTTAGGGACATAGGAGGGATTCATTTCTAGGACCCCAGTGAATTAAAAAAGACAAAAACCTTCTTAGTGAGCAACTTATTCACAAAGATCTATATTATCTTTGAACATGTTGTCATATTGCTATGGGTAGGGCCTTTAAAAGAAGGGTGTAAGGTTTGCTTCATCACATAAGTATTTCCTATTGATGCCTTTTGTCTGTGTTCTTTGGCCATATTTCTCTTTTCTCAGTTTCTCTTTCCAGGTGTCACAGGTTGCTATGCCCTGTCTCTCTTTATAGTCAACCTCTATAGATCAGTTCTCAGCACTCTTGTAGCTTCCCTCATAGCTCAGCTGCTTTGCTGACTTCTGCAATCCTTTCCTGCGGATGGAGCTTACTAGCTTCCCCAGGGCATAAGCTCTTTCTAACATTTGGTCTTCATGGAAAGGTCACTTGACCTCAACAAAAGGTATATGTAGCTCAAAACACACTTGTATATCAGAGCATCTTTTTGATTTTGAAACCTTCTTTTTTGAATACCCAGATCCCACAGCCTTCCCCTCACAAACATAGCAGTTTCTTAGGAACTATGAAATATCTCCTTTTGGTCCTGTTCAAACTAGTCTCTATTGTCTACTTCAGACCAACCTAGGTTGCATCAATCCTCTTTGTATCCTGTCTCTCCTAGTGCCTAAACAGAATACCTCCCACTCATTTCAGTTTTTCCCACTGAATTCTAAGGTTTGAAGAGACACCTCTGCTTCTTCCTCATTTTTCATATCCCTATATTCCTGCCAAATATCTGACCTGGTTTTTCTAATTGTTTCAGGGATGCTTCGTTAAATAACCCCAAAAGGAAGAATGAAGGGGAGTAAAATATAATAAGAAAATTACATTCTGTGGTTCTCTACTTTTGCACCAGTATTCAGCTTCAGCTACATGAATCTAGTATTTTCAGTGTAGATAATTGTTCCAACAGATAACCCTGCTATGAGTTAGTGGATAGTCATTGTGAAATGCTATAGATGAAAAAATATTTTCTGGAAAATCTGGAGAAGAATTTTTGCAAACTTAGTGAGTCTAGTTCTCAGACTAGAGAGATGCAGTACCTCACCAAGAGGCAAATGGAGACTCAGCTTGATGACATTTGCCAAAGTTTCAATTCTGCTCACATAACCTTCAAAAATCAATATGTATGGGGAATCTAGGTGACACAGTGAATAGAGCACCAGCCCTGGATTCAGGATGACCTGAATTCAAATCTGTCCTTCAATACTTACTAGACATGTGACCCTGGGCAAGTTACTTAACCCTAGTTGCCTTCCAAAACAACAACAACAAAAGCAATACATCAAGAAACAATAATTTATTAAATGCATACTAAATCCCAGGTATTCTACTATAATCTAGGGCTTCAATTACAAAAGTGAGTTTGACTTCAAGTAATTTTATTTCTACTGAGTTACTGAAGGTAATCTACATAGGTGACGAAGCAACAGAAGAAGGTATCAGTGATGCTGATAATAACTTTTATTTATATAGTGCTGCCTAGTTCTCATTTTTTTTTCTCCTGGAGCATCTCTCTTCATGAATCCTGCCTCTTCCTATATGAAGAGTATACCTAAATGCTTGCCAAACTCTATTGGCATCTTCTAGTCATTTGGAATAATGCCCTAATTTTACATATAAAGAAACTCAAGTTTAGAGAGGTTGTCCAAAGCCATAAAGATAGTAAATAACAAACTCCAGGATTCAAACCCAGGTCCTCCAACTCTAAAATTCAATGTCATTTCCACTGTACTATAGATAATAGATTGACAAACAATGATTAAAGAGAAAATGGGACACAAAGACACATTGTTGTTTCACAAAGACCTCTTGTAACAAAGACATGAGCAAAAGATTTGAAAGAATTCAGAACAATGGAATGGACTTGAATGATAGTTAATACCTAGAAGGAATAGAAGCTTTTCAAAGTGTTAATAACAAAAATAATTTAAAGAATTTCTTTTTAGATAAGTTCAAAACTGAAAGAGAAATAAAAAATGAATAGGCCTAGTTGGACAAAGATCATGTTAATTGATGTCTGGAAAACTAGAACTACTCAATTGCTATTTCATTTTGTCTTCTCTTTCTTCAGATTGGGAAGAATAGAAAAAATAGGGTTGAGATGAGAGTTAAAGGCATTTGGTCAAAAAAAAAAATAAACACAACATACCAAAATTATCCCCATATCTGATCTCACTGTATACTTCTTAATGATTTCTCAACTATCATGAAAAATGAGAGGTTTCTATAAGATTAGAGACAAGCAAAAATATTTCTAATAAAGTTAATGAAAAACTGAATTTCACAAACTAAATATCACTGAGCTTAACATTAACCCCAAACAAAATTTTAAAGTAGATCGTTTATAAGCATTTATCACTAGGATCAAACATGTATTCACTAAGACCAAGCCATGTCATACTAATCTTATTTTTTTTGACAGAGTAGTATCTGATTACATAATCAAATGAGATTTTAATAAAATGCTTCATGAACTCTCATGATATTGTCAACTTATGAAGATGATGAAGAAATGTGAGCAAGATATTAATAAAATTATATGACCTATTTGTCCATTGAATGACCATTTTAAAAGACTTTTGATTAGTAGATCTATCCATTGTCTCTATTAAAATGTGAGCTCCTTGGTGTCAGAAACCATATTCCTTTTCCATTGTGTTCCTAGTTGTTGGCACATAGAACTTGATAAATTATTTTCATTCATTCTTTTTTGACTCAACTCTTAAAGAGGTCTCTAATGGAGTGTCATCATAGGATCCTGCCTGTGACCTAGTTCTGTTAAACATGTTTTATCAATATACTGGATGAAGATATTAATGCATGCTTACCAAATCTATATGTCACAAAGTTGGAAGTAATCTTTGATATGTTACATGATAGAATGAGAATCCAAAAAAAGATCTTGACAGACTGGAAATAATAGGTTGACTCTAACAACATGAAATATAAGGACAAACATAAAGTCTAAATCTAAGGGTTAAAATATTCACAAATTTAATCTGGAAGAGATATGCCTTAAGTGACAATTAGTAAGAAAAAGATTTGGTATTTTTAGTTGACTGCCAGCCATACAATGGCTGTGATTTAACTGCCAAAGGTGAATACAGTCTTTGCTTCTGTTAATAGAACTAGGTTATTCAGAATGTAAGAGATGGTATTTCCTATTGTGGTAAGATTATTGGAATTTGGCTGACTCATTGGGAGAGGCCACTCTTGGCCTGCCCTGAAGTGATGTATGCTGCTGATGTCAGAAGGAGAAACCACTCTCCACAGGCAGTTTTGAAGGACCTCCCCTTTTGGGGGAGGAAGATTAAACGCTCACTGAGGGGAGTCTTCTTCTCTTCCAGAGTCTCTTTCTTTCTGGTGGTGTGAGCAGCAGGAGGAGATGCCCCAGGTGGTGAGTTAACATAAAAGCCCTGTTTTCTTTTGAATTAGCTAAACTGGAAGAGAGTTGGGGATTATATAGATTTAGGTTAGAACTAGGAGGATTATCCGTATTTCTTTTTTCCCTGTTCCTTTATCTTTGATTTTTATTAATTTCACCTTTGCTGTTTATTTTATTCCCAATTAATAAAATTGGATCCATTTGTGGAAATGCTCCTTTCTTATTGGCCTAGGAGGAATATCTAAAAAGGCAGTTTTGGAGGGGAGGGAGCTTTGGACCTAGAGGTCCCTCGTTATTCCCGGGACCCCAATATTACAGTGAGCCACTCAATTAACTCTCCAAATATTAAATTTGACCCTCACACAATATATTCTCAATATCTTGTAGATCTTATTCTTCTCTGTAACCATATTTTTGTGGGGCAATGAGGGTTAAGTGACTTGCCCAGGGTCACACAGTTAGTGTCAAGTATCTGAGGCCAGATTTGAACTCAGGTCCTTCTGAATCCAGGGCTGGTGATCTATCCACTGCACCACCTAGCTGCCCTGTAACTACATTTTAAGAGAGACACTGGCAAACTGAAAGGGCTACCAACGATAGTGAGGATATTGGTCAAACAAACTGGTAACATTCAGACTAGTGAAAAGAAGACTTAATATGGACATTTTGTTGTGTTATTCGGTCACTCAGTCATGTCCAACTCTTCATGACCCTAACAATCATGGCATGCTGGGTCCTTCTATCTTCCACTATATTGCAAAGTCTGTCCAAATTCATGTGCATTGTTTCAATGATACTACCAATCACCTCATCTTTTGCCATCACCTTTTCCTTTTGCCTTCAATCTTTCCCGAAATCATGGTCTTTTCTCAAGTTCCATCTTTTCATTATGTGGCCAAAGTATTTAAGCTCCAGCTTTAGTATTTGACCTTTTAGTGAATAGCCTGAATTAATTTCCTCAAAACTTGACTGATTTGATCTCTTTGTTGTCCAAGGGACTCTCAAAAGTCTTCTCCAGCACCATGTTGTGAAACCATTGGTTTTGCAACACTCAGTTTTCCTTATAGTCAACTTTTAAAGTCTAACATTGCTATTGGAAAAACTATAACTTTGACTATATGGACGTTTGTCAGCAAGGTGATATCTCTGCTTTTTAGTATGCTATCCAGATTTGTCATATTTTTCCTTCCAAGGAGCAAACATATTTTAATTCCATAGCTGTAGTTGCCATCTACAGTGATCTTTGAGACCAAGAATATAAAATCTAACACTGTTTCCATTTCTTTTTCCTCTATTTGCCAGGAAGCTATGGGAATAGTTGCCAAGATCTTCATTTGGGGGTTGGGGGTTTTTGTTTTGTTTTTTGTTTTTGTTTTTACATTAAGCTTCAAGCACTTTTGACACTATCCTCTTTTCCTCTCATCAAGAGGCTTCTTAATTCGTCTTTACTTTCTTCCAATCAGATGGGAGAATGCAGATATAACCATCTTCAAATATCTGAAGGGCTAGAGTATGGTGAGGAAATTAGATATTATTCTATCTAGCTCCACAAAGCAGAACCAGAACTAATTAACAGAAGTTACAGGGAAATAGATCTTTGTCTTTGGTATAAAAAAAGAATTTCCTTAGAATTTAGCATTTACCGAAAATGGAAATGACTGCTTTATGAAGTTCCATCTCACTGGAGTGAGTCAAGCAGTAGTGCCTGGACCATGAATAGTCAAGGTATAAATTAGTTTTCTATGAGAAATTAGGTTTGTATGAGAGTTATATTTGATGACTTTGAGAGACAGACAGAAATACAGAAACAGAAACACAGAGACAAGAAGAGACAGAGACAGAAACAGAGACAGAAAGGCAGAAGCAGAGAAAAAGAGAGAGAGACACAGAGACAGAAATAGAGAGAAACAGAAAAAAAGACAGACACAGAGACAAAGACAAAGAGACACAAACACAGAGAAAGAGGCAGAGAGAGAAAAAGAGTCCCTTTCAATTTGATTCTTTATACAAATTTTCCATTACGTCACAACCTCACTTCCTCTGAACTGACTCTGGTATGAGATCAGAATAAAAACATTTTCTTACTACTTTGCTGTTAGATATTTTTCTTCACTTTTTCTTAAACTTTATTTTTTTTCAATTAAAAAGCATTTATTTTTCTCTTGCTTTCCACTTCCTGTACCCTATCCCCATGGTCGGGGGCGGGGGGGGGGGTGGAACATGAGGGGGAAGAAAAATAAAACCTTTGTAAGAAATATGGATAGTCAAGCAAAACAAATTCTCACATTGTCCATATTTATAAATGTGTTCATCTCATTTTGCATACGAAATATTCTTCTCCTCTCTCAGGAGGTGAAGTGGGTAGTATTCTGGATTTATGGTTAGTCATTGCATCTATCAAGAGTTCTTAAGTCTTCCAAAGCTGTTTTATACCTTTTATTGTTTCACATTTTAAAAAAATGTCTTCATTCTACTTATTTAACTCTGCATCAGTTCATATGAATCTTCCCAGACTTATTTGAAATCATCACTTCTGGCATTTCTTAAGCATAATAGTATTTCCTTACATTCATCTATCAAAAATCCCTTCATTGAAGTCCCAATTCATGGGCACTCTCTTAGTTTGCAGTGCTTTGCCTCTATAAAAATGCTGATATTAATATTTTTACACATATATATTTTTTTGTCTTTTTTTGAACTCTTTGCAGCCTAAAAGTGATATTCCTCCATCCCTCCCTTTTCAGTGGCCCCCAAAATGAAGCTGGGTTGCATAACAGCAGTAGCTGAACTAAGATAATGATGATGATGGTGGTGATGGTAGTAGTGGTGGTGATGAAGAAGAAGAAGAAGGAGGATGAGGAGGAGGAAGAGGAGGAGGAGGAAAAAACAATTTACTTTTTTGGAACTTGTATTCCCCATCTCAAAAGAAATTACATGCTTTGCTTCATCCATCCCCACTAGCTATCATTCCATTTCTCTTCTTCATTTTGTCATTAACCTTCATGAAAAGAGTTTCTACAGTAAATGCCTCCATTTTTTTCTCCTCACTCTTCATAACTCTTTACAATCTAGTTTCTGACTTCATCATTCAACTGAAAGTACACTCTCCAGAGTTACTTATGATCACTTAATTGCCAAGTCTAACGGACCCTTTTATCAATACTCTTTCTTCTTGACCTCTCTGCAGCCTTTGACACTTTTAGTTATTCTTTTCTCTTTATTATTCTCTTCTCTCTAGGTTTTTATGACACTATTCTCTCCTAGTTCTCCTTCCTATCTTACCACACCTCAGTCTCCTTTGCTGGACTTGTATTGAGGTCAAATCTGCCTAGCTTGACTATTCCACAGTCTTTGTTCTGGGCCCTCTTCTACTTTCCCTCTATACTAATGACTTAATGATCCCTTCATTTCACATGGATAGAATCATCTCTATGGTACTGATATGCAAATCTATCTATTCAATCCCAACCTCTCTATCAATATCCAGTCTCACATCTCCAAATGCTCTTTGGACATCTTGAACTAAATTTCTAGTAGACATATTAAACTCAACATGTCAAAAAAAAATGAGCTCATTATCTCTCAAACCCTTTCCTCTCCCTAAATTCTTTATTAGTATCAAGGACACAACCATCCTCCTAATCACATGGCTCACATCCTCAGTGTCATCCTTAACTACTCACTCTTTCTCACCCCAAATATCCAATCTATAAGTAAGGTCTGGAAATATTACTTTTGTAACATCTCTCAAATACAACCCCTTCTCTCCTCTGATGTTAAAATTGTCCTATGCAGGCCCTGATCACTTTCTCCTGGACTACTGAAATAGCCTACTGGTTGTTCTCCCTAACATAAGTCTCTTTATATTTCAATCTATCCTCCATTAAGATGTCAAAATGAGGGGGCAGCTAGGTGGCTCAGCGGATAGAGCATTTGCCCTGGAGTCAGGAGTACCTGAGTTCAGATCTGGCCTCAGATATTTAACACTTACTAGCTGTGTGACCTTGGGCAAGTCACTTAACCCCAATTGCCTCACTAAAAAAATTTAAAAAAAAGAGATGTCAAAATGATCTTAAAGCACAAATCTTACCATGTCATGTTACTGCCCCACTAATTCTCTCTCTCTCTCTCTCTCTCTCTCTCTCTCTCTCTCTCTCTCTCTCTCTCTCTCTCACACACACACACACACACACACACACGCACACACTCAATAAACTCCTTCCTATAACTTCCAGAACCAAGTATAAAACCCTCTTGTTGGTGTCTGAAGCCATTAATAACTTGGTCCTCATACACATATCCAATATTTTTATTCCTTACACCCCCCTGCTATGCACTCTATAATCCAGTGCCACTGGCCTCCTTCCTGTCCCTCAAACAAACGCTTCATCTCTTGACCCCAGGCATTTTCATGATCTTGCCCCCATAAAATGTTCTCTCTCCTCAGCTCTATCTCCCAAATTCCCCAGGTTTCTTTTTTCTAATCCAGATAAGATTTCACCTTTTATAGGAAACATTTTCCAATTCCCCTTAATTCTAGTGACTTCTCTCAGTGCCTACTCTCAACTTTTAGCTGTCTATACCTTGTTTGTACATCATTATTTGCATGTTTTCACATAACTTGTGAGTATCTTGAGAGTAGGGACTGTCATTTACATGCCTTTGTATCACAGTGTCTGGTACATAGTAGTTACTTAATAAATACTTGATTGATTTTTGAGCTCAGTATAGAAGTTGGATTACACTACTCTACACATTTGTTTAAAATGACATGAAAATATGTCCTTAGCTGTAACAGAACAGATGCAGGCCCTCTAATTAGTACTGATTTTGCTCTCTCTGTAGTTCTCAAGATTTAATGTCTGAACTAACTCTTTATGTCAAATCATATCAAAGACAATTGAAATTAACTAAGGAGTGTAGTGAAGAGATTTTTTTAAAAACACATATATCTATGTATATATTTATATACACAAGTGCTTTTTCAGTAAAAGGGGTTTAGTATCAAGATTGCTAGCATTTATATAACACATTAAGATTAACATGTTGGGGCACCTAGGTAGTTCAGTGGATAAAGCACTGGTCCTGGATTCAGGAGTAACTGAATTCAAATCTGGCCTCAGACACTTGACACTTACTAGCTGTGTGACCCTGGGCAAGTCACTTAACCCTCATTGCCCTGCAAAAAAAAAAAAAGATTAACATGGAACTTTACAAATAGCTCATTTAATCTTAACATTCTTGGGAGGTAGTTGCTATTATTATGCCTATTTTACAGACTAGGAAATTAAGGCAGACAAAGGTTATGTAATTTTTTCCAATGTTGCACAATGGCTAAAGTGGAATTTGAACTCAGTTCTTCCTGTCTCCATGTCCACTAATCTATTGTGCCAACTTGCTGTCAATTTGAAGGGATAATTATTTCTTTGTTATATCACTGATTTCCAAAATCATGGTTGGTGCTCAAGTACAATGTTAATAGAGTATTTATGAAAGTAAAGTTAAATCTACCCCCAAAATGTGTGTGTTGGGGAATTGAAGAGGGGTCAAGTTATGATCCCCACTTCTTTTCCCCATTTAGGCATTTGATAAAGCTGGCCTAGCTATGTGAGAAATCGAGGTTTTCACCAAGTCCTAAAAAACAACAAATGAGGAATTTTTTTTTGACCCAGGAGTCAGGAAGCTCTCTTTAGCTTGAAAGCTGCGAAGGCTTTTAACCTTGGGGTCATGATGCAAGGCCTAGCTACTTGCTTCTACAAGTGCCTAAACAGAAAGGCGGAGTGAGGAGGAATTCATAGAATAATGGAATGTCATTACGAAGGTCTGCTCCTAATAGCTTATTGACAGTTATGCAGAAAGAAGGTGTTTGAATAGGTGCCAAGGAGACTTTGTACCACGAAATATAATAAAGGAGGAAAATTAAGCATTTTCTTCATTACATCTGGACCAGAATCCAAATGTAACAAATAGCAATTATTTAAAATACTTTAAAATTTGAAATAATTTATAAAGCATTACATAGTATAAATGTATATTCCCCTAGATGCATGGAGAACCCATGGAGCACCTATTACATAGTGTTTCCCCCCTCTTTCTCTATTTTCCTTCATGTGTTTGATTAACAAACACATTTTTTTTTTCTCCACAAAAAATGACATTACTCCAGATCCACCGGCCATTCATTCATTCTCTCTATATATCCTCCAGGTCAAATTTCAACCTTTCTATTCTCTTTCAGTTATTCCTTTTCATTTTGCCCCTTGGATTTTCCAGATGGCATGTCTAGCACTTCTTCGAGTATTTTGAGCGGACCCTCACTTGCAACATTGCTTCTCAGTGCACTGTATTTTATAACAGTTAAAAATAGTTTAAAAAGCTGAGCGGAAGTCACGGTATTGGGCCAAAGCCAAGTTTAATTCAAGTCTTGAAACTCCTGGAAGCTTAGCTTTTGCTACAGATTTTCCATTTTATGTTTTTGCCTAATGCTGTCCTCCATGAAAGGACAATCCTGGAAACTAAATCTTCTGTTCACGAACACAGCTGTTAGATCAGCAGATACAGGTGCTCCCAATAGCCTATTTATATGCCCCAAACTCCAAAGGTAATTCTTTTGAGGAAAGAAGTAATTTTAAGCTTGACCTCAAAAACCTCAAATTCTGCCAGGGGCTTGTGTCTGACCTTAATAAATAAGTTAAATTCTATTTAATCTATCTTCCATTAAGTCACTAAAGTGATTTTCCTAAAGCACAGGTCAGATCATGTCACCATGCCACATACCCACTCAGTAAACTCCAGTTGCTCCCTATTGTCTCTAGGATCAAATACAAAATGCTCTGTTTCGCATTCAAAGTCTTTCTTGATCTAGCACTTTCTACCTCTCTGGGCATGTTACACCTTAATCCCCAACATCAACTCTTTAATCCAGTGATACCAACCTTCTGGTTATTTCATGAAAAAAACCCTCCAGTTCTAGGATCCATGCATTTTCTGTAGCTGTTCTCCTTGCCTGGAATCTTCTCTACCCTGTCCCCAATCCTTCTTACCTTCTTAATTCTAGGGCCTTTTCATTGATTATTACCTGTCATCTTCCATCCATATATATATATGTGTGTGTATATGTATGTATATGCATGTATATATGTATGCATACATATATACATGTATATATATATATTATTTTATATATATTTGTTGAATTTTTTCTCCACCATTATATTGTAAGCTTCTTGAAGGCAAGGACCGTGTTTTGACTCTTTTTTGTTTTCTCAGCACTTACTATGATGCCTGCCACATAGTATGCACTTAATAAGTTGTGATCTATTGGTAGTTCTTTATGTTATGAATTTGATATTTCTGGGATTCTAAATAATTAGTGCCATGGACAAACTGGCAAATGAAATGGCCTACATTTGGGCCAAGTTTCAATAATCATATAGTTTGGAAAGTTTATGACTTTATTTCTGGTGTCCTAAGCTTCTTTTCTCAGGAAACCAATTATCCATTCATTCATTCATTCAACATACATTTATTAAACATTTAAAATTTGTTTTATATACTAAACTGAGTTAGGAACTAGAGATTTTTTTTTAAAGGATAAAAAAATAATCTCTCTACCCTCAAAGAGTTTATATTCTAGGGCAGAGAACACAATGTCTACTCAAGTAAATGAGTACAAAATATTAGCATCACAAATACTAATTGGTTGGGAAGTTACTAAAACCTAGCAGCATCTAGAAAGGCTTTTTGTTGACAGTAGTATTTGGGGTGATCATTGTAGAAAGCAAGACATTCTGATTTCTAATTCATTCTTATACCTGCTTCTGAAATCACTGAATCAAAGGCTTTGGTCAACACTCCTCTTGTACCCAGTAATGGCAAATACCCATTAAAACACCCCACATTCCAGTATAGTGTAAAACACATTGGATTTAGTGTCACCGGGTCTGAATTTAAATTTTGTCTCCTCTACTTATTACCAGTGTGACCTCAGTTTTACCCTTAATAACTTGAAATCATATCAGTACTAATTTTCTGCTTTTGGTATTCTTCTCCTTGTCTTCCCAGGGGCCTGTGAAACTAAACTTTGAGAATTGGAAGAGACCTCAGAGTTCATCTTTAGTTTTATATCTAGTGAATCTGAGACCAAGAGAAATGGAATAATTCACCCTACGTTACCTAGATAGTTTCTTATTATCAGCTGACTGTTGGCTAATATTTCTATCCCTTTAGAATATTCTGATCAAATGCTACCTTAGACAAGTCAATACATCTGTTTAACCATTATTTTTTTTTTCATTTTTGAAATGAGGAGGTTAGATAAGATGGTCTCTAAGGCTTTATGTTATACAGGAATCAAGGGGCCTGTGTTCAAATCCCACTTCTGCTTTTATCTGTATGATCTTTGACAAATAAACACTTATTTTGGGCCTCAATTTTCTCATCTGCAAAATAAGGAAATTGGGCTATATGGCCTTTCAAGTACCTTCTAGCTCTACATAAATGACCCTAAGATTCGTTTCTACTTTATATCCAATGATCTTCTAAGACTTAATTAACTAAAACTAACTAGGTCTCAGCTTCTATATCTATAAAATGAAGCTGATGATGTAAATGCCATTCAAAGTGCCTTCTCTCAAGGTCTATGATTCTATGAAGTTATAATTCAATTTTACAAATATTTATGCATCATCTAATAAATACAGGTCTCGATATAGTAGTAGTAGTAGTAGTAGTCTTCCACCAGTCGTGGACAACCATGGATCAGTGCCTTGAAGAGCCACAGGCCACAGTGTAGCTGTGCAGTACGATACAGGAGCCGCAGCTCCTGCTGCAACAAGAACATCGGAAAACTGCACCTTCTGTTGCCCATTGGTTCCTGCATCTCATTCGTTTTTCTTCCTCCTGAGCTTGAAGGCCCATCTCAGCTGTGCACAAGCTGCTCCTGAGTACTGAGTACTCAGTCCCTATATACCTATGACTATTGTGTCAGGTACAGGGGCAAAGAAAATATGCCCCTTCTAGAAACATAAAACATGCAAAGGCATGCAGGAAACCCAAAGACATATAGCAGAGGGAGGTATAGCATTAATGAAATCAGTAAGCCTCAAAGTATTGAAAAAGAAATTATTTCTATTTAAAAATTAAAATTAAAGGATATGGTCCTTGCTCTCAAAGAGATTATGTAGGTGAAAAGACACATATTTAAGCCTTTCCCAGGCTCTTTGTGAAATCACGCTGTAGTAGTTATATATATATATATATATATATATATATATATATATATATATATATATATATATATATATATATATATATATATATATATATATTTCACCTATTTATAATTCCATCTTTGGGTAATTGTTTTGTAAATATAAAAGTTTCTCTTTTTCTAAATCATATTTTTGCCATACTTTAACTCATTTTTTTAAAAAAAATATTTACATGTTGAAAAGCTATTTCAATTTCTTCTTTTTATTTCCTTGGACATGCTATTTTAATTAAATGTGAAATATAGGTATACTCTACAATATTGGGAGGATTTGGGTATTTTTGAGGTTGGGAACTATTTCTTAAGATGGAATAAGCATATTTAATGAAAAAATACTTGTTAATTGAAAAAATCCTTTAAAAAATTAATACCCTTCACAAAAAGACAGTGCCTTGGTGCTACTCCTAAGTGCAACATTGGAGGAAAAGTAGGTATATGAAAGTAGCCCAGGTGAATATTTGATTTCTGTCACTTTTAATATTCATTTTCATCTGTCTTTCACATGCTAACAGTTTACCATCTGGGTAGCAATAGATGTTGTCCAACCAATGCCAGAGTTTACTGACAAACTGAAGTGGCATCTCAAATTTGTGGGATGAGAATGACTGTGGACATTAGAAAGGGGTATTGTCATAGTAGACATTTATATATTAAAGGGTTTTATATTAATGTTTTAAAATTATAATATATATTTAGACAGCTTGTGTTTATTCAAAAACTTCCATCCTATTTGGGGAGTCACTTGAAATCAGTTTCTAATTTTCAAGGATTTAAAGAGTCTTTAGTGCCATTAAGTTATTTTATAATATTGTATTAGTTGGGGCATATATTTTATTCTCGAATTGTCATTTCTGTACAAAGAGAATGCAGAGCTAGATGTTTCTAGATATGCACTCTATGTCTCTATACAACATTAAAAAATAGTTCTGTATTGATCCAACTGTGAATATCTGCCCAACAGAAGTCTGACTGGCCTGTCTATAATTTGGCAGATGAGGCAAAGAAGATTCGAAACAATGTAATTATTTAAAACTAAACACTTTTATTTGAGTTTATAAAAATAAAGTTAATCAATGTTACCTTTTTAAAAAATTCAAAAGAAACAGCATGTTCTTCATTAACTCCATTGTTACTAAAATAATATCCCTTTAAGTATCATAGAAGACTAGATTCTTCCAGATGGTACTAACATTGTAGAGTCCTTTGGATTGGTCTACAGCTTGATGCCACAATGGCTCCACATACAGCCAGCCTTCCAAAGGATATTTTGGAA
Organism: Dromiciops gliroides; assembly: GCF_019393635.1. Lineage (NCBI taxonomy): Eukaryota > Metazoa > Chordata > Mammalia > Microbiotheria > Microbiotheriidae > Dromiciops > Dromiciops gliroides. The sequence goes on from NC_057862.1 coordinate 502,374,946, forward strand.
GGGATGTAAACAATGACCAAAACACACATTGAAGGAGGAGCAGAAGTATGGGGGTAGTTTTACATTCTGAATTTTAGAGTTTAGAAATCATCTATCTTAGTCCCTCATTTTACAGATGATGAAAACTTTGTTGCAAATAGGGTTTTCTACTTTTGCTATCTCTTAAAGATAGTCCAGTGAATTGGGAATGATCTTATTTCCAAGACTGATTCTATGTCATCAAACCCCTCATAGTCACCATGGACATTTGGCAGAGTCAGACTCTAATGAAAGGCATTTGGGCAGCTGTGGGATGGCCTGTGGGGTAGCTTCTACCTTTTTTTCACATTTACAGGAAGAGATGAGACATCTGCTGCCTTTGGACACTTTAAGTAGTGCCAAAGAATGAGGGGAATTTATCCAGTTGGCTTGTGAATGTTGCCAGAGTCCAGGAACAACCTCCTATTATATGCCCACATGCTGTAAGGGCAGTGGAAATTTAGTATATAAAGAAAAAAAAAGATTTAAAGGATTCAGACTCAAATCCTAGCTATTACATTGACTAACTGAGTGATCTTGGGCAGGTCCCTTGGTCTCTGGGACTCAGTTTCTTCTTGTAGCAATTGATAGAGTTCTTTATGAGATAATCCCCAAAGTCTCTGCCAACTCCAAATGGTATAATCCTATTTGTCTGGCTTCTTACTCATGTAGCTCTCTAATGTATCACATAACCTTAGAGTTGGAAGGTATTTCAGAGGCCATATAGCACAAGAATCAGTCTCCTCCATAACATACATGACAAGTAGTCATCAAGCCTTTGTTTTGAACATTCCAATAAGAAGAAGAGCATTCCATCTAGGGGCAGTCCTATACAACTCCATTGTTAAAAAGTGTTTAGTCATATCAAGTCTAAATCTGCTCCTTTGAACCATATGATATTGCTCCTTCTGAACAGGTTTAAACACTTTTCCAAATGACAGCTGTTCAAATTCTTTAAGATAACTATCATTTCCTTCAATATCACTTTTTTGAGGTAAATATCTCAAATTCCTTTAATCAATACTTATGTAGCCCCTGAGGTAACTCATCTCACATATGAGTCCTTAAAAATTCTACTAAATATTTGAAGCATTCTTTTTAGGCCAGCATCAAGTAAAACCACAATGAAAACCCTCCACCCATGTTTTAACTTTTACCTGCCAGCCAGAGGATACTTAAGTCTAGCAACATATTTTAATTGACCAGCATTGCAAATAAAAAGATAGAATATTTCCAATGCACACACTTTGGATACACTATATTTTGGGGTTTTTTTTGTTTTTAATGTGGTTTTTTTTTGCAGGGCACTGAGGGTTAAGTGACTTGCCCAGGGTCACACAGCTAGTAAGTGACAAGTGTCTGAGTCCAGATTTGAACTCAGGTCCTCCTGAATCCAAGGCCGGTGCTTTATGCACTATGCCACCTAACTGCCCCCCAATATACTATCTTATAAATTATCACATTACCTCTGGAGAAGGGCACAAACCCAAATAAATAGTAATAATAATAATAATAATAATTATTATTATTATTACAACAACAACTAAATAAATAAATAATGACAAAAGCTAGCATTTATATAGCACCTACTAGGTGTGAGGCACTTTGCTAATTCTTTTACAAATATTTTCTTATTTGTTACCCAAAAAGACCATATGTAATCATTTCTGTTATTTTCCTCATTTTACAGGTGACTGAGGCAGAAGTTGTTACTTGCCCAAGTGACTTGCCTCAGATAGCTAATAAGTGACCGGTACTATATTTGAACTTAGGTTTTCCTGAGTCCAGACCCAGAGCTCTCTCCATTGTGCAACTAGCTGCCTTATCATTTGTAACTAGTAGACCCAAGGAAGAGGCACACGTAAGGAACAACAGGCAGCCATTGGGCACATACATAGGGGATAAGTGTGTTCAGGGTATATGCATAGCCAGGGCAAGTAATACCTTTCATGCAGCAGACCTTCTAATATCCTTAGATGGTATCATCTTATTTTCTTTCAAACTTTTTTACATTAAACTGTGTATTCCTTAAGAGCAGAAGCTGAGTAGTTTGTTGTTGTTTACTTTCTTTGTATCCCTAGTCCTTAGCACAGTTCCCAGCACATATGAGGTATTTAATAAATACTTGTTGATTTGTTTTTTCTGTGTGCTATGCCTCTTCTCTATGCTAAGTATATAACTGCTACTGGGTATGTCCTCACTATACTGGGTTCAGTATTTATGTGCTGGATATGTTTTACCTGTCGTATATCATTTCTCTACTCTCTCCCAGACATGAATTTTTCAATAGTATATTTGCTAACCTTGCTATCAGTAGCATGTTATAAATTACATTTCTTTAGCCTTACTACTGGTCACCTTAGTTCCCACCTGCTAGGATGTCTTGACTAGAAAGCCTCTCCTTGATAAGGACAGGCTGATAGCTTTTTTAGCCATGCTTATTCTATCTTGTACTTTTAAAGTTGATGTTTTTGAATCAAAAGAAAAGACATGGCACTTATCTTTATTAAGTTTTATCTTCTAAGATTCAGTTAATATTGTAGCTTATGGAGATATTTTTGGACTCCTTACTCTGTTATCCAATGCATTAGTTATCTATATTAGTTGTCAGTTCTAGCTTTGTGCCATGTTAATGAGGCATCTATATATCCCATTATCTTGGGGATAAAAACTATTAAACAGGGGGCAGCTAGGTGGCGCAATGGATAAAGCACCAGCCCTGGATTCAGGAGTACCTGAGGTCAAATCCAGCCTCAGACACTTGATGCTTACTAGCTGGGCAAGTCACTTAACCCCCATAGCCCCACAAAACAAACAAACAAACAAACAAAAAACACCTATTAAAAAATATAAGGCCAACATCATATCTCTGGGGCACTCCAATAAAGACCTTAGTCTATGGTCAAATCATCAAAGCATTTTATAAGCTCTGGGTTCACAAAGACAGGAAACAATGGCCCCTAATAACTTCAAGGCTCTCATAGTCTAACAGGAGAGTTAACATACAAACAAAAATAATGATAATGACAAAAAGTAATGATAAAAATCAAAATAATACTAGCTAGTATTTATATACTTTAAGGTATGCAAAGCATTTTGCAAACCATCAACAGATATAGAACTGATGGTATCTGCATACAGATTGAAGTATAATTTTATTTGTTAGCTCCTCTTTCTAAAGGTATTTTGTCTATTTTCTTTCACAACCTGACTAATGAGATGTTTTGCATAACTGAACATGTATGACTTATATTGATTTGCTGGATTCATAGGGAGGGAGAAAGAGGGAGGAGAGAAGAAAATTTAGAACACAAAGTTTGATTGTGTCCTTGGTTCTCATAAAGTTCACTAGCTTCCATTTGTTTAATCCCAATTCTTAGGCAATTATTTCCATCAGAGAGCTTTTGTACCTCCTTTTCCATTTGGCCAATTTGACTTTTCAAGCTGTTGACTTTTTTTTCATGTCTTTCCTGCATCACCCTTATTCTCTTTCTTCCATTTTTTCTCTACCTCTCTACCTTTATCTTCAAAGTCCATTTTGAGCACCTCTGTGGCCTGAGACCAATTCATATTTTTCTTGGAAGCTTTAGATATAGGGGCCCTGACATTGACATCTTCCTCTGAGGGTGCACCTCGATCTTCCTTGTCACTAAAGAAACTTTCTATGGTCCTCACCTTTCTCTGTCTACTCAACTTGCCTCTCTTTACTTGTTAGCTCCTTAAAGTGGGGCACTGTTTCCAAGCTGGCAGTATCCCAAGCTTAAGAAGTCCCAGGTGGTATGATTTAAGGAGGATCAGGTTCTTCATTTGCCTGTCCTGTTTCCTGGTCTATAGATGACCCTAGATCAACTTGCTAATCAACCAGCTTTGTGTGTTGTGTTTGTCAGCTCTGATGAGCCTGTGTCCCTCCCCCACCTGGGCCACTGCTACTCAAGCCTACCTCCTGGTTCCCAGCAGAGGTGAAAAACCTAAGTTCTCCCTCAGCACCAGCATAGACCCCTCTGTCAAGGGCTCAGCCCTCTCAATCAGACTGTGAGCTAAGTTCCAGACAGTACTGGTGCTGCAGCAGATTCAGAGGCTTGAAGGGTCTCCTTCTCTGGTGAGGCTTTCCTGGGACTGGATCTGTGTCAGGGTGACTGTGGGGTTGAGCTCTACTCCTGTCTCAGCATAGCAGCTCCCTCCTTCTGACCTTCCAAGCTGTCCTTGGTTAGAAGATGATTTCAGCACATTCTTCTGTTGGTTTTGATGCTCCAGGAATTGTCCTATGGCATCATTTTGATGTTTTTTAGAGTGATCATGTCATGAGTTTGAGAGCTCACTGACTTTCCTACACCATCTTGGCTCCACCCCTTCCTTTCTCTGAACCCCTTCAAATATGCTTTTTGCCAAATTTCTTTCCTTCTTTCACAAAAACTAGATTTCAATGCCTACTTTCTCTCAAGGAAATTACTAGCATTTCATTCTAACAACTATTTCCTCTCTATTGTTAGGAGACCTTAGATTCAAAATGAAATTTCACCCTGTTAGTTCTTTCACCTTTTGAAGGATAGAATTAAAATTAAGCAAAGTCAAGAAGTTATTAGCAGCTCTGCTTTGGGCAAAAGGAAAGCTTAAGAAGATATCTAGATAATTGAAGTTATTCAGTATTAATATAACATTAAGGGCATACTCCTGACCCTACACAGTTCCACTATTTTGCTTACTCCCAGTTCAAAACACAACCATACCTTGGTTGTAGGAGTTTCTGGGTTATGGGTTCCATGAGACCCCAGGGAGACTCTCATCCACCACAATGTAGGCGAGACCGCGGGGTCAAAAGTTAAATAGCCACACTGAAAAGAAAATAAAATGTATTAGTACACTGAAGAAAACTGTTCCCCTGATCACAACTTCATTCTTTTAGGGCACAGATTGTTTTTGGTTTTTTTTCATACTTTAGTGTCATTTGGAGTGTACAGCTAAAGACAGCATTCCATGGCAGAATGAAAAATGGGAGCAGTGTGCAAGCCTAAGGTTATAGGAGTTGCTAAAGGTCAGGTTTCTTCCTCTGGGGAAAATGTGAATATAATATGTTACCAGTAAATCTCCAAGATGGTGGGCACCTCCTTCAATATACAATTACTCGGGCTCATCATGTTGTTACCTGAAATAAGGGGAATAAAATACAACTTGAAGGTCTTATTTACACATCTCCCTAGATTTGTTTCTTTGGCCTCTAGGTTATTTTATCTGGTGAGAACATGTATTCCCTAAAACTCAATACTCAGGTTAATCCAACACCTTCATAACCTAATAACAAAATACTTTTCTTTTTCCATTTGTCTTAACCAAAAGACTCTTCACCATGCTGCCCTCCCTCTCGTTCCTGGTATTTCTTCACGTAAGTATCTTTTTAATATACAATGCTAGCTGAGCAGATGCAAAGTGAAATCTACTATATACAAAAGAACAATATTATGGTGAGATGATCTGCTGTGAATTACCTCGGTTATTTTCAGCAGATGCAATGATCCAAGACATCCCCAAAGGTCTTATGAAAAATGAAATCCATCTACAGAGAGAACAGATGGTGATTTGAAAGCAGATTGAAACATAATTCTTTTTTGTTAGTTACTTTTATAGGAAACAAAAAATAATATGATAAACAGGATGCTATCAGAAAAACCTGGAAATACTATGTGATCTGAAGCAGAGTGAAATATACTATATACAAAATAACAGCATTAGTGTAAGATGATCTGCTGTGAAGGATTTGGTTATTTTCAGTAATTCAATGATCCAATATAACTCTGAAGGACTTATGAAAATTGCAATCCATTTACAGGAAAGAACTGATCTTATCTGAAACCAGATTGAAGTATATATTTTTTATAGTTCCTTAATCTGAAGTTTTGTTTTTGTCTGTTTTCTTTCACAACCTAGCTAATGTGGAGAGTTTTGCATGACTACTCATTTAAACTTATATTGCTTGAGTCTGGGGGGTGGAGGTAGGAAGGAAGAGAAGTTGGAACATAAAGTTTTAAAAAAATTGATGTCAAAATTTGTTTTTACATGTAATTTGGAAAATGAAATTCTAAACAAAAAAATTATACAATGCTAGCACACCCTACCTCAACCCTCCCTCCTTTTGCTTTTCCTATTTCTTTTTAATAAAGTATATCTATAAAGAGCCACATTCTACCCACAAATATATTTCATCCCATCAAATTACAGTGATGCCTACAACATCAGGTCAAATTTGCCCCTTTGCATTGGAATTTTTATTTGATGAAAAAATGGGCATTTGTGGATAGGCATGTGAAGTGACTGATTTTACCATTTGTTTTTTTTTTTCCCCTTGGAAGTTGTCTCCTATGATTTGTGGTTATTTCAACCACTATGCTTCCTACATTATGGTTCCCCCTTTGGCATCTAGCTTGGTGAGTATACAAAATAAATTTTATCCTTGCCCATTTTTGTTTGTTTGTTTAGGTTTAAAATCCTTTTGATTAAACATGAAGACCTCATGGTATATATACATTCTTATCAGCTTTTATTAGTTGTACTTCTCTGAATAGGAGGCCTTCATCCTTGTATTGAATAGCTTTCATTTGAATTATCTCAAGAAGATTCTGGGGGGGCGGAGCCAAGATGGCGGAGAGGAAGCAGCAAGCTGCCTGAGCTCTCCTTCTGTTCCCTCAAAACGAACATTAAATCAAGCCTCTGGACAGATTCTGAAACTACAGAACCTGCAAAGAGACAGAGAGACACAGTCCTCCAACCAGAGATAATTTAGAAGACTTCAGGAAAAGGCCGGTCTGACTCGGGCAAAAGGGAGGCCCAGCGCAGGGCAGCAACCCAGCGCCGAGGGGGTCGGGGCAAGTCAGCAGGAGCTGCGGGCCACAGCCGAACAACTGAGGCTCCCGGAACCTGGTTCAAAAATCTGGTGGCCAAGAAGGACAGTGGAAAAACCTACCTGCACCGGCCGAGAGGGCCACGAACGGCGGGATCAGACGCCGGGGTCTGGCGCCTGGCTGGCCGAGCACAATCAGACAGGAAGTGCAGGGCAGGGGATCTCCACACACCATAAAGGCCTCAGAGTAAAAGCCCGGTCACACAGCACCTATACACCTGCACAAGAAGCCCAAAACAGGGACCCTGGTGGCCCCAGAGCAGACCTCAACTTAAAGAATAAATAAATAGGCCGCAATAATGAGTAAGAAGCAAAAAAGAGCCCTCTCCATTGAGAGCTTCTGTATCAATAGGGAAGAAGCCAACACAAACTCAGATGAGGACAATAGCCTCAAAATTGGCTACATCTGAAGCCTCAAGGGGAAGGTGAATGGTCGCAAGAACAAAAAGCCTTCCTGGAAGAGCTCAAAAAGGATTTTAAAAATCAATTGGCAAGAGGTAGAAGAAAAAAGGGGCAGAGAAATGAACGCAAAACAAAAAAAAACTATGAAAAAGAATCAGCAGCTTGGAAAGGAAGCTGAAGAAAACAAGCCTTAAAAATTCATTTGGCCAAATGGAAAAAAAGCTGCATAATCTCACTGAAGAAAACAATACCTTAAAAATTCACTTGGCCAAATGGAAAAAAAGGTGCATAATCTCACTGAAGAAAACAATACCTTAAAAAATTCACTTAGCCAAATGAAAAAAAGGTGCTAATCTCACTGAAGAAAAACATGCCTTAAAAATTAAAGTGGGTCAGTTGGAAGATAAGGAATCCATGAGACACCAAGAAATCAGTCAAGCAGAATAAAAAAAATGAAAAAATAGAAGAAAATGTGAAATACCTTCATTGAAAGACAACTGATCTGGAAAACAGAACAAGGAGAGACAATTTGAGAATCATTGGACTGCCTGAAAGCCATGACCAGAAAAAGAATCTAGACACCATATTCCAGGAAATTATTAAGGAGAACTGCCCTGATATCATAGAATCAGAGGATAAAATCGTCATTGAAAGAATCCACCGATCACCTCCTGAAAGAGACCCCAAAAGGAAAACTCCAAGGAATATGTGTAGCCAAATTTCCAGAGTTATCAGTGTGAGGAGAAAATACTCCAAGCAGCCAGATAGAAGCAATTTAAATATCATGGAGCCACAGTCAGGATTGCTCAGGACCTGGCAGCTTCAACATTAAAGGACCGCAAGGCTTGGAATATGATATTCCGGAAAGCAAAGGAGCTTGGATTGCAGCCGAGAATCTATTACCCAGCAAAAATGTGCATCTTCTTTCAGGGGAAAAGATGGACATTTAATGACATTGGGGACTTTCAATCTTTCCTGGTGAAAAGACCAGAACTGAATAGAAAATTGATCTCAACATACAGACTCAAGAGAAGTTTAAAAAGGTAAACTGAGGGGAAAAAAAAGGTACCCCTATTAGGTTAAACTGTTATATCTCTACACAGGAAGATAATACTCATAACTCTAAGAACTGTAAATGTATTTTGGGCAGAGAGAAGGACTTTATATAGAGGGGTATAAATATAAATTGTCTTTGATGTGATGATACAAAAGAATTAAGGGGATAAAAAAGGGAGTCTATGGGGAGGAGAGGATAGGGAGGTGGAATGGGATGAATTATATCATATGAAGAGGTGGAAAAAACCTATTACAATAGAGGGAAAGAAGGAGGGGGGAACATGGTTTCAACCCTATTCTCATTAGATTGACTCAAAGAGGGCAATAACATATACGTTCATTGGATAAAGAAACTTAACTCATTCTTTAGGGAACAAAAGGGAAGGGAAAGGGGGGGACTGATAGAAGGGAGACAAAAGCAAGGGGAGAAAAGGGTAAGAAAAGAGAGGGGGGTGATAAAAAGGAGGGCAGATCGGGGGAGGCAGGGGTAAGACGTAAAACGTCGGGTGAGGAGGAATAGGGTGAAAGAAGGGGGGAAAGTACAAAGGGGGTAAAATAGAATGGAGGGGAATAGACAGTCAGTAATAATAACTGTGACATGTGAATGGGATGAACTCTGCTATAAAAACGGAAGCGAATTGCAGAGTGGATTAAAAACCAGAACTCCTACAATATGCTGTTTACAGAAACACATTTGAAGCAGAGAGATACACACAGAGTAAAGGGTAAAAGGCTGGAGCAGAATATATTATGCCTCAGTCTAAAGTAAAAAAGGCCAGGGTAGCAATCCTTATCTCAGGACAAAGTGCAGGCCAATAATAGATCTCATTAAAAGAGATAAGGAAGGAAATTACATCTTACTTAAAGGGATATATAGATAATGAAGTAATATCATATATGTAATATGTATGTGCCAGGTCGGTATCAACATCCAAGTTTCTTAGAGGAGAAGTTTAAATGAGATTACAAGAGGAATTAGATTAGTAATACTATACTAGTGGGGATCTGATCTCCCCTCTCGTCAGAATTAGATAAATACTAGCCAAAAAATAAATAAGAAAGGAAGTGAAAGAGGTGGAATAGAAGTTACTAGAAAGTTAGACATGATAGATGTCTGGGAGGAAAAGTGAATGGGGGACAGAAAGGAAGATACCTTTTGCTCAGCAGTACATGGCCCATTTTTCAAAAATTGACCATGTGATTAGGGCACAAAAAACATCATAGTCAAATGTTAAGAAAGGCAGAAATAGTAAATGCATCCTTCTCAGATCATGATGCCTATAAAAATTACATGTAAAAAAGAGCCAGGGAAAAAGTAGAATGAAAATCAATTGGAAACTAAATTATTTCATTCTAAAGAATGAATGGGGCAAACACGAAATCATAGAAACAATCAATAACTTATCCAAGAGAATGACAATTAATGAGACAACATACCAAAATCTATGGGATGCAGCCAAAGCAGTGCTTAGGGGAAAATTTATAGCTCTAAATGCTTACATGAATAAAAAAGAGAAAGAGGAGATTAATGAATGTGGCATGCAACTTAAAAGTTAGAAAAAGAACAAATTAGAAATCCCCAATAGACACCTAAATTAGAGATCTGAAAATTTAAAGGAGAAATTAATAAGATTGAAAGCAAAAAAACTATAGAATTAATCAATAAAACTAAGAGCTGTGTTTTATGAAAAAACCAATAAAACTAGATAAAATATTGGTTAATTTGATTAAAAAAAAGAAAGAAGAAAACCAAATTACCAGTATCAAAAATGAAAAGGGTGATGTTACCACCAATGAAGTGGAAATTAAAGCAATAATTAGGAAATATTTTGCCCAACTGTATGTCAATAAATTTGACAATCTAAATGAAATGGATGAATATTTACAAAGATACAAACTGCCCAGGTTAACTGAAGAGGAAATAAAATCCTTAAATAAACCCATATTAGAAAAAGAAATTGAACAAGCTATTAATGAACTCCCTAAGAAAAAATCCCCAGGGCCAGATGGGTTTACGGGTGAATTTTACCAAACATTTAAAGAACAATTAATTCCAATATTATACAAATTATTTGGAAAAATAGGTGAAGAAGGAGTTCTACCAAATTTGTTTTATGACACAAATATGGTGGTGATACCAAAACTAGGCAAAGCAAAAACAGAGAAAGAAAATTATAGACCAATCTCCCTAATGAATATTGATGCTAAAATCTTAAATAAGATATTAGCAAGGAGATTACAGCAAGTGATCACCAGGATAATACACTATGACCAGGTGGGATTTATACCAGGAATGCAGGGCTGGTTCAACATTAGGCAAACTATTAACATAATCAACCACATCAATAAGAAAACCAACCAAAATCATATGATTATCTCAATAGATGCAGAGAAAGCTTTTGACAAAGTACAGCACCCATTCCTAATAAAAACACTAGAGAGTTTAGGAATAGGGGGAACTTTCCTTAGAATAATAAACAGTATCTACCTAAAGCCATCAGCAAGTATTATATGCAATGGAGATAAATTAGAGGCCTTCCCAATAAGATCAGGGGTGAAACAGGGATGTCCATTATCACCCCTATTATTTAATATTGTTCTAGAAATGTTAGCTTTAGCAATCAGAGAAGAGAAGGGAATTAAAGGAATTAGAATAGGCAAGGAGGAAACAAAACTATCACTCTTTGCAGATGATATGATGGTATACTTAAGGAATCCTCGAGAATCAAGTCAAAAATTACTTGAAACAATTAACAACTTTAGCAAAGTAGCAGGATATAAAATAAATACACATAAATCATCAGCATTTCTATACATGACCAACAAAGTCCAGCAGCAAGAGATAGAAAGAGAAATTCCATTTAAAGTAATGGTAGATAATATAAAATACTTGGGAGTCTACTTGCCAAGACAAACCCAGGAACTCTATGAACACAACTACCAAACACTCTTCACACAAATCAAATCAGATCTAAATAATTGGAAAGATATCAATTGCTCATGGATAGGCAGAGCTAATATAGTAAAAATGACAATACTGCCTAAATTAATTTACTTATTCAGTGCCATACCAATCAGACTACCTAAAAATTATTTTATACAGCTAGAAAAAATAATAACAAAATTCATCTGGAAAAACAAAAAATCAAGAATATCCAGGGAAATAATGAAAAAAAATTCACAGGAAGGTGGGTTAGCGGTACCAAACCTGGAGCTTTACTATAAAGTGGCAGTCATCAAAACTATCTGTTACTGGCTAAAAAATAGAGTGGTAGATCAATGGAATAGGCTAGGCTCAGGAAATGCAGTAGTAAATGACACTAGTAATGTAGTGTTTGATAAACCCAAAGACTCCAGCTTCTGGAATAGGAACTCAGTATTTGACAAAAACTGCTGGGAAAACTGGAAGATAGTATGGCAGAAATTAGGCATAGACCAACATCTTACACCTTATTCTAAAATAAGGTCAAAATGGATACATGATTTAGACATAAGAGGTGATACCATAGGTAAATTAGGAGAGAAAGGAATAGTGTACCTATCAGGTCTTTGGAAAGGAAAACAGTTTTTGACCAAACAAGAGATAGAGTATATTATAAAATGCAAAATGGATGATTTTGATTATATTAAATTAAAAAATTTTTGTACAAACAGAAGCAATGCTTCCAAAATTAGAAGGGAAGCAGAAAGCTGGGAAACAATTTTTGAGGCCAGTGCTTCTGATAAAGGCCTCATCTCTAAAATATATAGGGAATTAAATCAAATTTATAAGAATCCAAGTCATTCCCCAATTGAGAAATGGTCAAAGGATATGAACAGGCAGTTTTCTGATGAAGAAAGCAAAGCTATCTATTCCCATATGAAAAAATGCTCTAAATCTCTAATGATTAGAGAGATGCAAATTAAAACAACTCTGAGGTACCACCTGACACCTATCAGATTGGCTAAAATGACAAAAAAGGAAGATAATAAATGTTGGAGAGGCTGTGGGAAAATTGGAACACTAATGCATTGTTGGTGGAGCTGTGAGCTGATCCAACCATTCTGGAGAGCAATTTGGAATTATGCCCAAAGGGCGATAAAGCTGTGCATACCCTTTGACCCAGCAATCCCACTTTTAGGTCTTTTGCCCAAAGAAATCATGGAAGGGGGAAAGGGACCCACATGTACAAAAATATTTATAGCTGCTCTTTACGTGGTAGCAAGGAATTGGAAGTTGAGGGGGTGCCCATCAATTGGGGAATGGCTGGACAAGTTGTGGTATATGAATACAATGGAATACTATTGTGCTGTAAGAAATGATGAGCAGGAAGAGTTCAGAGAAACCTGGAGGGTCTTACGTGAGCTGATGATGAGTGAGATGAGCAGAACCAGAAGAACATTGTACACAGTATCATCAACATTGAGGGTTGACCTACTGTGATGGACTATATTCTTCTCACCAATGCAATGGTACAGAAGAGTTCCAGGGAACTCATGATAGAAGAGGATCTCCAAATCGAAGAAAAAAAAAAGAAAGAAAGAACTGTGGAGTATAGATGCTGATTGAACCATATTATTTCTTTTGTCTTGGGTGCTGTTGGTTTTTTTTTTCTTTCTATTTTGAGGTTTTGCATCACTGCTCTGATTCTTTCTCTTGTAACAGGATTAATGCAGAAATAGGATTAATGTTATTATGTGTATATATATGTGTGTGTGTATATATATATATATGTATATGTATAGAGATATATAGATATAACCTATATCAGATTACCTGCTGTCTAGGGGAGGGGGGATGGAGGGGTGGGAGGGAGAAAAATCTGAAATTGTAAAGCATGTATAAACAAAAGTTGAGAACTATCTTTACATGTAATGGAAAAAATAAAATACCTCATACATTAAAAAAAGAAGAAGAAGATTCTGAAAATCACCTGGCAAAATAACGTACTAGACACTGAAGTCCTTTCTCTAGCCAACTTTTACTGCAGTGAGTGCAACTCTAATGGGCTGGCCACATTTTTCAAAGGCCAAATGTACATTTGTCCAAAAGACTATTTTATAGGAAACATACAAAGCAGGCACTCGTATGGTGATCCAAAGAAGAAATACAAGGACACTCTCAAGGTCTTTCTGAAGAACTTTGGTACCAATTGTGAGAAATGGGAAACACTGACATAGAATCATCAAGTATGGCATGTGAACATCAATGAAGGCTCTCTGCTCTGTGAGCAAATCAGAATTACGGTATATCAAAAGAAACATGAGATTCATAAATTTAGAGATATTTTCCTCCAAACAGTCATATAGACCTCTTGTGCCCAACCTCTGGTAAAGCTTTGTGAGAGAATTCGTATTAGTATGCTCAACCACACACTCAACATTGAACCCAACATTGTGATTTCCTTTTGGTCCTCTTCCTGTAAGAGGGACAAACAACAACAGCATTTTAAGCTATGGTCCAATAGTGTAAATTCTATTCTCAGACTGTACCTTCACATTTAGCTGTTCCTCTCCATTTCTTTTTTCTTTTCTACATTACAAGAATGGGTTTCCATTCCATTTTGGAAACATAAGAAATTATCCTGAATCTAAATAGTAAAATAAGCATTTTCATATACAAAACAGAAACATAAAACAGAATGTTATATGAAACTCTAATTTTTCATTTCGTACTACTTGATGTTTTTTTAAAGAATGTAATTACTTCTGTGTTGCTTTCAAAACTGTCCTTTATAAAATAAAAACAACAATCATTATAATTATAATATCTAACACATAAAGCATTTACTGTATGTCAGGCACTGTACTAAGCACTTTATTAAGTTATTTGATCCTTACAAGAACTCTGCAGGTAGGTGCAATTTTAGATGAGGAAACTGAAGCAAACTGGTTAAGTGAATTGTCCAGGGTCACACGTAATAAATGTCTTAAGTCAAATTTGAACTCAGGTCTTCCTGACTCTAGATCCCACTTTCTATTCACTAAACCACTTAGCTGCTTGTCTATGTTTCCTTCTGAACTTCATTTATTCCCCTCTGTGCATTTAAAAATTTTATGTACAGAGAGGGGTGTCTAAGCATAGGAAAAGCTAAAGTTTTGTGGTCTAAAAATCAGAAACACTGAAAGTTAAAGAAGAAAGCCTACTAATATGAAATAGATATTCCCTATAGTAGAAAGGGTAAAAGACTTGAGTACCTTAATTGCATATTAAGAGACCAGTAAGACAATGACCCTGCCTCCAGAGCATAGACTGCATTCTTAGTTAGCCAATAAACATTTACTAAATGCATAAGTGAGTGCTAAATTCTGGGAATACTAATATAAAGACTGTGTGGCTCCTCAAGGAATTTACAATCCAACAGAAGAAAACAAGGCATAACAAGAAGATGGAAATGGGAGGGGTAGAGAGGAGGAGATACTGGATCATTCAGTTGTGTCTGACCATGGACCACATAAAACCAATACTGTTCATCATGTTTCTCAGCAAAGATGCTATAATGGTTTGCTGTTTCTTTCTCCCATGGATTAAGGCAAATAGAAGTTAAGTGACTTGCTTAGGGTCACACAGCTAGTAAGTGTCTAAGGTCAGATTTGAACTTAGGTCTTCCAAACTTCAGGCCCAGAACTCTATTCACTCAGCCATCTAACTGCCTCCAGGAAGTACATGATAGAGCAGATAAGCCAGTATAGGTGGGTAGGAAATGAAGAGATAGCTGGCCTGGTTGCCCTCCTTAAATGGAGGCTTTGGAAAAAGTTCTTCACTCTGCTCTCAGAGAGCAGAGAGTACTTAGTGTGCTGACGAGGTATAAGAACCAAAGTGCGACAGCTAGGTGACACAGTGGATAGAGCACTGGCCTTGGAGTCAGGAAGACCTAAGTTCAAATCTGGCCTCAGACATTTAACACTTACTAGTTGTGTGACCCTGGGCAAGTCACTTAACCCCAACTGCCTCACCAAAAAAAAAAAAAAAAAAAAACAAACAACCAAACAAACAAAAAAAAAAAAAGAACCAAAGTTAATACAAAATGACGAAAGTTGAGGTTCTGTTGATTAGGTTCCTGATAGCACAGTGGAAAATCCCAAAGGAATGCCGGTGGTTGGAAATGAAGAAGACAATTCAAAATTGTCCCAAACCACTCACCTACATAAAATACACATAGGTTATTCCCAATAGATGTGGTCAAAGTATAAGAATAAATAGTTCTTAAACTGTTAATAACCATATTTTTTAAAACATCCAAAATCACTAATGACAATATTAATATTAATTAAAAAGCAAGATTAAAACAAATATGAGTTTTCCATTATATCCAGGAAATTGGCAAAAATGACAAAAGACAGGAAGAGTGAATGTTGGAAGGGTTGTATATGAGCTTGTTGTTACTGAAGCTATGAAGGACTGCAAGCATTTTGGAAAGTAATTTGAAATTATGTAAATAAATTAACTGAAGATGTCCATATGATCTAGAGATTCCACTACTAGCTATGTAGCAATTAATAAAAAAGCCATCATATACCTGAAAATATTTCTAGCAGCCCTTTTTATGGCATCAAAGAACTAGAAAGAAAGGCTACACAAGTTGTGGCACATGAATGTCATGTGATGTTAATGTGCTATAAGAAACAACAAATATGATGAACATAGAATAGCATAGAAAAACATATAAATTGATGTACTGTGAAGCACAACCAAAAAAATGTCACAATGACTATATAATTGTACTCCTAACTTTAGGCCCAAAGAAGGAATACAAAAAGATCCTTTTACCTCACTCCTTTGTAGATATTGGAGGTTTATGGGTATGTAATATTACATATTTTCAGACATTTGATATATTTCTCAGTTTTGCTGTTTTTTTCTTCTATTTTTTTCTTTAAAATATTTGTTACATGGGATGGTTCTTTGGGAGGTGGGATGAAGAGAGATGTTGGGAGAAATTTGAGTAATGCAAAAACAAAAAAATAGCAATAAAACATCTATTTTAAAGATTAAAAAAATATTAAGTGAACATGGAAAGCATTAAAGGGAAAGTACTTCTGAGTGGGAAGAAGTTGAAGAAAAGAAGAGGTAAGTCTTCTCCAATACCCTTCCCAGAGATGATTAATAACCCAAGAGCAGAGGTTCTGAGGGAAATTAAGGGAAGACATTTCTGCTAATACTAAACTAAGGGTCATTACCACAACTGAAAGGAAGGCTAACGAACACTCCAAGTGAGGAGAGCCATATGGCTCAGTCTAGTTAGTGATTGAAGGTAGGGGAAAAGAAATGCAGTTTCCCGTTGAAGAATCAAAATAGAACACCAGTGGATCAACCTATGAAGTGGAGAGATACTATATCATGATACAAACTCAGAAGCAGAATGGCTATTCTGCCCCTTTCTTGCAGCCAATGTCCAGTAGCAGAACAGCCTGCCTAGCCCTATTTACCAACTATTCTTCAGTAACCTGCCCAGACCTGACTAGCAGCCATGGTATAATGGCCTGCCTGGCACTAGTCACCATCTGAGGAGCCAGAACATCCCACTCTAACACTTATGGAGCCTAGTGAAGACTATAGTATAGCTACTGGGTAACTCAGTCCTGCCCAACAGCAGCACTATGTCCCATATAGCTGAACTTCATGAGGACCTCTTAGGAAAAAAAAAAGAGCAAAGAGACCCCGAAGTTTCAGTCTTTTGTTTTGGCATATCCATGTGTGTCCCCTACACATGTACTCATTGTATTTTTGTAATTTGAATTCCTGCCTATTCCTTCCCCTCCTAAACCCTGAAGTATTTACGGGGTAGTGTGGTCTTGGTGTGTGGGTTTGTAATTACTGTTTTTGCTATACTATTTGAATAAATGCCTTTGCTAATGATCTGAATTAACTGACATTGTTAAAAGGAAACACAGTGGTAGGGGGTCATGAGATAGAGTTTTGAAGGACAGTTACCCAAAAAGTTAATCCTAGGACTCTAGGAACAATGACAGCTAACCCTTTAGGGTAGGGGTAGGTTGGTTGAGACTTTAAAGGAGCATTTTTTGTTTGTTTGTTTTGGAGGGCAATGAGGGTTAAGTGACTTGTCCAAGGTCACACAGCTAGTTTGTGTCAAGTGTCTGAGGTCAGATTTGAACTCAGGTCCTCCTGAATCCAGGGCTGATGCTTTATCCACTGCACTACCTAGCTGCCCCTTTTCTTTGTTTTAATGGCTTTTTTTGTTTTTTCATGACTTTTGCCTCTCTTACCCCAGCTACCATACCCCCAATTAAAAACCAAGAGGAAAAAAGAAAAAATCCCTTGTAACAAGTAAGCATGGTTAAGAAAAAAAGAATGCCCAAAGTTACCATATCCTAAAATGTATGTTTCTTTCTGCATCTTGGGGACCATCATTTTCCTATGAGGAATAGGGTGATATTCTTCATCATAGATACTCTGGAGACCTTGTTGGACATTACATCAATTAGAATTATAAGGTCTTTCAAAGTTGTTTTTCTATACTATGTTGTCGTCCTTGTATAATTTTTTCCTGGTTCTGATCACTTCCTTTGGCATCAATTCATACTATCTATAAATCTCTGAAATTGTCTTTTATCTTTTCTTAAAGCCCAATAATATTTTGTTACATTCTTGTGCAATGATTATTCTAGTCAATCCTATTTTTTTTAAACAGGAAACATAAGTTACCCAGTAGATTCTAGTTATTTTCTTTTGTTTGTTTTCTTAATTTTATTCCAACCCAACATTCTTTCAGGATAGGGATGTTTTGCTTGTAGCTTTTCCATTCTAGTGTTATTTTCTTTCTTAACCCCCCCCCTCTTATTTGATGTATTGCTTCACCAAATTACATGTGTGTGTGTGTGTGTGTGTGTGTGTGTGTTACATACTCCTTTCTCTGTTAAAAGTGAACCTTGGGGGGCAGCTAGGTGGTGCAGTGGATAAAACACCGGCCCTGGATTCAGGAGTAGCTGAGTTCAAATTCGGCCTCAGACACTTGACACTTACTAGCTGTGTGACCCTGGGCAAGTCACTTAACCCTCATTGCCCAGCAAAAAAAAAAAAAAAAAAGAGAGAGTGAACTTTGGGGCAGCTAGGTGGCACAGTAGATAGAGCACTGGTCCTGGATTCAGAAGGACCTGAGTTCAAACCCAGCCTCAGACACTTGACACTTACTAGCTGTGTGACCCTGGGCAAGTCACATAACCCCAATTGCCTCAAAAAAAAAAAGGAGTGAGCTTTATCTAATCCTGCTTTCTTTATTCCTCCTTCCATGTTTTTTCAATATGAGAAATATCTATTTCTACTACTGTCTTCCTCATTTTTACACTAATGTATTCCCTTTTGCCTTTTCTCTTTCCCCTCTGAAATAATATCAGAACAGAACCAAACCTATACCTACTACCTCTATTTCATTCTGAGAATCCTTTAATACTTTTTGAAGACAATAAGGCTTGACAATAAGGGTGTTTCCTCCCTCCTCCCTCTATTTAAATGCTAACACTATATCAACATATAAACTCTTTCCTATTTACTCAATTAAGCTTCTTTTTTCTAATTTTTCTTTGAACTGCTTGTGCTCATAATTTCAAAGTACTAGTAAGCTCTAGTTTTTCATTAAACATGTGATTGAAAATCCCTATATTCCACTAAATATATCTTTTTTCCTTGGTATGATCATACACTACTTTGGTATAAGTTATTTTTTGATCATATACCTATATTTTAATTTTTAGAATACTGAATTTCAAGATCGCACTCATTCAGAAAAGAAGCCAACAGGTCCTGTCATTCTGAATGTGGGTTCTTTGGTACTTAAACTGCTTTTTCCCCCCCCTAGATGCCTCCACCTTTTTTTCTGGCTTATGAGGTCATTCTAGATTTTTACTATGACATTTCTAGAACGTTTTCCTTTTTTCCTTTGCTCACCAGAAGATGAAGAGTATTTGATTTCTTCTTCATTTTTCCTTCTAGTGAACTGGATAGTTTTCATTTCTACTTTCTTGAAATGTAATGTCTATAATGTCTTAAAATAGAGTGTTTTTAATCATGGCTTCAGGAAGTACAATGATTTTTAAATTATGTCATACTCAATTGTTTTGATAATTGAAATTTATTACATTTTTTTGGTATCTCATATTGTCATAAAATAATTTGTTTAGTCTATTATATTTTTCAAGTTAGTTCCTGGATAATTTTAAAAATAAATTTACTTACATAAATTTTAGCTCTTTTCTTCTGTAAATATTTATTCTTTCAATTCTTCTGTCTAGAGCTTTTTTTTTTTGATGAGGCAATTGGGGGTTAAGTGACTTGCCCAGGGTCACATAGCTAGTAGTGTTTAAGTGTCTGAGGCCAAATTGAACTCCAGGTACGTCCTGGTAATCCAGGGCTGGTGCTCTATCCACTGCATGACCTGGCTGCCCCCCTGTCTAGAGCTTTTATTTACATTTTTTTCTCATTCCATGTCTTTTCCTTGTGGAAAAACCATATTCCAGGTGTCAGATTGGTAATGTTGAATAAAGTATCCCAATGAGTAGAAGTGCAATAGACAGAGCACTGGGCCTAAAGTAGAAAGACATGAGTTAAAACTCAAACCTCAGACACATACTGTGTGATTCTGAAATCATATTACCCTAGTTTTTATTTTCAGTTTCCTCAGAGTAAGTAGGGAATAAATAAAAAAACACCAACATCACAAGTAGATGTTATGAGGATCAAAGGAGATGATATATTTTAAGTGTTTTGCACAGTTCCTGGCACATTAAAGATGTATATATATAAATGCTTATTCTATTCCTTCGTCCCTCTAAAATTTTTATTGTGACCAACAAACTCCCACCTGGTTATAGTCTCCCCAACCCAAAGATTCTTTACCTCTAGAGGTCATCATCCAAATCCTATTACCAATCCCCTACTATCTGATTCCTTATTTTCATTTCCCTCACCCACCCAACCCCCACCAAAGTCCCAAACAAAAGTACCTACACATTATACTTTCCCCTCTGGAATGCCTGCTCCAACAACAAGCTCACTTTCATTTTAATCTTTTCCTTTCCTACATCTTACATCTTCTGGCTTTCAATGATATATGCCACTCCTCTGATGACACAGCCTCCTTGACCACCCTTTCCACCACTGGTTGTATTTTTACTTCGTACCCCTTGACTGATTTGAATTGTGGATGGGGTTAGAATACCCTTTGCTTACCATTGCCACTTCCAAGTTATCCCTTTCCATCATCACACAGTAACCTCCCCTCCTTTGAGGTTCATTTAATCCACATTAACACCCAATCAAAAAATTTTAGTAGCTCTTTTCTTCAGCCCTCCAGAATACTTCCCTTCTTTCCTAAATAACTTCAGCACATAGTCACAATCTCTCCTCCTAATTCCGTCCTTGTACTAAAGGACTTCATCATATATATTGATTTCTCCCTGAAACACTTGACCTTCCAGTTCAACTTCTCTCTTCATATCATTTTTCCACCCCCAACCTCAGCCACATACAAAATTGCCCTACCCTTGATTTGCACCACATTTGTGCTCATGAATTCTGAAATCTAATCACAATCCAATGACTTTCATCTTTTCCTCTGCCTTCCAATATAAAACCTTGCTCTTCCTTCATACGATGACCTCTAATCCTTTAACCCCTTTGTTTCTCTCCCCAAATTACCACTCCTGTGCTACCATAACTCTCCTTCTTTCCACATCTTGCATCATTTGGAGAACTATTTCACCTCTATGCTATCCTCTTTTTTGAGTGCCCTTGCCCATTTAACATTGTGATTATGCCTTGCTAATCACATAATGTGCTGCCTCTGTTCCTCAGAATGGCTGCTGCATGAAGGTAGAGAAAACCACACAACCATTCTGACTGGATCACTACAAATGTGTTTTTAAACACTTCATATGGGCCTTCATGATTAAATCATTATTCCATTCCCATTACAGTGGCCTTTTGGAACATTTTTTTTTCCCTTTCAAACCTTCCATGGCTTCTTCTCTACAACCCTTATCTGAAGAACCTTCCCTGATATTTTACTAAAAAATTTGAGGCCATTTGCCCCATGATCCATTTTTTTCCTTTCCTCCTAATTTAATATTACTCTTATGCCTTCTGCCACTATCTCCTCCTGCACCCCTCTCTTACAATTAAAAGTGGCCCTTCTCTTTGCCAAGGCAAAATGATTCCCTTTCATTCCATTTCCTCCAGCAGTTTGCCTCCTCTGTCACTATTTTCAATATCTCCCCTGTCTAAATGCTGCTCCCTTCTACCTACAAACATGTCTCTATTGTCCCCCATCCTCAAGAAACTCCCACTTAATCCAACCATACCTACTAACAACTGTCCCATCCATCATTTGCCTTTTGTGATTAAAGTCTTTGAGAAAGCTATCTACAATAGGTGCCTCCATTTACTTTCCTCTCACTCTTCTTAATTCTCTACATTCTGGCTTCTGACTTCATCATACAGCTGAATTGTTTTCTGCAAAGTTGCTAGTGAGCTCTTAATTGCCAAAACTTATAACATTTTCTCAATCCTTTCCTTCTTATCCTCTCCTGCAGTATTTTATGCTATTGATCAAACTTTTCTTCTTGATACTCTCTTCTCTTTAGGTTTACCATGACAATTCTTTTTCTGGTTTGGCTCATATTGTATCTGACTCCTCTTTAGTGACCTTTGCTGGATCTTCATACAGGTCATGCCAACTAACCCCAAGTGTCTCACAGGATTCTGTCTTGAGCTCTTTTCTTTTTTCCTCCCTATATTATTTTACTTGATGAGCTCATAAGTCCCCATAGATACAATCATCTCTATCTGATTATTCCCAGATCTATTTATTGAACTCTAACCTCTCTATTAACTTTCAGTCCTTCATCTCCAACTGGCTGTTGGAATCTCGAACTGGATGCTCATAGACATCTTAAACTCAACATGTCCAATAATTTCTTTTCCTCCAAAAACAACCCTCTCCACAATACACTTAAAGTTCTCTATTACTAGTAAGGGTCACCACTGTCCTCTAGTTTCGAAGACTTACAAACTATGTATCACCCTCATCACATTGTCACACTCTCTTGTCTCCCATATCTGATCCATTCCAAGACTTGTCAATTTCCTTACTGCAACATCTGTAGAATACATCTCTTCTCTGATACTGCTTTCACCCTAGTTCAAGACTTCATTGCCTCACAATAGCATATTGCAAATTCCTGCTGATTGGTTTGCCTGACATAAGTCTCTCCCTATTCCAATACATCCTCCATTTAGCTGCAAAGTGATTTTCCTAAAGCACGAGAACAACCATGTCACATATACATGCAAACCTTAATAAACACCAGTGGCTCCCCATTGTCCTTCAGTATCAAACATAAAATCCTAAAATCAAAGCCCTTTATAAGCAATACTTCTTATCTTTTCCATTTTCTTATACCTTAAAGCCTGTCACATATCCTCTTTGATTCAGTTTCACGGGCATTCCTACCATTCATCAAACAAAACACTCAGTCTTTCAACTTTAAGTATTTTTCTCTGGGTATCTCTAAAACCTGGAAAGTTCTTCCCAATCCCCATCCCACATCTCTACCTCTTGGATTGCTTTCTACTTTAAAGTTCTCACTAAAATCCTACCTCCTACAGGAAGCTTCCTGAAACCTCTTAATTTTAGTGCCTTCCCTCTGTTGATTATTTCCAATTTTTTTTCTGTTTATAGCTTGTTTGTACATAGTTTTCTGCATGTTGTTTTGTAGGCTTCTTGTGGGCAAGGACTGTCTTTTGCCTTTCTTTGTATTTCCAGCACTTGAACATGGTGCCTGGCACATAGTAGACACTTAACTTACCTTAAGTACATATTCAAGATCCTTAGTCTCATAGTTTTCAATATTTTCTGGTAGCCTAACTTGGGTTCTGATATCTCCCTAACTTGGGTTTCCAGTGTTGCCCTTACTTTTCCATAACTTCCTGCTGCTGCCTACAGGTCCTGAATATGGATTGTATTTTCTTTTATAAAAGTAAGCTGTCTTCCTTGCTTATATGAAATGAAAGCAAAAAGATTAAGAGTAACAATAACTTAATTGAGAATTTTCTCGATGTATTTGGAATTGAATAAACACTAAAAAAGGAAGAACTTTGAAGGAAAAAACAATAGCCAGTTGCTTGGAGAACTTTATTACCTGAACAATTATGAGGAGGTTTCTCTGAAAGAATAGAATTTCTGCAACTATTCCCCATAAATGTGCATATATGTGTATGTATGCATGTATGTATGTATATACACACATATGTATTGTTTTAAAAGACACACTAAAATCAATTAAAACACAATGACAAAATCTATTAATTTCTTTTTGTTTTAGCTTTATTTTAAAATATTTTATTTTTTATTTTTCTGATCTTGACAAGAAGCAGCCAATAGGCACATTTCCACAAGCAAAAAATACAAGAAAGGGAAGTTATTAAAGAAACTATGTTTCTCATGGCACTGTTTCTTATGATGCTTACGTGATAAAGTTAACCCTCATTATTGTAAGTCTCAGACTTACATGACGCAACTTGGAGAGTTAAAGGAAGTGAGGTTGATCAGAGCTGTCTTTTCTTTTGACTGATATAGCTCTCTCCACATTATTGCCAATGTCATAGGGTCAGAGAGGGCCAAGAGGAACACTCAGAGTTTGTCAATTACAAAAACAACAAGTTTTTTTGAGCATTGGGGTGCACCAATAGCTTAAAGCAGGTCCTACAGTTACCCATGAAAGACAACAACCAAGCAGGATAATTCAGCATGCTTGATGGGATAGTACTTGTTACAACAAATTGTTGTCATCCTGATATAAAACATTATCCCCCCACTTAATAGTATTTTATTTTTTCCAATTAGACAAAGATAATTTCAACTTTCATTTTTTATTAGATTTTGAGTTCCAAATTTCCTCTCTTTCTCCCTTCCCCAACTCCTACCTAACACAGCAAGCAATCTGATATAGGGTATACATGTATGGTCATGTTAAACAGATTTCTACATTAATCATATTCTGAAAGAAGAATCAGAACAAAGGGAAAAAACACAAGAAAGAAAAAACAAAAGAAAGTGAAAAATAATATACTTCAATCTACATTCAGATGCCACAGTTCTTTCTCTGAATATGGAGAGCATTTTCTATCATGAGTCTTTTGGAACTGTCTTGGATTATTGTATTGCTGAGAAGAGCTAAGTCTATCACATTTGATCATCACATAATGTTGCTGTTATGGTGTATGATGTTCTCCTGATTCTGCTTACTTCACACAGTATTAGTTAATGTAAGTATTTGCAGGTTTTTCTGAAATCTGCGTGCTCATCATTTGTTATAGCACAATAGTATTTTATTACATTCATATATTACCAACTTGTTCAGCCCCCCAATTGGTGGGCATTCCCTTAATTTTCCAATTCTTTGCCACCACAAAAAAAGAGCTACTATAAACATTTTTGTACATGTGGGTCCTCTTCCTCCCTTTTTTTTAATGATCTCTTTGGGATACAGAACTAATAGTGGTATTGCTGGATCAAAGGGTATGCATAATTTTATAGCCTTTGGGGCATAGTTCCAAATTGCTCTCTAGAATGGTTGGATCAGTTCACAATACCACCAGCAATGCATTAGTGTTACAATTTTCCTACATCTTCAACAGTTATCATTTTCATGTTTTTTTGTCATATTAGTCAATCTGAAAGGTATGGGCTAGTACCTCAGAGTTGTTTTAATTTGCATCTCTCTAATCAATAATGATTTGGAGCATTCTTTATATGACTATAGATAGCTTTAGTATCTTCATCTGAAAACTGCCTGTTCATATCCTTTGACCATTTTTTTCTCCTGGTTCTACTCACCTCACCTCATCAAATCAAATAAATCTTCCAAGATTTCTCTAAATGCATCTCTTTCATTATTTCTACTGAAATAGGCAATGGATTTAATTGATCAAATTGATCATGAGGTGTCCCAAAGAATTACAAGACTGTGACTCTATTTCCTAAATTTTATTAGAATACTGTGAGACCACAGTATACTAAAAGAGTAAAAAGAAAGGTGTCTTGAATAGGGGGAAGAAGATGGTTATATTTATAATAAGAAAAAGTAGGTTATCTCCTCATTATCTTTAATATCCTCCTTAAGGAGGTACATGGGAAGGTTTATCCTAATTTGAATTATTGGGTTCCTAAAACAACCACAAAGGTGGGTACCTTTTTCCCTGAGGGTGTGTTTTTGAGGTCTAAATGTCATAAGTTTAACCTAAGGACCCATTTGGTCTTTTCTGCACATGTTCATAAGAGCGTGCTTAAACTTATCAAAGTCAAAGTCTCTGTGTTTGTGATATCTCTTTACTTAAGATGTAGTTTCTAGGTGTCCTGTCATCTAGTAATATTAATGGCTATTAATGGTTAATGGTACCTGGTTACCTTCTCTAAGCTTCTATTGACAGTGTTGGTTGATAGTAACCCTCTGGTTACTCAGGTCTCAGTTTCTCTGTTAACCCTGCTAGCTACTATTGATCAAGTCTTGGGTTATCTGTTACCACTTTTAGCCTCCTCCATCACTACCAATGCAATAATATTTTATTGCTAATTTTATATAAGGGTTTTCTCCCTATATTTTATCTCTTTTTAGTATAATCCTGGTGATGGTGTTTTGTAGTTAAGTGAATTTTAGGGTATAATTCCAAAAAGATTTCCTGAATATTTGAAACAATTCATAGCTCAAATAGAAGTTATACTAATACACTAATGTATATCTGTCCTTCCAAATCCCTCCAACAATTGTTATTGTCCTTTTCCTTTTTTTGTCAGTTTTGCCATTCTCATGGATGTGAAAACCTCATAGTGGTTTTATTTTTTGGTTATTATTATTATTATTAGAGAGTTAGAGCACCTTTCCATTAGCCTATATATCTTCTTTTGAAAAATGACTATTTTGTTCCTATATAGTTGAATCATATTCCTATATATCTTTGATACCAGTGAAGAGGTTCTCTTTATCAAAGAAATGCACAAAAATTTTTTTCTTAGCTGAAAATTATCCTGCTTATTATCACTGAAGTTAAGTTGCTTAAAAGGTTTTTTAATTTTTTGTAATCAAAATCACTCTTTCTCTCGGTTACTAATTTGGTCAATAACTCTTGCTTTATCCATAGTTGTGATAGATGTCTCCTTCACTGTTACTCTAATTTATTTATGATGTGACTTTTTATATCTAAGTGATACATCCATTTGAAGTATGTTGTTATATATAATGTGAGCTGTTAGTTTAAAAATAATTTCTGTCACATTCTTTATAATTTTCTCCAGCAGTTCTTATCAAATAGAAAATCTTTACCTCAGGAGTTGGAGTATTTCTGCTTATAGACACATATGCTATATGTTTATTTGCTTCTGGATTTTGTGATTGTAATCTACCCCAATATTGAGCATTTCTATTTTCTAACATGCACCAAAAAGGTTTTATGATTATTACTCTGTAATATAAATTTGGATTTGATATTTACAGGCTACTCCCCCCCTGCTTTTTTTTTCATTATTTACTTTGAGGTTCTTTATTTTTTGTTCCACCAAATGAGTTTGATATTATATTTTCTAGCTCAAAAACAAAAGTTTTAGTAGTCTCATTAGTAAGTAAAATAGTATAGCTGGAATGGTTGATTTTAGATTTTAAAATTTTATTTGTAATATATTTCATTTAATATATTATGTTATATTAAATATAATCAATAATATGTAACTATAATTAATTATATGCAATAATTATATCATGTGATAATGTGTATTATATTATTTATTATATTGTAAATCTTATAAATATTTCTATATTTATACTACACAAGAAGCAATTAATATCTCCATATTTATCTCTATTATTTCTATCAGCAGATTTAACTTTACATATATATGTATTCCCTATGTTTATCTTCATAGCTGGACTCCCAAATGTTTCCTATATTTGTAGTTATCCTGAATGAAAAAAATTCTTCCCATCTCATTCTTTCTGGTTTATATTCATAATAACTAATAATCTAGGAGGGTTTATTTGATAGCCAGTTAAAGTATTGAAGTAATTTTTTCCAATTAATTTCATTTGATTTTCTAAGGATTTCTAACTATAGTAATGTATCATTTTGGGAAAGCAATAATTCTGTTTTCTCTTTGACTTTGCTTATTCCTTTCATTTAATTTTCCTTTTTTATTGCTATAACTAGGATTTCCAGAAGTAGATAAAATAATAGAGATTATAAAGAATACCTTTGCTTTACCTGTATATTCAATGCAAAGGCCTCTAGGGTTATTCTATCACTGATGATGTTAGCTTTTATCTACAGATAATATTAATCATAAAAAGAATATTTCAAATTGCTTATATGCTTTACAATTTCCCCCCTTCCACACAAAATAGGTGTTTAAGTCTTTTACATGTCTAATGATATATCACGCGATTTTTATTGTTTTGGCTTTAATATTGTCTTTTATGTGTAACTTTTTCAATATTGAAACAACCTGACATTCAAAGTATAAATCAATTCTGATAAAATTGTATAATTCTTAATATGTTATTCTGGTCTCATTGCTAATATTTTAGTTAATATTTTATGGTGAAACTCAATGATATTGGATCTTTAGTTTTTTTTTCTCTGCTTTATCTCTAAATTTATGCATCAAGAATATATTTGCCACATAGATGCAAATGGCATAATCCTTTCTTTTTGTATTAATACTAAATTTGTGAAATAAATTTTTAAAAATTCAAAAGAATTTTCTAAAAACCCCTTCTCTACCTATTTCCCCTTTCTCAGTTAATTTATAGCTTGTTCAAAATTTTTTTCTGAGACAAGGTTATATAAACTCCCTTTTAGATTTATGAAATACAAAAGTATTTAAAAGAAATGAATGTGATATGTATGTATATACAGATAGGTATAAAACATATATGCATGTATATATCTGTACATACATATGTATTATATTCATTTCTTTAGAGTGGCAATTTATCAACATAAATTTAGACAAAACACTTTCTTTTTTTTAACTGAATAATTTGACCATAACTTTATTTAAAGTTGGTACCAATTTACTATTGAACTAACTTAGTGTAGAAAATATCAGCTGCAGACATCACAAGATTGAGCCAACACGAGGCTACACATATATATGAAATCTGGAAAATGTAGATCAAATACTGAATACTTATTAGATTTATTTTTTATTATTACATTTTATTTTTAATTTATGAAATAAACAAGTATTTTTATAACAGTACAATAAAAATATGATTGTACATGAAACTGAAAATCTAATATGCACAACTTACTATTCCTTTCAAACATAAAATAAAATTATCATGTAAATTTCTTTTTTCTTCCCTCCCCATTCCTGACTTAGAGGTTGTTACAATTAGACACAAATAGGTGTGTAGATAGATAGATAGATAGATAGATAGATAGATAGATAGATAGATAGATAGAAAGATATAGGTGTGTGTATAGAATTATTCTATACATGTTTTGATTCATCAGTTCTTCTCTGATGTGTGCAGATAATGTCTTGTTTCATATGTCCCTTTATAGTTATTTGGATATTTGTAATAGTAAAAATAACCTTCATTCAAAGTCATTTTTAAAACAATATTGCTGTTACTGTATATATACAATTTTCTCTTGGTTCTGTTCATTTCATTCTTCATTATTTTATGCAAGTCTTTCCATTTTTTCTAAATCATTGAGTTCACTGTTTCCCATAACACTACTATTCTCTCATAATCATATACCACAACTTATTCAGCCATTCACCAATTAATGGACATCGCTGTAATTTGCAATTCTTTGACATGACTAAGAGAGCTGTTGTAAATGTTTTAGAACATATAGAATATTTTCCTTTTCCCCTAATTATTTTTTGGAAGTAAAACAAGTAGTGGTATTACTGAGTCAATGGTATAGGTGGTTTAATAATTCTTTGGCATAATTCAAGATTTGATTTCCCAAATGGGTTGGATCATTTCACAATTTCACCAACAATGAATTAGTGTCCCAAATTTTTTCACATCCCCTCCAACATTGTCACTTTCCCCTTTTATCATTTTAGGCAATCTGTTATGTATAAAAATTGATATCTCAAAGTTGTTTTAATTCGCATTTCTCTAATCAGTAAGCTTTAGAGCATTTTTTCATAAGACTATTAAATTGTCTTCATTTCTTCATCGAAAACTGCTTATTCATATCCTTTATTTATTAGTGGGGGAATGATTCATATTCTTATAGATTTGACAAAGTTTCTTTGTATATTTCAGATAGGAGACCTTGTCTGATAAATTGTCTATAAAACTTCCCCTAATTTTCTGCTTCCTTCTGATCTGATTACATTTGTTTTGGTTGGATGAAAATATTTTAATTTAAAGTAATTGAATCATCCATTTAACACCTAACTTTGCTCTCTTTCTCTTGTTTATTCATAAATTGTTCACCTATCCATAAGTCTGATAAGTAATATGTTCTGTGTTCTAATTTTCTTGTAAAATCGCTCTTTATATTATATATCTATTTTGGCCTTATCTTGGTATATGTGTAATAAATTGATTATATACCCAATCTCCGCCGTACTGCTTTCCATTTTCCAACAATTTTTAACAAATGAAGATTTTTTATCTCAAAATTTCATCTTTATATTTATCAATACAAGGTTATGATGTTTATGTTGGTGCTGTAAATTGTATGTTTATTCCACTAAGCTAAGACCGTTCTATTTCTTTGCCTAGTACTAGATAATTTGTATAATTCCCTGCCTTATAATAATATAGTTTTAAGATCTTGGTATTGCTAAACCTCCTTCTTTTACATTTTCTATTATTTCCTTTGATATTCTTGACATTTTATTTGTCCAAATGAATTTTATTATTTTTTTTCTAATTCAGTAAAATAAATGGTAATTTAATTGATATATCATTGAATATATACATTAGTTTGGGTAAAATTGTCATTTTTATTATATCATCTGTTAAGGGCTAAAATTCTAGCTAAACTGTCTAAAATATCTAATGAGTGGTCGCCAATAAATTATAAGCTTTAGCAAGAGTTAGACTTTTAAGCATTTATTAAGGAGAATAAGAATTTGGTAGAGAGAGAGAAACGCCTTAGATTCCTATCTATTAAAGGGAGAGCACATTTCTTCTAGCTCCCGCTCTCCACCAGAGTCCAAAGGAAAGAGAGTGAAGAGCGAGCGCCAGTCTCTTCCTTCCCTCTCCACTAGCCTGCGTCACTTCCTGACGCCAATAGAAATGACTCCTGGTCTTGCCCTCAAAGACCTTCACTTCATTGGCAGAACTCTTCTACAGTAAGTCTCCAGCAGGTTGGCGTTATTCCAATCGTTACCAGCCCTGCCTACCTATGAACAATTAATATTTCTCTCAATGTATTTCAATACTATTTTATCAATTATAAAAAGGTTTTTTTAACATTAATTTTTGGTTTATTTTGTCATGTGGACTCCTGGATATTTTATACTGTCTAGAGTTATTTATTTATTTTTTTTACTATTGCTTTTTCCAGAGCTTTGTTTGTGATCTCTAGGTATACTAATGATTTATGTGGATTTACCTTATTTCCTGCTACTTTGCTAAAATTATTAATGGTTTCAACTAACTTTTTAGTTGGGTCTTTGAGATTTTTTAAACTATATCATTATTATAGTTTGTAAAAGAGACAGTGTTTATTACTTCATTCTCTATTCTGATTTCTTCTCCATTTCTTTTCTTATTACTATTGCTAGGATTTCCCATACCATATTGAATAACATTGGATATATAGAACTGAGAGAAATCTCCAGAAGCTTTTTAAACCATTCCCAGTCATAGTCCCTTTTCACCAGAGAAATTTTTACATGATGCCAGGTATATGAAATAGGTATACAGGTTAGTCTTCCAGGGGCAGAGCCAAGATGGTGCAGGAAAAGCAGTAAATTCTTGGAGCTACCCACACAATCATGAAAAAAACCTCCAAATAAAGCCATAAGACAATTCCTGGAGCAGCAGAACCCACAAAAGGAAGGCATGAGATCATTTTTCAGTGAAAGATGGCTTATAAGTTCAGCAAGAAAGGTCTGTTGTACCAGGGTAGGAGTAGAGCCCAGCCAAGCATCCATGCCATGTAGATCCAGCCCTGTGGCTGCACAGACAAAGATTTAGCCCTAGGCAAGATGCACCAGAGAAACAGACCCCCAGAACCTCTGAATTGGCTGTGGTGGTGGATTCTTCTGGAACTAAACTCACAGTCTGGTGAGAGGGGTGAGCGACTGTCCAGGGAGAGATTACAGGGGTGTATGCTGGCACTGAGGTGAGAATTAAGTTTTTTTGCCTGCACTGGAAATCAGGAAGCAGTCTTGAGTGGTGGCCCGTGTCAGGGAGGGGCATAGGCTTGCTAGAGCTGGCAAGCAGAGCAACAAACAGATTTTTTTTGTTTGTTTCCGAGTTAAAGAGCAAGTAGGCCTGGGGTTATTTACAGACCTGAGCACAGGGCAGGTGAGTGCAGAATGTGCCTCTCCTTAAATTGTACCACCTGGGATACCGTAAAGCTTAGGACAGTGCATCCTGGAAGCATTGCTCCACTTTAAGAAGGTGGTAAAAGCCAAGATATAGGCTAGCAAATATGCAAACCATAGAAAGTTTGTTTGTTGACAAGGAAGATCAAACTACACTCTCAGAAGAAGATAAAATAGTCAAAGGTCCTACATTCAAAGCTTCCAAGAAAAATATAAATTGGTCTCAGGCCATAGAAGTGCTCAAAAAGGACTTTGAACGTAAAGTAAGACAGGCAGAGGAGAAAAAAAAAAGTGATGCAGGAAAGTCATGGAAAAAAATCAACAACTTGAAAAGCCAAATGGAAAAGCTCTCTCAAGAAAATAATTGCTTAAGAATTAGGATTGAAGAAAGGGAAGCTAATGACTTTATGAGAAATCAAGACACAATAAAGCAAACCCAAATGAATAAAAAAATAAGAGAGGGCAATGTGAAATATCTCCATGGAAAAACAGCTGACCTGGAAATAACTTGAAGAGATAAATAACTTGAAGAGATAACTTGAAAATTATTGGACGACCTGAAAACCATGATCAAAACATGATCTTAGGGGGCAGCTAGGTGGCACTGTGGATAGAGCACTAGTCCTGGATTCAGGAGGACCTGAGTTCAGACACTTGACACTTACTAGCTGTGTGACCCTGGGCAAGTCACTTAACCCTAATTGCCTCATGGAAGGAAGGAAGGAAGGAAGGAAGGAAGGAAGGAAGGAAGGAAGGAAGGAAGGAAGGAAGGAAGGAAGGAAGGAAGGAAGGAAGGAAGGAAGGAAGGAAGAAAGAAAGAAAGTTTTGTGACTTGCCCAGGGTCACAAGAAAGAAAGAAAGAAAGAAAGAAAGAAAGAAAGAAAGAAAGAAAGAAAGAAAGAAAGAAAGAAAGAAAGAAAGAAAGAAAGAAAGAAAGAAAGAAAGAAAGAAAGAAACAAGATCTTAGACATAATTGTTCAAGAGATTGTCAGGGAAAATTGCCCGAACATTCGAGAAGCAGAAGGTAAAATAGAAATTGAAAGAATCCATCAATCACTGCCTGAAACAGATTCCAAAAAGAAAACTTTCAGGAATAGTATAGCCAAATTTCAGAGATCCTAGGTAAAGGAGAAAATATTGCAAGTAGCTAGAAAAAAAAGGAATTCAAATACTGTGGAGCTACAGTAAGGATAAAACAAGATCTATCAGAATCCACATTAAAGGACCGGAGGGCATGAATATGAAATTCCAGAGGACGAAGGAACCTAGGACTACAACCAAAATCACCTACCCAGAAAAACTGTATATAAATCTTTCAGGGGGGAAATGGTGACTTCAATGAAAAAGAGGATTTTCATGGCATTTGGGATGAAAAGACCTGAACTGAATAGAAAATTTGACTTTCAAATATAAGACCACTATGAGAAGCATAAAAATGGTAAACAGGAAAAATAAACCATGAGGAATATTAAATGATTAAAATGTTACATTCCTATATGGGAAGATAATACTTCTAATCTCATAAGATCTTGCTCAGTATTAGTGTAGCTGAAAGGAATATATTTAGACAGAGGGCTACCAGGTGGCGAATCGAATATGAAGGGAGGATATCTATAAAGCATTTATTTTTTGTTTATCCTTGTCTTTTGTGGGGCAGGCAGACAGGCAGGATTATGTCTGGGGCCTGATATGGGCTTCTGGCCTCCTGGGTCCAGGGCTGGTGCTTTGTTCACTGTGTCACCTAACTGACCCATTATGACTTCTTTAAAATAAAGTAAAGGGGTAAGAGGAATGCACTGGAAGAAAGGGAAAGGGAGAGATAGACTGGAAAAAAGTAACTCACATACAAGAAACAAGAAAAAGCTTATGGAGTAGAGGGGAACATAGGGAAGGAGTGGCAGAGTGAGTGAACCTATCAGAATTGGCTCAAAGAGGAAATAACATATACACTCAAGTGGGTATGGTAATATCTTGTACCCTGAGGGAAAGTGGGAAGTAAAGGAGTTGGGGGGGGGGCAGGAGGTGAAGGAAGGGAGGGCAGATTGTGGGAGAAGCAGTCAGAAGCAAAACACTTTTGAGGAGGGAAAAGGTAAGAGGATAGAAAATAGAGTAAATATCATGGGAAGCAAATAGGATGGAGGGAAACACAGCAATAGTAACTGAGGAAAAAAATTTGAAGCAGGGTCAAGAGAAATGTAAGATGATGATGGTGGGCTATTGTGAAGAAAATTCTTTGTCAAGTATAAGGTACTATATAAGTGTAAAGTGTTATTGTTGTTGCAATAATCAACCTCATAGGTGTTTTGAAAGGAAATCTCCCTTTAAAGTACTATATAAATATGTTTTACTATTAAAAAAAATAGATGAGCAGGATACCATCAGAAAAAGCTGGAAAGTCTTACATGAGCTGATGCAAAGTGAAATGTACTGTCGACAAAATAACAGCAATATCATAAAATGATCTGCTGTGAATGGCAGTTATTTTCAGCAATGCAATGATCAAAGATGACTTTGAGGGATTTATGGTTCTGTGCTTTTTTGTTTTTGTTTTTGTTTTTGCAGGGCATTGAGGGTTTTGTGACTTGCCCAGGGTCACACAGCTAGTACTTGTCAAGTGTCTGAAGCCAGATTTGCACTCAGGTACTCTTGAATCTGGTACTTCATTCACTGTGCCTCCTAGCTGCCCCCATTCTGAAGGATTTATGAAAAATGCAATCCATCTACAGAGAAAAAACTGATGGTATCTGAATACAAATGGAAGTATATTTTGTTGTTATTGTTAGCTACTTTTTCTAAAAGTTTTTTCTCTGTTATGTTTTGCATGACTGCACATGTATTAGTTATATTGAATTGCTTGAGTTCTTAAGGGGGGGTAGGGAGTAAGGAAGAGAATTTGGAACACAACGTTTTAAAAATCAGTGTTGCAATTTATTTTTACATGTAAGGTGGGGGAAATCCTAAATAAATAAATGAAGAGGGGAAAAAAAAGAAATAAGTAATACTGAATAACAATGGTAACAGTGGCATTTCAACATTTCACACCTGATTTTAATGGGATAGGTCCTTATTACAAATAATGCTTACTGGTGCTTTTAAATAAATGCTTATCAATTTAAGGAAAAATCCATGTATACCAATATTTTCAAGTGTTTTTTAATAGAATTAGGTATTGAACTTTATCAAAAACTTTTTCTGCATCAATTGATGTAATCACATGATTAAAAAAACTTTTATAGTTGATATAAACAATTATGTTAATAGTTTTTCCTCATGTTTGAACCATCCCTGCATTCCTTGTAGAAATCCCACTTGATCATAATGTATATCTTTTTATATGTTGTAATCTTTAGTTAGTATTTATTTAAATTTTTGCATCCATTTAAATTATGAAATTGGTCTATAATTTTCTTATTTCTGTTTTTGCTCTTCCTGGTTTAGTATGCATTTTTATTTCATAAATGGAATTTTGATAGGATCTGTTTCTTACCTATTATCTAAATATTTATTTAATGTTGGAATTACTTTATTTTGAAATGTTAAATAGAATTCATTTGTAAATACATCTGGTTTTACTGTTGTTTTATTTTTAGGAAGCTCATTTAGTCCTTTTCAATTTCCTTTTCTAGATATTTTCGATATTCTATTTCTCTTTCGCTAATTGAATTTGTGTTAATTTGTATTTCTTGTAAGATTTTCAATTTCACTTTAGATTGTTAAATTTCGTTGTCATATAATTCAGTAATTGGGTAGCTTCTTGCAATTGTTTTAATTTTCATCTTTGTTAGTGGTATTTCACCCCTGTTTCCATTTTTGATACTAATGATTTTGTTTTTTTCTCTCTCTCTCTTTTTTTTTTTTTTGTGGGGCAATGGGGGGTTAACTGACTTGCTCAGGGTCACACGATAGTAAGTGTCAAGTGTCTGAGCCCGGATTTGAACTCAGGTACTCCTGAATCCAGGGCAGTGCTTTTTCCACTGTGCCACCTAGCTGCCCCTTCTTCTCTTTTTAATCAAATTAAAGAATTATTTATCTATTTTGTTTTTTTATAAAACTGATTCCCTAATGTTATTATTAATTTAGTGGGTTTTTTTACTCTCATTTTGTCACTCCACTTTTTATTTTTTAGGATTTCCAATTTAGTTTTTAATTGGGGTATTTTGTTTTATTTTTCAAGTATTTTTTAATTTGCATACCTAATTCATTATTCTGGTCTTTCTCTATTTCATTGATATAGGCATTTAGAGATATAAATTTTCTATAATCACTTCTTTTTGCGTATTGCATAGGTTGTGATATTTTGTCTCAATATTGTCATTCCCTAAGAATTATTGTTTCTGTGATTTGTTCTTTAACCCACTCATTATGTGAGTTTTGGGTAGTTTAATATCCATTTAATTTTTAATATATATTTCTTTGTTCCCTTATTAAATAAATTTTATTGCATTATGATCTGAAGAAAGATAATTTTAATATTTTTGGCTTTCTGCTTTTTAACTATATAATTGTATGTTATTAATACATGGTTAGTCTTTGTAAAGGTACCATGAGCCACTGGGAAAAAAAAAAATTGGATTCCTTTCTACTTCCCATTCATTTCTGCTCCGATATATATATATCTGGTTTATCCTAATATTCTATTCATTTCCTTAACTTCCTTTCTTATTGTGTTGGGTTTTTTGGGGCTAAATTTATCAAATTATGAGAGGGGGAGGATTAAGGTCCCCTATTATTTCCCTATTTTTTTTGTGAGGCTATTGGGGTTAAGTGACTTGCCCAGGGTCACACAGCTAGTAAGTATCAGTGCCTGAGGTCAAATTTGCACTCAGGTCCTCCTGAATCCAGGGCCAGTGCTTTATCCGCTATGCCACCTAGCTGCCCCCTGTTTTTACTTCCCTTTTTTTTGTTGTTGTTTTTTATTTTGAAGGTTCCCTATTTTTATAGTACTACTATCTATCTGGTGACTTCCCACAGCCATGCCTTATTTAAATCCAATTCACTGCACCGTCATAACAGTACTGTCCAGATGTCATGGTCCTCTTCTGGAAAGGAGAGCAACAACCAACATTCTGTGCATAAGAGCTGTCCTACTGGGAACCCAACTGTGCAAGTTCAGTTGGGAAACACAGTTCCTTACTTCTCCTATCCTTTCCTCCGTTCTTCTCTCCCTTTGTCCTATTTAGGGAATCATACCCCTTACCTATGGTGTTCTTTGCCCAGGGGTTGATTGCTTAAAACCTCACAAAATGTCCTGGGGTTAAGGATTTTTTTTTTTTAAGGACAAAGCCATAACCCATAGATAACTCTGGACTCTCATGGATTGGCCAACAATAGGTCCCAGCTCAAGCCCCATTTGGGCCATTGTTTTGGCCTCTAAAGGGCTCTGTGATTGTAAATAGCAATTTCTATTTTGACTAGAAACCCTGAGCATCTTCCTCCCCTCCTAAATTTAGGTTATTTGTTTAATTTGTTTTGTTTATTCCCTTTGTTAACTGATTTCCATTCATTCAGACTGTTTAGTTTATTTATTTTTTATTAATGGAAAGGCAGGCTATTTTTTCTTTATTTCCTTATCTAGCCCTTAATCATTGAATGGGCTTTACCTCAAGAAAAACTGTGAAAAGATCTTATCATCAAAGGTCATGGTTTTCATCTGAATCCAAAGCCATCTCCAGTTGTACAGATCAGTATCTTGCTAATGGACCCAGGTTTTGTTTTGTTTTTGGTTTTTTTTGCAGGGCAATGGGGGTACTCCAGAATCCAAGGCTGGTGCTTTATCCACTGTACCACCTAGCTGCCCCCAGGCTGATGACTTTGTACAGCCCTGCCTCACTTAAATCCATTTCACTGAAAGTCATAAATTGCCTCCCAATGTCATGGTGCTCTTCAGAGGACAAAGACACACAACAACAACCACACCTATAATTCTTTAAAATTTTCTTTTAAAAATGTAGATGCTCTAGTATTTCTATATAGAGATTCAGTAGTTTTCCTTGCTTTATTATCTATGATACTTTTTGTCAAAAATATGTTACCATGTTTTATCTCTTTTAATAAAATCTATTTCAGCCATAACTTTGTCTGAGATCATAATTGCTACCTCCTGACATTTTTGTATCAGCTGAAGCATCATAAATTCTACTCCAAACCTCCATTTTAATTCCTTGTATATCACTATCTTTAAATGAGTTTCTTATAAACAATATATTGCTAGATTCTGATTTTTCATCCATTCTGTCACCCATTTCTATTTTATGGGTGAGTTTATCCCATTCACATTCAAAGTTATACTTACTAATTGTAAATTTACCTTCATCTTATTTTCACTCACTCTTTTCTTTCTCAGCCTGTCTTGTTACCTATCCCTGGTTTCTTTCCCCCCTTTCCTCTTATTGCTTTTTTTTACCTAACCATCTAAAATTCCATCCCTTATTTATTCATCTCACCATTCTAATCTTAATTAGAAACCCTTCTAAAAGTCTCCCCTAACCTATCCCCCAATTTTTTCACCTCCCTGGAAGTTCAAAAGACTTCTAAACTCCCTCAGATGTATATATTGTTTCCTCTTCAACCCAAATGTGAGTAAGTTTCCAATAATAACAGCTCTCCACCCCCCACCTGCCTCCCTCTATAAGTAGTTCCTTTCAGGCCCTGATTTTATGAGATATTTATGCCTTTTTCACTTTTTCCTACCCAATTTTAGTTTTTAGAATCACCTCATCATACACAACTCAGCCCCAATCTTTCAAACTACCTTAGGAATGATAACAGTTTTAAGAATACTATTGGGGCAGCTAGGTGGCGCTAGTAGATAGAGCACTGGCCCTGGAGTCAGGAGTACCTGAGTTCAAATCCTGGCCTCAGACAACATAACACTTACTAGCTGTGTGACCCTGGGCAAGTCACTTAACCCCAATTGCCTCACTTAAAAGAAAAAGAAAGAATACTATTACTATTAATAATAATAACAAAATTATTAATATTAATATTTCCTGCATATCATAAGTAAACTGTTTGACCTTAATGACTGTCTTATAATGAATCTTTAATGATTCCTTAAATGTCTTCTGGACCTTTATAATAATTTTTTCATTGAGTTCTGTACTTTTGCTTACAAATACCTTAAAGTCTTTCAGTTCATTAAATGTTCATTTTTTTTTCTCCATTAAGGATTATACTCAACTTTGATGGATAAATTATTCTGGGATGCAACCCAGCTCCTTTGTTCTTCAAAATATAATGTTCCAAGAAATATGGTCTTTTAGTGTAGAAGCTGCTAAGTTTTATGAAATCCTGGTTTTCTTTCATAGTATTCAAATTTGTTTTCTTGTTGCTTCACAATATTTTTCTCTTTAATCTGGGAATTTTAAAACGTTGACTATGACATTCCTGTCAGTTTTCTTCTAGTATTATATTTCAGGTAGAGATTGTGGATTCTTTCCATTTCTACTTTACTTTCTTGTTCTAGAACTTCAGGGAAATTTTCCTTAATAATTTATTGTAATATTGTTTTCAGATTATTTTAAATCATAACTTTCAGATAGTATGCAATTTTCATATTTTCTTCCTGATCTATGCCAAAGATTAGTTGTTTTTCTATTGAGATGTTTCAGAATCTCTTTATGTCCTCTAGGTTGTTTTTTTTTTTTTTTTATATCTTGGTGTCTTATAATTCATGTGATTCAACTTGCTCAAATCCAGTTTTCAAGAGTTATTTTCTTCTTTAAGATTTCGTATCTCTTTTTCTATTTGGTTACCTTTCTTTTCACAATTTCTTGAATTGCTCCCCCCCCCCCATTTTTCCTCATTCTCTTATTATATTTTTTAATTCTTTTTTTATAATTTTCTTGAATTGCTTTGCTTTTTTCCTCCCAGTTTTTTCCTTATTCTCTCTTATTTGATGTTTTAATTCCTTTTAAAGTTCTTCCAAGGTTCTTTTGGGCCTTGTGACCAACTGAAGTTATTCTTTAGGGTAGGAGTGGCTTTTTTTTTACCCCACTATCTTTCTCTGAATATGAACCCAGATCTTTTTTTTTTATTCCAAGTAGCTATCAATGGTTGTGTTCTTTTTCCTTTGCTTTCTAACTCTTAAAAATTGTCTTATTTTATTTTTAGCAGCTTAAAATTATTATTATTTAAGTGTTAATCTCAAATTGTAGGTAATGTTTTCCTATGCCACAGATCCTTCTTACTGTTTGTTTTTTTTCCTGAATTCTGGCTGGGTGCTCAACCTCTGGGACTCCTCTCTTCTCCCCTAAGCCCCAGGCAGGCTGTCCAAAAATGTTTCTTACTCCCTGAGATACCTTACTCATTGGTATGTGCTCACTCTTACTTGCCCTCACACAGAGTCCCAGATAATATCTAGTCAGTACTGCTAGACCTGACTTCATAAAAGTTTTTGAGGTAAAAGTTCCTGATATGAAATTTCTTGAGACCAATCTGTTTCTCTCAGGCTCTTTTTGTTTGTTGATTCAGTGGAGTGGCCTAGAGGTATTACACTTCACTCAGGTCAAACCTTAACCCCTGGAGGTTCCCTCAAGATGTCTTAAAGGACAACTACTTTACCCTTTTATCTTGGCTGCTCTATGTTCATTTTGTTGTGTTTTTCAGTCTTTCGAAAGAATCTGAGAGCCTGGATATTTCTTAACTCCTCCACCACCTTCCCAAAATGCCTTAATAATTTTCTAATTTTTATTTTCTAATTTAATGGTTAATTTTTAAATAATTTTCTTATTTCTGTTTCATTGGTTTGAGTTTTCTCTTTTTTTCCTTTTTTGTATTTGTAATTTATTTCTCTCCTTTTTAATCAGATTAGCTAATTGTTATTTATTTTATTAAATCTTATAAAAATTTCCTAGTGTTATTTATCAATTCCATGATTTTTCCCTTTGGCTTTTATAATCTCTTTGATTTTAATATTTCTTTTGCTATTTTTTAAGGTGCATGCCCAAATTATTTTTCTCTTTTGCTGATGAAAGTACTTAATGATGTTCCCCCTAAAAAAGAACTACTTTAGCTACATCAAAAATAGTTTACTATTCTGTCCCATTGTTTGTAATTTTCTTTGATGAAATTTTTTCCCCTAACACTTGTTCTTTTTTTTTTTTTTGGCAGGGAAATGAGGGTTAAGTGACTTGCCCAGGGTCACACAGCTAGTATCAAGTGTCTGAGGCCAGATTTGAACTCAGGTACTCCTGAATCCAGGGCCCCTGCTTTACCACTGCGCATCTAGCTGCCCCAACACTTGTTTCTTTAACCCACAAATTCTTTGAGATTGTATTATATAGTTTCTACTTAAGATTATTTTTTTTGTTTTGTTTTTTTTAGAGAGGCAATCGGGATTAAGTGATTTGCCCAGGGTCCACCATCTAGTAAGTGTTTAAGTGTCTGAGGCCAGATTTTGAACTCAGGTACTCCTGACTCCAGAATCCAGTGCTCTATCCACTGAGCCACCTAACTGCCCCCCCTCTACTTAGTTTTAAGATGTAATCCTTCCGGGGCAGCTAGGTGGCGCAGTGGATAAAGCACCAGCCCTGGATTCAGGTGTACTTGGGTTCAAATCCGGCCTCGACACTTGACACTTACTAGCTGTGTGACCCTGGGCAAGTCACTTAACCCCATGGCCCACACACACCAAAAAAAAAGATGTAATCCTTCCCCCAAAGTTTTCCTTCTTGATTGTAATATTTTTTTTATTGTGACCATGTAAAGGATGTTTGATATTTTTGCTTATCTGTATTTGTTTGTGAAATTTTTAATGCCAATTTTATATATATATATATAATATATATATATATAAATTTTTTGTGAAGGTATCTTTACAGGTGGGATCTGTGTATATTCCTTTCTATTTCTCTTCAGTAATTACTAGATAATTATCAATTTACACATCTAACTTTTCTAAAATTCATGAAGATCATTTTTTTATTTCTTTATCTTTTTCTTATTATTTTTCAAGAGCTGAGATAAGTCCTTTCAGATTCCCAACTATGGTAATTTTCTGCTTTTTTCTTCCTATACTTTGATCAACTTTCTCTAAGTGCTTTTTACTGTGTGTAATTTGGTCAGTATATAGTGTATAGTAGTGCATATTATAAACTATATTTAAGAATGTTTTTCCTATTTATGTCTTTTAACCAAGTCTATTTTTATGTTGTTTTGTTTAAGATCATGATTATTACCTCTGCTCTAACCTTTCATTTAATTCTGTGTAAATATTTGTTTCGGTTGTATTTTTTTGTAAAAACAAAAACAAAAACCCCCATAATGTTCATTTTACTTTCTAATCCATTCTGTCTTCATCCTCTTTTTATGGGTCAGTTCATCCATTCACCTTCACTGTTATGATTTTTTATAATATATTTAATGTATAATACCTCATTATGGCTTTTTACCATCTTTGGCCTTACCCCATCCCCAACTTAACTTTGCAAGAAAAAATTGGTTAATAAGAAGGAATGTGATCAATAGTAGTAAAATCTGTAACCAAAAAGTATACTACTTCTCAGTGATTACTCTCTTCTCTTTACAACCAGTTCTAATCCCTGACTCTTGCTCTAATGTTTTATTTTGCTTTTAATATCTTTTTACCTATCTACCTACCTACTTACCTACCTGCCTACCTACCTCTCATCTGTCTGTCTATCTATCGGATCGATCAATCAATCAATCTATTGATCTCTAATTTCATCTTTCTATTCTTTCATCCTTGTCTCACATAAAGAGGTGGCCCTTCTCCATCTTAATGCTAAGCCCTTCTACATTCATAAATTATCCTATCCATTAATTCTTCTTTAGCAGTTGCCTATTTTTTCACATCTAATCTCTCCTTGTTTACTGGTTGCTTCCCTATTAGAGCTAATCTGTTCATCTCTCCTATCCTCAAAAAACCCTCACTTGATTAGGCTTTTTACCTTTATCACTCCTCCTTTTGTGGCTAAACTACTTGAGAAGACTACTTCCATTCTTCTCACTCTTAATTTTCTCAATCTTCATTTCTCTTGACTTCTTTGCAGCCTCTGACACTGGTGATTGTCATCTTCTCATTGATACTCTCTTCTCTCTAGTTTTTTTCCCCCCTGACACTACTCTCTCCTATTTTTCTTCTTACTGTTTCAGACTGTTCCTTCTCTGTCTTCTGTATTTCTATGAAAGGTACCACCATTCTCCCAGTCAAGCAGGTCAAATATAAATGGTCATTTTTGATTTCTCACTCCCCATATTCATTTTTTCTGAGACCTGTCGATTGTACCTCTTGTATATTTCCCCTTCTCTACTCTGACATAGCCACCAATCTGATTTATGCCCCTATCACCTCATGTCGACACTACTGCAATAGCCTCCTTGTTAGTTTCCTCCTGCCTAAAGATTGTCCTCACTTCAATCCATACTCTAGTCAACTGTCAAACTGATCTTATTAAATCATAGGCTTTCTAACCATAGCATTTACCCTCTTTCCCAATTGAATAAAATCCAGCAGCTCCCTAGCACACTCAGCATCAAATATGCAGTCCTCTGGTGTACAAAGCCCTCTATAACATGCCCCCTTCCTATCTTTTGACTCTTCTTACACCTTACCCCTCTCTATCCTACTCTCAGATTTGTTCTTAGATCTATTCTCATCTGTACTCAGATCCAGTGGCACTGACCTCCCTTGCTGTTCTTCAGACAAGACACTCTTCCAACTCTGGGGCTTTTCAAAGTCTCTAATACTTGAAATTACTTCTCTCCTTATGTTAAATGGCTTAGTGGATATAGTACTGGGCTTGGAGTCAGGAAGGCCTGGTTCAAATAAGGCCTCAGACATTCAATAGCTGTGTGAGATAGAGCTACTCCATTGACCTCTTTCTGCCTCACTTTCCTCAACTGTAAAATGGAATCATGATAGTGTCTACCCTAAAGGATTGTTGTGAGGGTCAAATTAGAGAATGTACGTAAAGTGCTTAAGATAGTACCTGATGCCTAGGAAGTGCTTAATAAATCCTTTCCTTTTCCTTTTTCATGTCTATCTCCTAGTGTTTCTGACCTCTTTCAAGACCCAGTTAAAATTCAACCTTCTACAAGAAGTCTTTCAGAATTCCCTTTATTGCTGGTTGATTATCTTGCCTCTGTTGATTATTTTCCAATTATCCTGTATAATGTTTGTAAATAATTGTTTTCATGTAGTCTTTTCCATTAGACTGCACTATTTGAAAGCAAATGATGGGGCTTTTGGGGTTTTTTTTGCTTTTCTTTGTAACCCAAGCAATGCAACAATGTTTGACACATAGTAAGAACTTAAATGTTTCTTGACAGATTGACTGACACTTTGTTTGGCTATTTTTCACATTTTGGTGTTGAAATTTGTTTTGTTTGTGACTATTTCCTTTCTATTCTCCCTTCTTTCTTAAGCTTCCCTTTCTCCTTTTCAAATCCCCTCCTCTTTCCTGGTAGAGTTCAAAATTTCCTATAACAAATATTTTTGTATTTATGTATGTGTGCAGAATCCTCAGGTTAATTCAGATGAGGGATGTCTATGTCATGGTCTCTTCCCCAACCCCTCATATCCTTTGACCATTTCTCAATTTGATAATGACTTGTGTTCTTATAAATTTGATTTAGTTCATACATATTTTAGAAATGAGGCCTTTATCAGAAACATTGGTTATAAAATTGTTTCCTAGCTTTCTGCTTTCCTTCTAATTTGGGCTTCATTGCTTCTGTTTGAATAAAAGATTCTTTAATGTAATCAGAGTGATCCATTTTACATTTCATAATATTATCTATCTCTTGTTTGATCATAAATTCTTTTCCTCTCCATAGATCTGAGAGGTATTTTTTTCCTTCCTCTCTTAATTTACCTATGGTATTACCCTTCATGTCT
Source organism: Dromiciops gliroides (assembly GCF_019393635.1). NCBI lineage: Eukaryota > Metazoa > Chordata > Mammalia > Microbiotheria > Microbiotheriidae > Dromiciops > Dromiciops gliroides. The sequence continues at coordinate 502,419,692 of NC_057862.1, forward strand.
AAATTGTGTGTCCATTTTGACCTTATTTTGGTATACAGTGTAAGATGTTGATCTTTGCCTAGTTTCTGCCATACTATCTTCCAATTTTCCTGGCAGTTTTTGTCAAATAGTGAGTTCTTATCCCAGAAGCTGGAATCTTTGGGTTTATCAAACAGTAGATTTCTATAGTCATTTACTACTGTATCTCCTGTGCCTAACTTACCCTGCTATTCATTAACTGGACAACCTTGAGCAACTTACTTATCACTTCTGGGCCTCAGTTTCCTTGTCCATAAAATAAAGAGCTTTCTTCATGTTAATTAGATTTAGAAAGAACCTTAGATTTCAAATGATCCAACCATATCATTTCATATGACAGTCTGGGTTTAAGCTCAGGACTTCTGAATCTAAGCCTATTCCTTTTGGCAAAATGTAATTGGGCTATTAAGATGTTCATAAATTAAGTTGGTATTTTCATTGAAATACATTCAAATTTTCAAAACAGTGATAAAATAATTATCAAAATGAAATTGCCATGGGTCAAAATCACCATGGGGAATTTCCAGCATAGTGATGACCTAGAAACTGTTTATTCACTTTTGAGGAAGTTCAGTAGCTTATATATAATAATAAAGATCATCAGGAAAGCTAGACACAGACATACACATGTGTAATCTTCCCTACGGCTTAATGTTTAACTTTGTCTTAACGTAAAACATGATAAGAAATAAAAAATGAATGGAAATTAAATATTGATGTGTATAAACTCAAAAGAAAGATCTTAAACAGCATTGTGCAGTGATAATCTCATATTTAAAAAGAAGTCCTAGAAATCCTGAAGGATTTTGGGTAAGAATGTAATCATTATTATTCTAAACTAAAGAAAACATAAGCTATATTTTTCATTTACCTCGGACATGGTTGTCCAACAACTTCTCCTCACTAAGAAACAGGAAAGGGGAAAGGCTTCTGAACAACAAAAATAGAAATCAAAGATCATATAAAGCATTTACTTCGAGAGTAGTTCCTTGGACTTTTGGTCATATCCAGTTGTTTGAGATAACAAATTTAGTCATCTGAGTTCTAATCTCACAGCAGATTAAAAGTAGAAAATTCAAAGTGGGGAGAGATTCTATTATGGGCAGGCACACTGAGAGTAGTAAAAAGTGATAGCAAAAGATTCTGTTGTCTGGCTTCATTTAACATAAGGGAAATCAGACTAACACACTTCAATAGTATCATAGGATTTAGGGTGAATCATAGGAGAGTGGAAGCCAGAGAAGTATTTTTCCCAAGTTACATAGGTGGTAAAGGATAATCTCTGAGGCCATCATTGCATTATAACCCCAGTAAAAAAACAAAAAACAAAAAAACAGCGTTCAGGGGCAGCTAGGTGGTGCAGTGGATATAGCACCGGCCCTGGAGTCAAGAGTATGGGAGTTCAAAATTTGGCCTCAGACACTTAACACTTACTAGCTGTGTGACCCTGGGCAAGTCACTTAACCCTCATTGCCCTGCAAAAAAACAAAACAAAACAACCTAATGTTCATAATGTCATTCATTATCTAGGATAGATTAAATTCTATTTTATTTAAAAAGGCAGAGGAAGTTTGTAATTTAATTTTTAAAGATTATCATCTGAAATGATTAAAATATTGAACATGAGACAAACTTTCAGTTATCTAGAAAAATAATCTTTGTATAATTGAAATTTTATTCTGGTTGTTTTTTAAAACTTAATTAGAAATGTAGTTTATAAATTAAAGAAACAATTTTCATTTCTCAGAATGTTCAATACCTAAAGATCTGTTAGAACAAAGTGTTGTGTTTTTTTTTTTCCTTTTGAGGGGGGGGTTGAGAGTGTGAGAGGGAAGGGCATTGTTTATTTCAGTGGAAAACTGAAAATAATTTAGACTAAATAAAAGAACACTATACTTTGAGTCAGGAGATCTGGGCTTGTGAGTGGACTATAACAACAACAAGAACAGCTAAGACATTTATGGCTGTACATTTTACAAAGCAAATATTATCTCATTTTATCCTCCCAACAACCCAGGGAAATAGGTACAATTATTATTATTATCATTTATGGATGAAGAAATTGAGGCAGACAGAGATTAAATGATTTGCCCAGGATCACAAAGCAAGTGGTCTGAGGCTGGATTTGACTTAGGTCTTCCTGACTCTAGGCCCAGAACTCTTATCTACTGATCATCTAATTGCCCTGTGCTACAGCACTTACTAGCTATATAACCATGGAAAAGTCCTTTAATTTCTCTGAGGTTCTGTGACCTCCTCTTTAAAGTGAATTTAGTAACACTTTATACTTCTCACTTCACAGATTTGTGGTGATAAAAGCACTTAGTAAATGTTAAGCATGCTGAAAATGTGATCTATAATTATTATCAATTATAAAATAGAATAATAAGTTGCATGACATTGTGGATAGAGTATTGGACTTAGAATCAGGAAGACTCAGGTTCAAATTTTATCTCTGATACTTAATAGCTGTGTGACCAAGTGAATGTAATAATAATAACAATAATAATATCTATAGTAAAATATAATAATACTTGTAGCATTTTACAATATTGTTATGAAATCCAAATGAAATATTATATGTTATATAATATCACTGCCAAATTTTAGGTCCTATATATCAATAAGTAATTATTGGTGTTACAAGTGGATAGCGTATTAGACTCAGAAGGAGGAATACCAGGATTTGAAGCCTTCTTCCAAATTTATTATTAGCTTGATGTCCCTAGGCAAGTCACTTAACCTCTCTCAGCCAAATTTCCTCATCTATAAAACAGAGATGATAAAAGTACATACCTCACAAGGTTGTATGAGAAGTAAATGAAATAAAATTTGTAAAAGACTTAGCACAGTACCTAGCATATAGTAGGTATTTAATAAATGATTTTTCCTCATCCCCCCAACCCTGCTACCACAGTGTTGTTATGAGATCCATTGAGATAATGTATATAAAGTGTTTTGTAAACATTAGATTGCTATATAAATGCTTGCCATCATCATTATTGCTAGTGTCTTTCTATTTATCTTTTATGATGAAGTTAGGATTGAAATGGTTCTGGACAGGGCAGCTATCCTGATATCTTTTTTGTTTAACATTTTGTAGACTACTGCACAGATAGAGAAATTGACTGCCTTTTGTAATTAAACAGGATATCAGCTCATCTCCTGCTTGCTCATTGACAGCATATTCAGTGGTAGACAGGGTGACAGGGCCAATATGTACCTCATGCTGTTCCTGCATAGTTTTGATTTCCTCTACTGATCTTCCACATTTTCACTGCTTCCTATTCCAGAATTTAGGAGTTATAAATTTACATCTGGCATAGCAAAATCTAGTAAAAGCATTGTTCATATACTTTTATGGATCAATTTTAAATCCAAATTATTGAGAAAAAGTTACATCTTTGATAATACACTAACTTTTGTAGTTTATTTCTTGAATGTTGAAGGTTGTGTTAGAATGTTTATTGGTATTGTGGGGATTTATTATTTGTTAGTTTATGAAGGATAGTAAACCTTTGGGGTATCATTCTGACCACAATATCACATCTTTATTGATATTCAGCAGGTTCTAACTTTGTGCAACCTGCAATGAAGGTTGTGTTCTAAAATTTCTATTGTTTTCTTACTTGATTATTATGTCCAGACTTTCTTGGAAAAACCAGGAATCAAGGTGAACCACAACTTGGTGGGGTTGGGGCGGGGTTGGGGTGGGGGGAAGGCACATTGGGCAGGATGAATCAAGAATCCAAGCAAGGACTAGATAACTAGAAGATAAGGAGATGACAAAGAGAATGAGTAACAAAAGAGTTCCAGATACAAAGATTGGATGGCTAGGTAGCAGAAATTGAAAAATCTGCACAGTAAGAGATAGAATCCAGGCACTAACAAGAACATATTCTACCTATAAAGGGACAGAAACAAGTCAATAACCTTTAATAGCCTAAGGGTTACAGGTTCAGGTAAATTCAACTATTTACTTCAACAAGTACTGTGCCAGGTGCTAGTAATATAAACACAAAAACAAGACATTTCCTGCCTTCCAGGAGGTTACATTTTGGGGATTATACAGATAAGTAAAAGCAAACTAAAAGAAAATAGCTTCAAGAAGGATACAGTTTTAGCAACACAGGGTGTCGGGAAAAGCTTCCTGTAGGAGGAGATATCTAAACTTTGAAGGAAGATGAATTTTTTGCTATTTTATTTTTTCACTATTTCATTTTTTTTTCTTTTACCTGAAGGTAGTTTTCAATGTTCATTTTTGTAAGATTTAGAATTCTATTTTTTTTTCTCCTTCCCTCATACCTCCCCAAACCAGCAAGCAATTCTATATAGGTTATACATTACAATCATATTAAACATATTTCCATATCATTCATGTTGTGAGAGAAGAATCAGAACAAAAGGGAAAAAACACAAGAAAGATGAAACAAAAAAAGACAACAAAAGTGAAAATAGTATGCTTCAATCAGCATTAAGACTATATATTTCTTTTTCGGGATGTGGAGAGCATTTTCCACCTTGAGTCTTTTAACATTATCTTGGACAATTGTGTTGCTGAGAAGAGCAAAGGAAAGACATGATTTTAATAAGTAGAGGTAAGGAGAGAGAACCTTCCAAATATATGAGGGAAGAGTTGTGCAAAAACATGGAATTTGAAGATAAAATGTCACATTAAGGGAATAAATAGGATTAAAAGGGAATAAAAGGGAACATCATGAAATGACTAGCAAAGTTAGTGAAAGCAATATTGTGGAGGGCTTTAAATGCCTGACCAAATATTGCAGGCTTTGTTGTTTGTCCTTCATTCTTGAAGAGGACCAATAACATCAGGAGGGTGATGTCTTGACTTGCAAGTGAATTGGATTTGAGTGAGGCAGAGCTGGGTAGTCATCAGCCTCATTCTCTCTTCCAGAGTCATTGGATTCCAGTGGCAAAACATAGGTCAAGATGACTGGCAACATTCCAGCATGCAATGGGACACCATGGCCTTTTCAAAGCAAGTCTTAGCTTGTCTGAAGCAGTGCAATTCAATAATTAAAGGATAAGTAAGAACTGAGGCAAAAAATGAACTGGTTTGCCTTCACAAAACAATCAGTCTGGGAGGGAAAAACCCTCAGAATTTCTGGCCAGAACAGAAACAATAGCTATGTACATTCACTCTGAGCCATCAAAACCAAAACAATGAGCAAATGAGGCTTAGGCTGGGACCCATTATTGGCCAATCAGTGAGATACAGAGTGATTTGGGTTTAAAACCATAGTGAAGTAGCTCCATTGAATTCCAATGGGTTTTATCAAAGGCTGGTTTTCCAGTGGTATATTTCAAATTATCATATATGAAAACTACATGAAACAAAAAGAGTTAATTGTCCCAGTTTAAAAAAAACACAATAGAATAATAGGGGACCATTGTAGATATCTGCATGTGGAGTTGGGAGAGGATAAAATGGTCAGATCTGAATTTTTTAGCATCCATTTGGTACCTGTGTGGAAGATAAATTGGAGAAGAGAGAGACTGAAAGAAAAAGGATTAGTTAATATGAGAGGAGGTAAGAACTTAAACTTACTTAGAGGGTGTATGATTAAAAGAAAGTGATGCATGTGAGAGAATCCATAGTACTTGACAACTTATTGGATTTGTAGTCTGGGGGAAAGGAGGAGAGTCAAACATAGCTCCAATATTGCTATCCTTAATAGGACCACCAGCCTGAAGTGAGGAGAGACAGGGTAGAAATAAAATTATTCCTCTGAGTATAACCCTAAACCTTCTGGGGAATTAGAAGTAAAGCTCTGACCAGTTACTTGGTAAAGAGAGTTTCCCTTTTGGGAGTTGACTATACCAAGGAAATCACAGATTCTATCGAAAAAACAGGAAAAAAATTAGTAGAATTGTCATTTAAATTGCTAGATCTATTTCCCTTGATAGCAATCCATGCTTTTGTATACAAGGCTCAAATTGTCATTTGCCGGTTGGCATTTCATGCAGTCCTTGGGTTATTATAAGAAAAAAAAGAACACACAGGACCAAGGGACTACCTTAAATTTCTACCTGCTTTGGCCTTTGATTGAATGTCAGAAAAAGAATATTTTGAATCACAACCAGGCAAAAATATTGGCGAAAGGGGTGGTGATCAGGAAGATCAAAGGAAAGTACTGAGAATGAAAAGATGGTATGCCTGAGATGAGATTGGATTTCTAAATTGCTTAGTTGCAGATAGAGTGACTGTTTGCTTTGAATATCTGACACAAAATCATTACCATAACATCATTTATGATCTACTACTGATCTACTGAGAGAAGTGCTTCAAGCATGACATCTGTCTTGGTAAAGTACCTATCACCACAGAGTATATAGCTGCTCCAACAATTAAGCTATTCTACTTTTTCCCAGGGTAGCTTAGTGGCACAATGGACAGAGTGCTGTTGCTGAAGTCAATAGGACCTGAGTTCAAATTTGTCCTCAGGCTCTTACAGTTTATACCCTTGGGCAAGTCATTTACCCCCTATTTACCAAAGTATCCTCATTTGCAAAATGAGCTGGAGAAGGAAATCACAAACCACTCCTGTTTCTTTGCCAAGAAAACCCCATATGGGGTCATGATGAGTTGGACATGACTGAACAACAACAAACTCCCCAAGTTACTGATAGAGATATTAAACCATCAGTAGCAAATTACTCAGTCATTGAATCAAAGACCACAGGGTGAAAGAGAATTTGGAGATGATATTGTCCAACCCATTGCTTTTAAAGATTGAGGGCACTGAGGTTCAAAGATGGAATATAACTTGTTCCAGGATAAACAGCTAGTTACTGTCAGAGCTGGAAACTATCCCTAAGTCTCTTGACTTTCAGGTTAGTGTTCTTTCCATTATTCGATGCATTTTTTCATGTTATTATTACTTAATCACTAAATTCTACTTCCACATCAGAAGACTGTGGTACCCATGATAAATAGACCACAAATTCAGAGAACAGAAGCAGTCAACTGCAAGTAAAGAAAGGTTGGGGAAAAAAGATGCTTCTTTGTTTCCTCTTACTGTTTAGAGATAAAATGATATTTGCCCAAGGGTTTGGCTTTTCTAGGCAGTAGCAATAGAAGTAAGGGACAAGTGAAAAGGTTGCAACACAGATGAACCAGAAAACATAAGAATCACAGAGTGGAGGGAGAGGATAAGCCATTCGTTTTTGAATGAACCTAAAGGATTGTAATAAATGCAAAAGAAAGCAGAAGATAAGAAAGAAAGGAAGATTTCAGAAAAGGTTAACATCAATGACAAGGCACAGTTCAAGTAAGCTCATGTAATAAAGGCCACAGAGACAGTAAAGGAGACAATAGGGTCTTTAGTAAATACAAGGGATAATTTATTATGTGGGGGGAGAGAGAGAGAGAGAGAGAGAGAGAGAGAGAGAGAGAGAGAGAGAGAGAGAGAATGAATAGATACAAGGGGAAAATATCCAGATGCCAGAAGGGCAAAATATCATAAAGTCCTGTATGCTCGCAGAGGATTTTTGAAATACTGATGTATTTAATTATATAATATGTAAATATTTACTGATGTAAATACTGAAAAAAAATATATAGCAGGAAATACATAAATGTCAAGTCTTACCTAAAATATTCATTTGATGAGGAGCTTTTCAGGTTGGGTTAGAAAGGGTACAACAACTAGAATCAAGAGAGACCTAGTTTGGAATGTATTTCAAATACTTATTGTGTAACCCTCAAAAAATAAGTTTGCTTTTCATTTTTAGTTTTCCTGCATATTATTGTTGTGGGCCCAAAGTTCCCCAGAAGTTCTTTGGGGCACATTGAGGAATCTTCTCCTTGAGAAACTAAACCAGAACCAAATCAGACTGAGCTAGCTTTGGGACCTCCACCCTTCATTCTGGTCTCCCTTACCCCTGGGGAGTTAACTTTGGGTGTGACTGCAGTCTTTGTCTGAAGAGAGAAATGGCTTGAGAGATCCATAGCCACCCCTCACCTGATTCCTCTAGTCACTCACTACCAGTGGGGGATGGTCCTCCACTCCTCACCCAACTCTTCTAGCCACCACCAATGGGGGATGGTCCTCCCTCACTAAAGGAACTTTCCACAGGCAGATGTGGTTCATGTTTGGGCATATACACTCAAACACACACACACACACACACACACACACACACACACACACAATATTAATCTACAAAACAGCTTCCAAACTAAATCTGACCAGTATACCTTTAAAACAGAAGAAATTGTCTCCTACATGACACTCAAACTTCTTAGCTTGGTAATCAAAGTCCCCCATTGTCAATTTTCCCTAATGTAGTCTCCTTTCTTTTATCTTTATCAAACTGCCTCTATCCAAACTAGACCACTTGTTGTGTCTGTTCTTTTCTACCTCCCACCTTCTTGGTCCTGTTCAGTGAAAAAAATCTGGTCCTAGAAAGTCCCACACTAAGCCTGGTGGTCACAATTTCCATCTCAGTGAGTGAACATTCTAGAAGAAAGACAAATTCTCTTTGTTTCTCAGAAAATGGACAATTTCGTATCACTTAGGGATGCCTCCATCTCTCTAATTAGAGAGGTATGGTCAAAGTAGATTATGCAGTTAAGTTTAGCTCTGAGCCCCCACCTCCTAGAAATACCATCTCTTTCCTAACTTTGCTACTACTGACTAAATGTTAGTCTTATGATATTGGCATGGAGTCAGTACTCCAAGAAAACAGACAGAATGTATTTAACCAAATACTGTTTGTATGAGATTTAAAAAAATATGTAATAAAATATGTACTATTGCAACTATGTGCTTTCAAATTTCCCTAAGCCCAGGTAACCGATGAGCCACTCTGAGCCCCAGATTTCCAAGACATAGTTTAGTTTGCTCAATACTCTAACAGTTTATCATGCTGTAAGCAGTAAAGGAATACAGAAAATGCATCAGATTTGCCAAATGATTAGCTCACACATCTAGTAGGACCCAGTGCTAGATTGAAGACTCTAGAATTTGTGATCTGTATGTTGACTCCTCCTTGTGGCAAAACACAGACTCAGTGGGAAACAGAATTTCCTATGGTCAATACTATTCCTTTTTAACATCCTGTCACTTGCATACATCTCCAAGTGCCTATTATCATGTCTTGTACATTACTAGTGGAACAGTGGGGTATAGATAAGAGCAGACCAGGAAATTTTCTCTGTCCTAGTCACCATCTTGCCTCCTTTATCCACTTCATTCCTTTTGTTACCTTGAATGCATCAGTTCAATTTTCTGGTTGCAAAGAGGTATCTCACATCTTTTCTCTGTCTTACTGTCCTTTCATTCTCCATGACTTTTGATATTGAACTTCTTATATATTCATCCTTCAAGTACTACTTCAAATGCTGTATCTTTACCAAAAGCTTCACTGTTGCTATTTCTATAAAGAATGTCCTTGTTATGTAATGTCTATATTCAAATTTTTATTATGTTCATCTGAACATGTTGCTTATCACTCCTACTACCAACAATCTAGTACAATATCTGGGACATAAGAGTTTAATGAATGAAAAATTATCAGCTACAGTCCCTGAAGCTCACACTTTACTTGGAGAAGATAATACATATCAGAATATTAATCTGCAGGTCAAATTAGAAGGCCCAAAAGTCCTAAAGATATAAATGCAGATCATATGACAGTGCCCAGTGATCTGGAGGGCAGGCAGATGATAAGACCAGGAAGACTTTTAGATGTAGTAACAGAGCAGATAATTAGATGTGGCGATCCTCCATCTAACTAGAAGTGTTGTATTTGGTGACTCTTAGTTCATTTAAGCTCTATGATAAGCCAAGTCTATTACAAAGGTTGGAATGAAAGAAAGAGTATAGCCTTTTACCAGTGGGAAGTAAAGAATTGGCCTAAGGTTCTCAGTGGAGATAGAATTATGGCTTCTCTACAAGTAGAAATGGGGGGTAGTGTCCATCTAGAAAGTGGGAAGAATAGTTAATTTGGGCAGGAAGATTGGGGTAGAAGAATTCCTGCTGTTCTCAGCTTATACATTGTATGGGATCTAGAGGGACTGGAGTGAGGAAGGAAGGAATGGAGAAAGGGAAAGAATGCTCCTAATGGAGCCTGTTCCTGCATGAATAAAGAATTTATCAAAAGAATTAATGAATGACCTCAGAGAATAAAGAAGAAGAGAAAACTAAGACACCTATGCTACCCAGTAAAAGAACGATTTTGAGTTTATAGATATTAGCTTAGAAAGTCCAGGTGCCTTTTTGCTGTTTCAGTAAGCCACCACCCTCACCTAGCACACCTAGAAGTATACGGCTTATGATTTAACCTCCTATATTACTAAAAGGATTGAAACAATCTTACAGCTTCCCTTCTCTCTTTCTCAAAATTTTTTAGCATGATTACCCTTCTTTCGCTATATCTCAAAGGAAGAGGTATTCCCAATTCCTTGCTAAAATAAAGCCATCTACCTGTGTTTGATCTCATTTCTTTACATGTCCACTAGGGTATAGCTTTAGTAATTGCTCCCTCTCTTTCATGCATCTTCAATTTAAAGCTTTCCACTGAGTCACAGACTCTCAGAATCTCAGAGTTGGAAGAGTTCAGATGATATCTAGTCCAACCCACACATTAAAAAAATAAATGTTATGTTTTGTTTTTATATTAGTTTCATTTTTCACTATATTCTACCTCCCACCATGTTGCCCCTGCCCTCCATCAGTAAGCTATCCCTTTTAAGGAGGAAAAAATTAAGGAGAAAATGTAAATATGACCAAAACACAAATAAATGAATGAATGAGTCATTTATTAAGCACTGACTATGAGCAAAGTATTGTGTGATACTTGCAAGAACAAATAGAAAAGTAAGACAATCCTTACTCTCATGGAGCTTACATTCTGATGAAGGAGGGAACATATTTTCAAAGGTTTCTGTTATGGCTGATTGAAAGCTCCTTAGGGTGCAGCAGTAAAGTGGATGGTTATGCTGCTTCTTTAATGTCACCTTCACTTATTAAAATTATATCAATTTTGGGGGGCAGCTAGGTGGTGCAGTGGATAAAGCATAAGCCCTGCATTCAGCAGGACCTGAGTTCAAATCCAGCCCGAGACACCTGATACGTACTAGCACGTGACCCTGGGCAAGTCACTTAACCCTCATTGCCCCTAAAAAAATATATCAATTTTTTATATCAAACCATTTGGCAGTGTCAAGGACTTTGGTGGAAAAATAATTTCTTAGTCTTCAGTAGCAATGACTGTAGCACTTGCAGTTGCCAGGTTGCCTTCTCACAATGTTTGTTTCCCAGAATGATGGCTGATGGCACTATACTGGAAACATTTTTATTCTCAAGGCTATTCGGTTGAGGATACAGGGATTTGTCCATCAGAGTCTAAGGGAAGAAAGTAGTGAAGGTGATGGTGGTCATTTGACTTGCCTGGCATATGCTGCTTTCTCTCTCTCTCAAAGTATAGGCTAGCCTGCCTGCCCCACATGTGCCAGTTGTTGGGAGTTGGTGAGAATGGTTGGCCCCTTCTTTGGAGTTACTATCCTAGATAATGGCTATGAGAGCTAGGCTGGAAGTAGGATCTATGGTCTGGGAAGTACTGTCACTCTCAGAGCTCCTATTTCTATCAGCCTATTGGTGGCAGGTGGTAAACAGTTAATACTGGTGATGATGAAGAAGGTAGGTCCCATCTCCAAAATTATTTCTCTTGTCAATGTGTCAATGATGGCTGTAGGGGCTTTGCTAGAAGAAGGTCTGGTGGTTTATGTGGAACTGCTGTTTTCAAGGCTCTTGGGCTCATGGTCTTGGGATGTCTCCTTCAGGGTGTGAGAGAAAAAAACAATTTTGACAGCATATGCAATATTCAATCAATTAATAAATCAACAAGCATTTACTAAGTGCCTACTGTTTCCCAGGTGCTACACTAGGTACTGGATATATAAATGTAGGAGCAGCTAGATGATACCATGGATCGAGTTCTGGGCCTTGAGTCAGGAAGACTTATCTTAATGAGTTCAAATTTAACCTCACAGACCAGCTGTATGATCCTGGGCAAGTCACTTAACCCTGTTTGCCTCAGTTTTCTCATCTGTACAATGAGATAGAAAAAGATATGGCAGAACCACTTTCATTATTTCTTCCAAGAAAACCCCAAAAGTGGTCATGAAGACACAACTGCAAATGACTGAACAACATTTAAATGTAGTGAATTTAACAATCCTTACTCATAAGAAGAATATACTATAAGAGGAGAGACAAAGAATACATCCTTACATATATAAACATACATATACATATTTATATTCATATTCTCATCTCTATATAGGGTTACACAGCCATGTGTATATAAACCTATATGCATATGTGTTGATATATTATGTAATTTTAGCACACAATCAGCATAAAGAGAATAGGTAAGAAGTAGATAAATTCACAGTGGTTTGAGGATTTTGATAGTAGCTGAGTGGATCAGGAAAGGTTTCATGTAGAAGATGGTGCTTGAGCTGCATCTTGAAGCAAGAGAGGGGTTTTGATAGGCAGAGATGAGAAGGAAGTATTCCAAGGATACAAGACAAAAAATACAGGTCACTGAAATAAGAGATGGAGTGTTATATGTGAGGAAAAGAGAAGATGCTGGTTTGACTGGATCTTAGTCTTGAAAGACGTAATATACAATAAGGATAAAAATGAGCTGGACGAAGATTGTGAAGGGCTTTAAAAGTTAAACATAAGACTTTAAGAGGAAAGTGACAGGATTGGATTTGTACTTAAGGAAAAATTTTTTTTATAATCAGGCTAAGATGGGTGCTTCAACACAGAGAAACCACATAACTTTCATCTATCTACTCTAGCAAAAATCTAACACTTACAACAAACCAAATCATGATCTAGAGATCCAGTAACCAACTACAGTAAATCAATTCATTCATCACTATAGCTAAAAGCCCATGGACAAATAGGACCAACAAACCCAGAGCTAACATAGGAAAGTAAGGAAGTACTTACTGCATGTGACCAGTTGTTGTTCATTTGTTCAGTAATATTTCATTCTTCATGACCCTGTGGACCATAGCACACCAATACTGTCCATGGGGGTTTCTTGGAAAAATTACTGGGTGGTTTGCCATTTCTTTCTCCAGTGGATTAAGGCAAACAGAGGTTAAATGATTTGCCAAGGTCACATAGCTAATAAGTGTGTGAAGCTGGTTTTGAACCCAGGCTTTCTGACTCAGGCCCAGTGCTCTATCCAGTGAACCACCTACCTTCTGCCTAGATGGACCATAAACACATGTATCTGGAAGACATGTACATAGAGCAAGATGGTAAACTACAGAGAACAGTGTGGGTAAAGAGTATGGGGTAGGTGTAAGTCCAGGAGAAAGAAATAATCACTGAAACCTCCTCTACCCAAAATCAAAGCAAGGATTGAGGCTAGTACCCTTGGAACTGTGATGTTTGAAATCTAATGTGGGTCCTAACCTGGCCTTCCAGATTTTTGGGGGGAAAGTGGCTAAAATTACTGATAAATTCAGCAAGAGTTTAAGCTTTTAATTATTTATTAAAGAGTAAAAACAACACATGGGATCACATAACTCCAGAAAAGTCTATCTACTTTCTATCTACTTTCCTCTCTTTTACTCTCTCTGCCTTTTCTCTGTCTCCCACTAAGCTGAAGTCCAGAAGGAAAAGAGGCCCTCTCTTTTTCTCTGTCTTTGCTGTGACACGCTGATTCCTGAACAAAAAGAGAGACAGTCCAGTGAGCCAGCCTCAGCTTCCTAGTTCCTGTCTCCCTTCCTGAAAGGGGAGATCCTTCAAGCTGATTGGTGGAGGGTGGTTTACTGTTGATGTGGTAGCCCACAGCCTCTGAGAACAACATCCCACTCAGGGCCAGCCAGGTGTGGTCTCTATTTAATCATTCTTAAGTAGGTTCTCAGTCAGTTTCTCAGTCTCATCCAATTCAATCAATTCCAAATCAGTCTTCAGGTGGGGCCCCTGGGTGTCTCCCAAATCCCATTATTTTATCACAGAACTAAGCCCCAATTCAATAACTAAACCTGGAGAGATGAATTTATTTGTCTGTATTTAAAGACCAATTTCAAAAATTACTGTATATATAGACATTCCCAAAAGACAGATCAAGGAATTCCATAATGACTTCAAGTAGACTCAAAAAGTAAACAAAGATTTTTCCATACTACATGAATATGTAAAAGAAAAAAAGAAGAAGCAAGAAGTAATAAATGAAACAAAAGCTTTCCAAGAAAAATTGGAAAGAGAATAGCTTAGAGGAAAAAACAGTATAACAGATTACCTGAAAGGAGAATAGACAGAATAGAAATCAATGACTCCATGAGACAGCAAGATATACTAGAAAAAATATTTAAAAGGAAGAAAAATATAATGTATCTCATTTCAAAAACTATTGACTTTTAAAACAGGTCACGAAAGGTAAATTAGGAATCAATAGATTCACTGAAAACCATAATAAAAATATAAAAAACACTATATTTCAAGAAATCAGAAATTATAATGGCCCAGATAATTTTTAAGTTAAAAGGAAAGTGAAAATAGCAAGGAGCCTCTTGGAAGGAGGAGGTTGGAAGGCAGAGGAAAAGTTCTAGGAATTCTATAGCCAAAATAGGGAGCACTAGCACCAAAGAAAACTTACTGTGTTTATAACTTTTTGACTCAGAGGTCCAATCATATGTGAGTCTCTACCCATTGGAAAGTGATTACTAAGTGACCTGTCCATGGTCAGGGTAAAGGGAAGGCAAAGTTGATAAGATCTGGAAAAAGAAAAAAGAAAGTCCCAAATCTCATTCAAAGAGAAGTAGTTTCCTATTCCCAACTTGTCATATTGATGACTTAGGGAAATTTCCCTTTGGGTGAGATTCTTTCTCTTTCTCTCTCTCTCTCTCTCTCCCTCTCCCTCTCCCTCTCCCTCTCCCTCTCCCTCTCCCTCTCCCTCTCCCTCTCCCTCTCCCTCTCCCTCTCCCTCTCCCTCTCCCTCTCCCTCTCCCTCTCCCTCTCCCTCTCCCTCTCCCTCTCCCTTTCCCTCTCCCTCTCCCTCTCCCTCTCCTTCTCCCTCTCTCCTTTTTTTCTCCCTCCCTCCAATTCTGCCTACCTTAAAATAGGTATGGGACATTGAATGTCCACCAATGAGGTGACAGTGCCATATAGCTGATCATTTGCACCAAGCATTATGTAATCATCTTGAAGAAATCAGTTCAAGTACCAAATAACCACAGGCTATGACAAGACTTGACAACTATGTACTTGGAAATTTTGGAATGTGATATTCCAAAAGGCAAAATAAATAGCCTTGCAACCAATAATAACTTACCCTGCAAAGTTAAATGTACATTTAATGCAATAAGACTTTAAAAAAATTTTTTTGATAATACCCAATCTGAGTAGGAACTTTGAAATATAAACATAAGAATATTTTTTTTTAATTAGAAAATTAAATTTGTATGAGCACTTGGAAAGAATAGTACTTTCTAACATTCTAATAGGGGCAAATTGGTGGCACATTGGATGGAATACTGTGCCTGGAGTAAAGGAGACTCATCTTTCTGATTTCAAATCTGGCCTCAATTACTAGCTATGTGGGCAAGCCACTTAACCCTGTTTACCTCAGTTCTTCATCTGTAAAATGAGCTGGAGAAGGAACTTGCAAACCACTCCAGTATCTTTGCCAAGAAAACCCTAAATGGGGTCACAGAGAGTTAGACATGGCTGAACAAAGATTCTAATGGGGGAGAAGAAACATATGTCACTTCAGAACTTTAATATCTTTCAAAGGATACTAAGGGGATTGAATAAAGGTGGGGGAGGTGAATCAGAACAAAGGTCCTGAAAGTAGGCTGGTTTGGTTCTGAGTGTTTTCTGAGAGGAAAGAGAAGGAAGGGTAAATGGAATACACTAGCATAGAAAAGAAGAAGAAAGAAATGAAATGGTATTGTTCCTACTTGGGGGATGTGAGAAAAAGAATATACAAATGTAGAGGAAGGGGGGGGTAATGGACATCAGGTAAAACTCCTTTTTATTTCAAGTGGAAAAAAGTGGGTTGAATGAACACATACATACAGTTTGATGTAAAAATACATTTAGTTTAACAAAGGAAAACATAAGGGTAGGGTGGGTGTGGGGGTTAAGATGGAAGATAAAATGGGGAGGAAATAGCCATAAGCAAAACAATCTTCCTGATCCTGAAACAGGGATTAAAGGATGAAGAAGAAAATCAAAGAACTAGAATGTTTTGGGGTTTTTTTGCCGAGCAATGAGGGTTAAGTGTCTTGCCCAGGGTCACACAGCTAGTAAATGTCAAGTGTCTGAGGCCAGATTTGAACTCAGGTTCTCCTAAATCCAGGGCTGGTGCTTTATCTACTGTGCCACATAGCTGCCTCCAGAACTAGAATGTAAAGGATGTACCCATAATTGACTATAAATAAATATTACTATGCATGTTGTTCTTTTGTCATTTCTGCTACGTCCAACTCTTCATGACCCAATTTGTAGATTTCTTGGCAAAGAAATTGGAGTGTTTTGCCATTTCCTTCTCCAGCTCATTTTAAAGATGAGGAAATTGAGCAAACGGGGTTCAGTATTTGCTTAGGGTCACACAGAGATAGTAAGTATCTGAGGGCATTTGAACTTGGGTCTTCCTGACCCTAGCCTCAGCAATCTCTCCACTAAGCCATCTAGCTGCCCTATTATTATGCATAAGATA
Organism: Dromiciops gliroides; assembly: GCF_019393635.1. Lineage (NCBI taxonomy): Eukaryota > Metazoa > Chordata > Mammalia > Microbiotheria > Microbiotheriidae > Dromiciops > Dromiciops gliroides. The sequence continues at coordinate 502,436,429 of NC_057862.1, forward strand.
TGACAAAAGAGACAATTTCAAATAATCCAGAAAAGTATGATGCAGTCTAAAGTGAGCAGAACCAAGAGAATATTTTACACAAGAACAGTGATGTCATAAAGAAAAATAAGTTTGAAAGATTTACTAACTGATTTAATGACTAACCATGAATCTAGATATGACAAAGAGGTGATGTACTCAAGGTACAGACAGAAACATAATTTTTTTGCACATGGCCACTGTAGATCTGTTTTGCTTCACCAGATTTCTTTATCTGTTAATTAATTAGTTTATTTATTTATCTATTCATTTAGCTATTTATTTATTTTTTTTTAAGTTTTATTGGTATCTTTTTTTACATCAGCCATTTTGAGATATGTCCTCTCCCCATCCTCCAGTGAGCTTTCCCATGTAACAAAGATAAGCAGTTAGACAAAACCAATACAGCTACATCTTCTAACATTTTATGCAACATTCATACCCAGGGCACCCTAATCCAAGGAAAGAGAAAGGCATTTATGGCTTGTTCAATTTCACTTTATAATAGACTTGAGGTTAAGCTACCAATTCCTTATTTTATATATTTTATATTTTTGTAGGGTAATTTTTTTGTTAAATTGTATTGTAACATCCCAATTTGAAACCCTACAAATTCTTATCTGTAATCATTTAGCCACTGCTCTGCTTAGCTGCCAATCTCTTGTCTCTCTCTTCAGCAATTGTAAGGCGGATACCTTTTCCTCGGGGAAGAGAGATCCAAGGCTTATTACCTTTGCCAATAACAAAAATGTTTGACAGCCTAGTGGCAAAACTATTGCCATTGGCATCTTTTACATGGACAACATCAAAAGAACCAGGATGTTTCTCCCTGTTGGTTATCACACCAATTCTACCCAAGTTAGCTCCACCGGTCACCATACATAGGTTACCAGTATCAAACTTGATAAAATCAGTGATCTTGCCAGCTTCTAAATCAATCTGAACTGTATCATTGACTTTGATGAGAGGATCTGGGTAACGGATAGTACGGGCATCATGGGTTACCAGGTGGGGAATACCTTTTGTACACACAAAGATTTTCCTCACTTTGCACAATTTATATTTAGCCTCCTCAGCTGTAATACGATGGACAGCAAAGCGTCCCTTTGTGTCATAAACCAGCCGGAAATGTTCACCCGTCTTCTCAATGCTGATGACATCCATAAAGCCAGCAGGGTAAGTAATATCGGTGCGGACCTTGCCATCGATCTTGATGAATCGCTGCATGCAGATCTTCTTTACTTCATCTCCAGTCAGGGCATACTTGAGTCGGTTTCTCAGGAAGATGATGAGCGGGAGACACTCTCTCAGCTTGTGAGGACCTGTGGATGGTCTTGGAGCAAAAACTCCTGTTAACTTATCGAGCATCCAGTGTTTTGGAGCTGCTACACGCTTCAGATGCTTCTTGGGACCACGAGCCATGGTTACAATGTACCTGTAGGATCAGAGGCTCCGTCTACTTATTAGCTGTGTGTGTTTGGCCACGTCACTTTGCCCCTCTGGGCCTTGGTGTCTTTACCAACAGCACGACCAGCCGGTCCCAGAGCCGCGCGGCAAGAGCAGCTATTTATTTTTTAGTGAGGCAATTGGGGTTAAGTGACTTGCCCAGGGCCACACAGCCAGTAAGTGTTAAGTGTCTGAGGCCAGATTTGAACTCAGGTACTCCTGACTCCAGGGCCAGTGCTCTATCGACTGCTTCACCTAGCTGCCCCTACTTATTTATTTTTGTGGGGCAATAAGGGTTAAGTGACTTGCCCAGGGTCACACAGCTAGTAAGTGTTAAGTGTCTGAGGCTGGATTTGAACTCAGGTCCTCCTGAATCCAGGGCTAGTGCTTTATCCCTGCAGCACTACCTAGCTGCCCCCCACCAGATTTATTTTTTACAATTTTTGTTTTCTCTCTGCTTTTGACTGGGGAAGGGAGAAGTATTTGAGAAGAGAGTAAAAATTAACAAGAGTCAAGCAAAATAAAAGAGGATCACTGACCCTTTTTTTTTTACTGAACCATTTTTAGTGCACAGAAGAGAAGGTAGTATAGAAGGTAGCAAAAACAGGACAGTTTTCAAAGGAACTATGGATTTGTTAATTAAACCACATGATATTGTAATTCATAGTTACATATAAAATCATTTGGGAGTTTATCTGGACATGTTCTTTTTTTAGTGTTTAAGTTCAAAAAATTATAAACTATTGTTTTGAAAAGAAAATTATTTCAGCAGCAGTGTATAGGAGGGATTGAAGTATGGAGAAACTTGGGATAAGGAACTAATTTGGAGGCTATTTCAATAATCTCGGGGAGAGATAAAAAGGGCCCAAAATAAGATGGAAGTTGTATAATTAAAATGATGGGATCTGATATGATAGTCATTGTGGAAGGAGAAATATATAACTTTGTTACCCACTTCTTCAGAGAAAGGAGTAAAGTGTATTTTCTTAAATAATTTCAAAGCCAAGTTATTAGATCATAATATTAATTTTCCTTATTTTGTCTTTTTTAATTTACATTTTTGTAGTTATTAGGTATATTGTTTTGTGATTCTCAGTGTCAGGTCACATAAGTCTTATCATGAGGTCCAAATTATTTATCCATTCTCCACTCAAAGGTCTTTGCTTCCAATTATTTGCTACTATTAAAAGTTCTGCTATGTATGATGAGTTTTTTGAGGAGGAGGTTGGCTTGGGGTTTTTATTTTGTTTTTTTTTAATATGAGACCTATCTTCTTGTGTCTGATTTCTTTGGGCCCATATGCCCAGCAGTGAAATATCTGGGTCAGAGGTATGAATATTTTATTTAATTTTTTGAGCATAATTTCAAAATGCTTTCCAGATCAACTAACAACTCTAACAACAAAACCATAACACTTTATTGATTAGTGCTTGCAGGTTATATTGCATAAGTTTTCCCTTAACTCATAAGGAAACTGAGGCTCAGAGATGTTAAATAATTGAACTTATTGAATTTATACACTTTCAGAGCCAGGCTGGGTGTTTGAGAATGTATAGGCAAAGACCTTTTTTGATCTCCCCTGTGCCCATATTTTGATAAAATGTATTCTAAGAGCTCAAGTTCTGAGGTGACATGAGAAATATAACCTACCTTTGGTTTTCTTTTCTCCTGGTCTGGCAGAAAATACAGTTTTTTTCAGAATTTAAAAAATCTGGAGGTTGTTTTTGGACCTCTTATTTTACTTGTATGGGGAGCTCCTGATGAGTAAACTATCCACTAATATAGATGTGCATTTTCTTTTTAGAGTTGCCTTGAATAATCTGAAGTTAAGTAACTTGCCCAGGGTCACACAGTCAATTTGCCTTAGAGTAGGGGTTAAGCTATTTTGTGTCATGGACCCCTATGACCATCTGGGGGGGGGGACTATAGACGTCTTTTCTGAGTATTATTTTTACATGCATAAAATAAAATATATGGCATTAGGAAAGAAACCAATTATACTGAAATATAATTATTGAAATTTCTTAAGTGTGTGGAATCTATGTTAAAATTTTCTGCATTGGGATGCTCTCAGAAAAAAAAACACTTGGAAATACTTACATGGGCTGATGCAGAGTGAAATACAAAGTAACAGCGATTATTTAAGTTGATCAGCTGTGAATGACTTAGCTATTCTTAGCAATATAACAATCCAGCACAACTCAGAAAGATTTATGATGAAAAATGTTATCCACCTTCAGAGAAAGACCAGATGGAATCTGAATACAGATTGAAGCATAATTTTTGAACTTTATTTTTCTTGAAGATTTTTTGTTTGTTTTCTTTTACAACATAACTAACATTGAAATGTTTCTATGACTACACCTGTATAACCTATATTGAATCCTGGCCTTCTTAAAGTTGGGGAGGGGAGGTAGAAAGAAAGAGAATTTGGGGAGAGAGGTAGAGAATTTAGAATGCAAACTACATTCTTTACAGATATTATCCTTTCATATTCAGTTCACAGCTGTGCTCTCTAAGTATATTCCTTTCAGCTGTCCTAATACTGAGAAAGTTCTTATGAGTTAGAAGTATTATCTTCCCATGTAGGAATGTAAATAGTTTAATCTTTTAATGTCCCTCATGATTTCTTTTTCCTATTTACCTTTTTTATGCTTCTCTAGGGTTTTGTATTTGAAAGTCAAATTTTCTATTCAGCTCAGGTCTTTTCACCACAAATACCTGTACATCCTTTTTCCTTGAAGTCCCCTTTTATTCCCCTGAAGGATTATACACAGTTTTGCTGGGTAGGTGATTATTAGTTGTAATCCCAGTTCTTCTGCCCTCTGAAATATCATATTCCAAGCCCTTTGGTCCTTTAATATAGAAGCAGCTAGATCTTGGGTTATCCTGACTGTGGCTCCACAATATTTGAATTAATTTTTTTCTAACTGCTTGCAATACATTCTCTTTGACCTGGGATCTCTGGAATTTGGCTATAATATTCCTGGAAGTTTTCCTTTTGGGATCTCCTTCTGGATGTGATTGGTGGATTCTCTCAACCTCTATTTTAGAATATCAGGGCAATTTTCCCTGACAATTTCTTGGAAGATGTTGTCTAAGCTATTTTTTTGATCATGGTTTTCAGGTAGTCCAATGATTTTCAAATTATCTCTCCTGGATCTATTTTCCACGTCAGCTGTTTTTCCAAGGAGATATTTCATTTTGCCCTCTATTTATTTTTATTCATTTGGATTTGCTTTATTGTGTCTTGATTTCTCATGAAGTCATTAGCTTCTATTTGCTCTATCCTTTTTCTTAAGCAATGCTTTTTTTCAAAGACCTTTTGTACCTCCTTTTTCCAACTTCTTATTGCCTATGGGCTGAGTTTCAGAAGGTGTTGCTGCCACTGCTGATTCTGAGGCTTCTGAGGCCTGCTCCTGATTCACTAGGGCTGGGTCAGCACTGGCGTTGTGTCTGCACTGGAACAGTATTTTATTTTTTCCAGTTACATGTAAAGATAGTTCTCAACATTTGTTTATACAAGCTTTCCAATTTCAAATTTTTCTCCCTCCCTCCCCTCCCTCCCCCCTCCCATAGACAGCAGGTAATCTGATATAGGTTATATATATAAACATTAAATATATTTCTGCATTGTCATATTATAAGAGAAGAATCAGAACAATGAGGAAAAACCTCAGAATAGAAAACAACAGCACCAAAAACAAAAGAAATAGTATTGTTCAATCAGTATCTATACTGCACAATTCTTTTTTTTTCCTGGATTTGTAGATCCCCTTCCATCATAAGTCCCCTAGAACTCTCCTGTACCATTGCATTGGTAAGAAGAATCTAGTCCATCACAGTTGATCAACACACAATGTTGACAATACTGTGTACAATGTTCTTCTGGTTCTGCTCATCTCACTCATCATCAGTTCACGCAAGTCCTTCCAGGTTTCTCTGAACTCCTCCTGATCATCGTTTCTTACAGCACAATAGAATTCCATTACATTCATATAACACTTGTTCAGCCATTCCCCAATTGATGGGAAACCTCTCAATTTCTAATTCCTTGCCACCACATAAAGAGCAGCTATAAATATTTTTGTGCATGTGGGTCCTTTTCGCTTTTTTATGATCTCTTTGGGAAAAAGACCCAAAAGTGGTATTGCTGGGTCAAAGGGTATGCACAGCTTTATCGCCCTTTGGGCATAATTCCAGATTGCTCTCCAGAATGGTTGGATCAGTTTACAACTCCACCAACAATGCATGAGTGTTCCAATTTTTCCACAGCCTCTCCAACATTTATTATTTTACTTTTTTGTCATATTAGCCAATCTGTTAGGTATCAGGTGGTACCTCAGAGTTGTTTTAATTTGCATTTCTCTAATCAATAGTGATTGAGAGCATTTTTTCATATGGGAATAGATAGCTTTGATTTCTTCATCAGAAAACTGCCTGGTCATATCCTTTGACCATTTCTCAATTGGGGAATGAATTGGATTCTTATAAATTTGATTTAGTTCCCTATATATTTTAGAAATGAGACCTTTATCAGAAGTACTGGCCATGAAAATTGTTTCCCAGATTTCTCAATCAGTTCTAATTTTGGATACATTGCTTCTGTTTGTATAAAACCTTTTTAATTTAATGTGATCAAAATCATCCATTTTGCATTTCATAATATTCACTATCTCTTGTTTGGTCTGTGCTCTACTTTCAACCTAGTACAAGAGATATTTCCTGCTGACCTTCTAAGTTGTCTTTGACTGGAAAATGATTCCACCCTGTCTTTTTTGTGGGTTCTGCTATTCCAGATATAGTCTTATAGAATTGTTTGAAAGTACTTGGAGGGGTCTTGGGGAGAGCTCAGGCAAGTCACTGCCTTTTCTCTGCCATCTTGGCTCTGCCCCTCTTTTAAGATGAATTTTAAACATGTTTTGGGGGACAGGAATGATAACGTTTTAATTTTAGTGATGAGTTGACAGTGCTGGCAAAAATAAGCCCCAATGGTTATTTTAAGGATTTTTTTTTCTATTGCTATTTAGGAACTACATTAAAAGAGAGGCATTATGGGTATATAGGGGCATACTATAATGTGTGTATATGTGTCTACATACATACGTGTGTGTGTGTGTGTGTGTGTGTGTGTGTGTGTGTGTGTGTGTGTGTATAACACATATACAGTATAGGGTGAGCTAGGTGGCTCAGAGGATAGAGCACGGGGCCTGGAGTCAGGAAGACCTGAATTCTAATCCATCCTCAATCACTTACTAGCTGTGTGACCCTGAGCAAGTCACTTAACCTCTATTTTTCTTAATGCACTGGAGTGGAATACCACTTTATTTTGATGAAAAATGACTGAACAAGTATGAGTATAATCAGAAGTATGCTAGATTTTCTTTAATTAATAAAGTATTGTATTTTTTCCCGTTACATGTAGAGATAGTTCTCAACTTTTGTTTATACAGGCTTTCTAATTTCAGATTTTTCTCCCTCCCCTCCCTCCAACCTCCCCTAGACAACAGGTAATCTGATATAGGTTATATATACACATAATAACATTAATCCTATTTCTGCATTAGTCATGTTATAAGAGAAAAATCAGAGCAATGATGAAAAACCTCAAAATAGAAAAAACAACAGCACCAAAAACAAAAGAAATAGTATGGTTCATTCAGCATCGATAGTCCACAGTTCTTTTTTTCTCTTGGATTTGGAGATCCTCTTCTATCAAGAGTTCCCTGGAACTCTTCCGTACCATTGCATTGGTGAGAAGAATATAGTCCATCACAGTAGATCAACACTCAATGTTGATGATACTGTGTACAATGTTCTTCTGGTTCTGCTCATCTCACTCATCATCAGCCCATGCAAGTCCCTCCAGGTTGCTATGAACTCTTCCTGCTCATCGTTTTGTACAGCACAATAGTATTCCATTGTATTCATATACCACAATTTGTCCAGCCATTCCCCAATTGATGGGCATCGCTTCAACTTCCAATTCGTTGCCACCACATAAAGAGCAGCTATAAATATTTTTGTACATGTGGGTCTCTTTCCCCTTTCCATGATTTCTTTGGGAAAAAGACCCAAAAGTGGTATTGCTGGGTCAAAGGGTATGCACAGCTTTATCACCCTTTGGGCATAATTCCAAACTGCTCTCCAGAATGGTTGGATCAGTTCACAGCTCCAACAACAATGCATTAGTGTTCCAATTTTCCCACAGCTTCTCCAACATTTATTATTTTCCTTTTTTGTCATTTTAGCCAATCTGATAGGTGTCAGGTGGTACCTCAGAGTTGTTTTAATTTGCATCTCACTAATCATTAGAGATTTAGAGCATTTTTTCATATGGGAATAGATACCTTTGGTTTCTTCATCAGAAAACTGCCTGTTCATATCCTTTGACCATTTCTCAATTGGAGAATGACTTGGATTCTTATAAATTGACTTAGTTCCCTATATATTTTAGAGATGAGGCCTTTATCAGAAACACTGGCCACAAAAATTGTTTCCCAGCTTTCTGCCTCCCTTCTAATTTTGGAAGCATTGCTTCTGTTTGTACAAAAAATTTTTAATTTAATGTAATCAAAATCAGCCATTTTGCATTTTATAATATACTCTATCTCATTTGGTCATAAACTGTTTTCTTTTCCAAAGATCTGATAGGTAGACTATTCCTTTCTCTCCTAATTTACCTATGGTATCACCTCTTATGTCTAAATTGTGTATCCATTTTGATCATATTTTAGTATAAGGTGTAAGATGTCGGTCTACGCCTAATTTCCGCCATACTATCTTCCAGTTTTCCCAGCAGTTTTTGTCAAATACTGAATTCCTATCCCAGAAGCTGGAGTCTTTGGATTTATCAAGCACTACATTGCTAGTGTCATTTACTACTGCATTTCCTGTGCCTAGCCTATTCCATTGCTCTACCACTCTATTTCTTAGCCAGTACCAGATAGTTTTGATGACTGCCGCTTTATAGTAAAGCTCCAGGTTTGATACTGCAAACCCACCTTCCTGTGAATTTTTTTTCATTATTTCCCTGGATAGTCTTGATTTTTTGTTTTTCCAAGTCAATTTTGTTATTATTTTTTCTAGCCCTATAAAATAATTTTAGGTAGTCTGATTGGTATGGCACTGAATAAGTAAATTAATTTAGGCAGTATTGTCATTTTTACTGTATTAGCTCTATCAATCCATGAGCAATTGATATCTTTCCAATGATTTAGATCTGATTTGATTTGTGTGAAGAGTGTTTGGTAGTTGTGTTCATAGAGTTCCTGGGATTGTCTTGGCAAGTAGACTCCCAAGTATTTTATATTATCTACCATTACTTTAAATGGAATTTCTCTTTCTATCTCTTGCTGCTGGACTTTGTTGGTCATGTATAGAAATGCTGATGATTTATGTGTATTTATTTTATATCCTGCTACTTTGCTAAAGTTGTTAATTGTTTCAAGTAATTTTTGAATTGATTCTCTAGGATTCTTTAAGTATACCATCATATCATCTGCAAAGAGTGATAGTTTTGTTTCCTCCTTGCCTATTCTAATTCCTTTAATTCCTTTCTCTCCTCTGATTGCTAAAGCTAACATTTCTAGGACAATATTAAATAATAGGGGTGATAATGAACATTCCTGTTTTATCCCTGATCTTATTGGGAAGGCCTCTAATTTATCTCCATTGCATATAATACTTGCTGATGGCTTTAGGTAGATACTGTTTATTATTTTAAGGAAAGCTCCACCTATTCCTAAACTCTCTAGTGATTTTATTAGGAATGGGTGTTGTATTTTGTCAAAAGCTTACTCTGCATCTATTGAGATAATCATATGATTTTGGTTGGTTTTCTTATTGATGTGGTTGATTATGTTAATAGTTTTCCTAATGTTGAACCAGCCCTGCATTCCTGGTATGAATCCCACCTGGTCATAGTGTATTATCCTGGTGATCACTTGCTGTAATCTCCTTGCTAATATCTTATTTAAGATTTTAGCATTAATATTCATTAGGGAAACTGGTCTATAATTTTCTTTCTCTGTTTTTGCTTTGCCTGGTTTTGGTATCACCACCATATTTGTGTCATAAAACGAATTTGGTAGAACTCCTTCTTCACCTATTTTTCCAAATAATTTATATAATATTGGAATTAATTGTTCTTTAAACGTTTGGTAAAATTCACCCGTAAACCCATCTGACCCTGGGGATTTTTTCTTAGGGAGTTCATTAATGGCTTGTTCAATTTCTTTTTCTAATATGGGTTTATTTAAGGATTTTATTTCCTCTTCAGTTAACCTGGGTACTTTGTATTTTTGTAAATATTCATCCATTTCATTTAGATTGTCAGATTTATTGGCATACAGTTGGGCAAAATAATTCCTAATTATTGATTTAATTTCCACTTCATTGGTGGTAACATCACCCTTTTCATTTTTGATACTGGTAATTTGGATTTCTTCTTTCTTTTTTTTAATCAAATTAACCAATATTTTATCTATTTTATTGGTTTTTTCATAAAACCAGCTCTTAGTTTTATTGATTAATTCTACAGTTTTTTTGCTTTCAATCTTATTAATTTCTCCTTTAATTTTCAGGATCTCTAGTTTAGTATCTAATTGGGGATTTCTAATTTGTTCTTTTTCTAGCTTTTTAAGTTGCATGCCTAATTCATTATTCTCCTCTTTCTCTTTTTTATTCATGTAAGCATTTAGAGCTATAAATTTTCACCTAAGCACTGCTTTGGCTGCATCCCATAGAATTTGGTATGTTGTCTCATTATTGTCATTCTCTTGGATATAGTTATTGATTGTTTCTATGATTTGTTGTTTGGACCAATCATTCTTTAGTATGATATTATTTAGTTTCCAATTGATTTTCATTCTACTTTTCCGTGGCTCTTTCTTACCTGTAATTTTTATTGCATCATGATCTGAGAAGGATGCATTTACTATTTCTGCCTTTCTACATTTGACTATGATGTTTTTGTGCCCTAATACATGGTCAACTTTTTGAAAATGTGCCATGTACTGCTGAGAAAAAGGTGTATTCCTTTCTATCCTCATTCAATTATCTTCAGGCATCTATCATGTCTAACTTTTCTAGTAATCTATTCACCTCTTTCACTTCTTTCTTATTTATTTTTTGGCTAGATTTATCTAATTCTGAAAGGGGGAGATTCAGGTCCCCCACTAGTATAGTATTACTGTCGAATTCCTCTTGTAACTCATTCAACTTCTCCTCTAAGAACTTGGATGCTATACCACTTGGCGCATATATATTTAATATTGATATTACTTCATTATCTATAGTACCTTTTAGCAAAATGTAATTTCCTTCCTTATCTCTTTTATTGAGATCTATTTTTGCCTTCACTTTGAGATCAGGATTGCTATCCCTGCTTTTTTTACTTTATTTGAAGCATAATATATTCTGCTCCAGCCTTTTACCTTTACTCTGTGTGTATCTCTCTGCTTCAAATGTGTTTCTTGTAAACAGCATATTGTAGGATTCTGGTTTTTAATACACTCTGCAATTAGCTTCTGTTTTATAGCAGAGTTCATCCCATTCACATTCACAGTTATGATTACTGACTGTCTATTCCCCTCCATTCTATTTACCCCCTTTGTACTTTCCCCCCCTTCTTTCACCCTATTCTTCCTCACCGACGTTTTACTTCTTACCCCTGCCTCCCTCAATCTGCCCTCCATTTTTATCACCCCCCCTCTTTTCTTTACCCTTTTCTCCCTTGCTTTTGTCCTCCCTCCTATCAGTCCCCTCTTTCCCTTCCCCTTTTGCTTCCCTTAAGAATGAGCTAAGTTTCTTTATCCCAATGAACGTATATGTTATTCCCTCTTTGAATCAAATCTAATGAGAGTAGGGTTGAAACAATGTTCACCCCTCCTTTCTTTCCCTCTATTGTAATAGCTTGTTTTTTCACCTCTTCATATGATATAATTCATCCCACTCCACGTCCCCTTTCCTCTCCTCCCCATAGACTCCCTTTTTAACCCCTTAATTTTTTTTGTATCATCACATCAAAGACAATTTATTTTTATGCCCTCTGTGTAAACTCCTTCGCTCTGCCCAAAATACATTTACAATTCTCAAGAGTTATGAGTATTATCTTCCTGTGTAGAGATATAAACAGTTTAACCTAATTGGGTAACCTTTTTTATTTTTTTCCTTCTGTTTACCTTTTTAAACTTCTCTTGAGTCTTGTATGTTAAGATTGAATTTTCTATTCATTTCTGGTCTTTTCACCAGGAAAGTTTGAAAGTCCCCAATGTCATTAAATGTCCATCTTTTCCCCTGAAAGAGAATGCACATTTTTGCTGGTTAGTTGATTCTAGACTGCAATCCAAGCTGCTTTGCCTTCTGGAATATCATATTCCAAGCCTTGCGGTCCTTTAATGTTGAAGCTGCCAGGTCCTGCGCAATCCTGACTGTGGCTCCATGATATTTAAATTGCTTCTTTCTGGCTGCTTGGAGTATTTTCTCCTTCACCTGATAATTCTGGAATTTGGCTACAATATTACTTGGAGTTTTCCTTTTGGGGACTCTTTTAGGAGGTGATCGGTGGATTCTTTCAATGACGATTTTATCCTCTGATTCTATGATATCAGGGCAGTTCTCCTTAATAATTTCTTGGAATATGGTGTCTAGATTCTTTTTCTGGTCATGGCTTTCAGGCAGACCAATGATTCTCAAATTGTCTCTCCTTGTTCTGTTTTCCAGATCAGTTGTCTTTCCAATGAGGTATTTCACATTTTCTTCTATTTTTTCATTCTTCACTGATTCCTGGTGTCTCATGGATTCCTTATCTTCCAAATGATCAGTTTTAATTTTTAAGGCATTGTTTTCTTCAGTGAGATTATGTACCTTTGTTTCCATTTGGCCTAGTGAATTTTTTAAGGCATTGTTTTCTTCAATGAGATTATGCACTTTATTTTTCCATTTGGCCAGTCAATCTTCGTGCTTCCTTTTCCATGCTGCTGATTCTTTTTTCATAGTTTTCTTGTTTTGCTTTCATTTCTCTCCCCATTTTTTTCTTCTACCTCTCTCAATTGATTTTTAAAATCCTTTTTGAGCTCTTCCAGGAAGGTTTTTTGTTCTTGAGACCAGTTCACCTTCCCTCATGAGGCTTCAGATATAGACGATTTTAGGGTATTGTCCTCATCTGAGTTTGTGTTGGCTTCTTCCCTATTGATACAGAAGCTCTCAATGGAGAGGGCTCTTTTTTGCTTCTTACTCATTATTGTAGCTTGTTTGTTTATTTTTTAAGTTGAGGTCTGCTCTGGGGGCACCTGGGTCCCTGTTTTGGGCTTCTTGTGCAGGGGTATAGGTGCTCTGTGACTAGCTTTTTACTCTGAGGCCTTTATAATGTGTGCAGTTTGACCCCCTGCACTTCCTGTCTGGGTGCGCTCAGCCAGGCACCAGATCCGCCTGTCCCAATCGTGGCCCTACCGCCCTGCCCTCCCGGCTGGTGCAGGTAGGTTTTTCCACTGTCATTCTTGGCTACCAGATTTTTGAGCCAGGTTCCAGGGGCCTCAGTTGTTAGGCTGTGGCCCCCAGCTCCTGCTGACTTTCCCCGACCCCCTCGGCGCTAGGCTGCTGCCCTGCACTGGGCCTCCCTTTTGCCCGAGTCAGACTGACCTTTTCCTGAAGTCTTTTAAATTATCTCTGGTTGGAAGACTGTGTCTCTCTGTCTCTTTGTAGGTTCTGTAGTTTCAGAATCCGTCAAGAGGTTTGATTTATGTTCTTTTTGAGGGAAGAGAAGGAGAGCTCAGACAGCTTGCTGCTTCCTCTCTGCCATCTTGGCTCTGCCCAGAAGTATGCTAGATTGTGAATCTCAGCAACCTGGGTTCAAAACCTGACTGACACTTACTAGACATGTGACTTTAGGGAAATCCCCTCAATGCTCTAAGCCTATTTGTTTATCTGTTAAATGGAATACTCATGTTATGTCCCTCATACATCGATTTGTCATGAGGCTAATACTCTGTAAACTTTAAAGTGATCTTTTTTCTCAGGCACAATCATTAAAAAATATAGAACATTTTTTCTGACCTCTATTAACTATGGGAGCCAGCCTCTTACAGAAAGTGAATGAAGCCTGGGTTTAAAGGCAAAAATTAGGTTTGGATCCTAACTGTACTGCTGCATATCTGAGTAATCTTAAGTGCCCCTTAGTTTCCTTGTCTGTGACATAGGGATTATTACTTGTATTACCTTTTGTGGAAAGTTCTTATGAAGAAACACTATCAATTTGAGCTATTATCCAAATTCATGGAAAGTAAAATCACGAGGCAACATGGCAAAGTGGATAAATGCCTACTTTTTTATTTGTGAAGCCCTGAGTTTAAATCCTGCCCCTAAACTATGCTCAGTGACACAAGCCACTTGCTAAGATGATACAATAACAGCAATATTTCTGTAAAATCAACTTTGAGCCAATAAGTCATTTTGACTATCACAAACATCCAAGTTAACTACAAGGGACATATGAAGATGCTATCTGCATCCAGAGAAATAGTTGATAAATAGAAGTATGGATAGAATAATTTTATATGCACATACATACATATATACACACAGACATACACATACATACATAATTATGTTTAATGGTAGCCATCTCTAGGGCAGGAGAGGAGGTGGGGAAGAAAAAGAAAGTTACATGATAACTTCATTATATATTTTAAAGGAATAGGAAGTTGAACATAAAGCATTTTGCAGTTTCATGTGCAATCATATATATTTTTAATTCTACTATGTTGTGGAAACGCTTGTATTATTTCATAAAAGAAAAAGAAAAAAAGAAAAAATTAGGAAAAACTTTAAATTACAAATGGTTCTCCAATTTTCCCTTCTGGTGGGCATTTCAACAATGGTATTTGTCCATCCTGTTGAAAAATAGGTGGCACAGTGAATAAAGCAGCTGGCCTGGATTCAGGAGGATCTGAGTTCAAATTCAGCCTCAGACACTTAACACTTACTAGCTATTTGACCCTGCACAAATCACTTAACCCTCATTGCCCCACAAAAAAGAAAGAAATAATAGGTCTAGACTTTGCAAACCTTGAAAATTATTATTTTCAAACATCATAGAATTTTATGCCATAAGGCTACTAGGATCATAGATTTGGGAAAGGAATGACCATTATCTGTTTTCTAGCTAAATCCCCTCCTTTTAACAATGAGCAAACTCAGGTCCAGAGAAGTTAAGGGACTTGCTTAAAGTCAAACACTAGGGACCATAGAGATTATGATTACTAATTTCCAGGGTTATTTTGAAGAATATGATCTGGAAGTAATACAACTCTAAGTAGGAGTTACTTATATGTTATGGTCAAGAGATTATTAAAAAAATTAAATGGTTAAATGGCACTGTGTAGTTTTTGGATTTTTGTTTTGGTAAAGTATCTGCCTGTGAGCACATGATCCATGGAATTCAATGGTTATTGTGACTCACCTAAAGTTACACAGCTAGTAAGCAGTAGATTCAGGATTCAAAACCAGATCTACTGACATGAAGTGCCCACATTCTCTCTCTTACCTTCTTTGCCTCTTCCCAAGTCATGTAAATGAGAGTGGTTCAAGATGGCTCCACAAGGTGCCAGCTCTAAGATATTGAGACCTCTTGCCTGATTAAGTCCTGGGCCTGGGGGTTGAAGGAAACAATGAGCTTGATTAGAGAGTGTTGAAGAGACACACTTTAAGAGGAACACAATGACCCCAGAAGTGCTTTAGAGATTATAAGTAGCATCTTTGCATCTCACATAATGTATTATGAACTTGTAAAAAAGAGAAGGGGAATGTAACCAGATGAAACTAATCTATCCCATGTGATCAGAGGTTCAGCTAAGCTTGTGAAGCAGTTAATCTTATGAAATGTACTGAGAAAGAAAGTGTCAGAAAATAAGTTAATGGACAATTGTTTGTAGAGGGAGAGATATATTATTGTACACACTGATGTTTTGTTTGTAGAATAAGCTAAACGTTCACAAATGTGCAAAACACTTGACCCTGTGCTAAAAGAGAGTTCACTCATAAACATGTGATCAAACACATAATGTAGTCAGTGTTTCAAGGCTCCAAGTGTTCCAGAGTGGAAATGTTCCCTCCCTCCACTCCGATTGCAATTCCTCCACAATTTATACAAAGTCAAGAGCACTGAATCTGAGGTTCCAGGATTGCATACTAGTTTTACGAATGTTTGCCTGAATGACACTGGACAAGTCACTTTATTCCTTTGGGCCTCAGTTCTCTCATCAGCAACATGAAAAGAATTGAATCACTGTATTAAGTTCCTGTCTAGCTCAAAATTCTATGTTACTGTAGAGAGTCTTCTTGAATTCCTGGGGACAAATATAAACAAAGAATGAATAACTGAATGAATGAGTGGATAGATGGATTATAGATAGATGATACATAGAAAGATAGATAATAGATAAATGATAGATAATAGATGGATGGACAGATGGACGGATATATAGACAGACAGACAGACAGACAGACAGACAGACAGATAGATAGATAGATAGATAGATAGATAGATAGATAGATAGATAGATAGATATTTAGTGTTCACCTCCTGATGAGGTCTCTCTACATCTAGCAAGGCTGAGCACATACACACTTACTTCAGGTTTTGAACCCTTGTATGTGTGCATGCATACATACACACATAAACTCACACACACACACACACACACACACACACACACACACACGCACTCACGCATCATCTTCCAAAACTATGCTAACTTTTTAGCTGGGTATACATGAATTCCAAAATTCTCCTTCTATTGTTATAGCTCTCTAGAATCCAGGGTCACCTCCAAGCTAAGAAGAGGCAGTACGGTAGGACTATACAATGATTTAAATTCTAGTTCAAATATTGTAAATAAAAATGATTTCACTGGGAGAATTCTTCTTGTAGAGAGATAAACATGGATAAATATGAATTGTGCTATCATTCTCGTTTCGCTTCAAATTTCCCTTAAGATAATCAAACAAATATATTGAGAAATATAAAGGAAAGGAAAATGTATTGAGGATATAACAAGACAAAGAACATTAAAGAAAGAAGAGATCCATATGTGTGTTTATATATATATATAATATACATATATTCACTATATACATGTATACACTTTTTATAGATATATGTGTATAAAACATGTGTTTGCCATTTTTTTAATTTAAAGAAAAAATTTTTTCTTTGTAAGGAAAGAACAAAATTATACTTAGGAATAAGACAATAGGGCTTTGTCCTAGAACCTGTAATTTAGAAGTTGCTAACAGCTTGTACGCTAGTTTAGCAGGATAGTAACAATTTGGTTTCATAATAAGATTAACAATACTTAGCACTTACAGAGCACTTCAACAACTGAAAATGACTATAGATGTTATATCTTTTATTTCCCTTTTGCAAAAACCTGTAAGGGGGGGGGGGCAGCTAGGCGGCAGAGTGGATAGAGCACCAGCCCGGGAGTCAGGAGGATCTGGGTTCAAATCCGGCCTCAGACACTTAACACTTACTAGCTGTGTGACCCTGGGCAAGTCACTTAACCCCAGTTGCCTCACCAAAACAAATAAACAAACAAACAAACCCGTGGGGTAGATGCTATTCTCATACCTATTTTAGAGATGAGGAAACTGAGGCTGAAGAAAGTTAAGTGACTTCCCCAAGTTCATTTGTTTTTGTTCAGCTATTGAGTTGTGTCCAACTCTTTGTGACTACATGGACCATACTGTCCATTGGGTTTTCTTGGCAAAGATACTAGAATGGTTTGCCATTTCCTTCTCCAGTTCATTAAGGCAAACAGAGGTTAAGTGACTTGTCCAGGGTCACACATCCGGTAAGTGTGTGAAGTCAGATTTTAATTCAGATTTTCCTGACTGCAGGCCCAGAGCTCAATCCACTGAGCTATCCAGCTGACCTCCTGCCTAGGATCATACAACATAGTAAATATTCTAGATAAGATTTAAATTCCATTTCTCTTGAGTCTCCATCAAGCACTCTATATACTATGTCACCCAGCAATATAGTATCTAATTAATGCTTTTCCTTTATTTTGTTTGGACCGGACAAATGTTTTCATCATTATAGGGAACTTCCAGCAAGAAACTCCTTCTACCAATGCAGACTGGTAGCAGCTCTGCAACTTTTAGTTTTGTAGAGTTCATGAGACACTGAGAAGACATTATGTAACAGAAGTGGACTTGAAGCCATGTCTTCCTAACTACAAGGTCCATTCTTTCACCACCACACCATGTTGCCTCTAAGTACCTAGTTAATCTTTACTTTAAAATCTGAAGCTGCCAGATACCATATTCTTCTGCCTTATGCTATAGCTTCTTAGGTGAGTAGCCTCTACTCCAACCAATAGCAGAGGGGCCTATGTTCCCCTGTATCAGCACCCACAAGATATGTGTCAGGACTGTAGGCCTCTTCCTACCCCTCCTCTACCTGAATGTGCCAGGAGGAGTGGAACTTGAAGGTTCTTTTCATGTTGCTTTCTCTACTGGTATTTTGTAAAGCTATCTGAGGTGTGTTTTGTGAAAGTTGCTATGAGCACACATGCACATGTATAGAAATAAGCAAATAAAAATAAAATCAGCTAATTGAGGCTTTAGGAAGGTGAATGACTCCTTATAACAGTGAATGTGGATGAAGGGTAAGGTTACACATACATATACAAACCAAACCAAAATACACACATAAGAATAACTCATTACAACAGTGAGTGTGGCCAAAGGATGACCCTAGATATTTTGATCAAAAAAACTAATTTGGGTATATTTTTATTAATAAGTAAAATGACCAATAATAACTTATTAGGGCCCTAATTCACAAAAATGATTTTTAAAACACCTATGTGTACAAGCTGCATTGGGTAGTGAATTTCTTTTCTTCATTTTCCAAGACTCAGTCTCTTTTCAAAAAAGATATGTAGGGGGCAGCTAGGTGGCACAGTGCATTGAGCACGGGTCCGGGAGTCAGGAGGACCTGAATTCAAATCCGGCCTCAGACACTTAACACTTACTAGCTGTGTGACCCGTGACCCTGGGCAAGTCAATTAACCCCAATTTCCTCACCAAAAAAGAAAAAAAAGCTATATAACTGAGAGATAGGTAAAATCACACAATCTCAAAACTGTAACAGGCCTCAGCAGCCATAGTAGTCCCACTCATATCTTTTTTTTTTTTAAATGAAGCAGTTGGGGTTAAGTGACTTGCCCAGGGTCACACAGCTAGTAAGTGTTAAGTGTCTGAGGCCATATTTGAACTCAGGTACTCCTGACTCCAGGGCCGGTACTCTATCCACTGCGCCAGCTAGCTGCCCCAGTCCCACTCATATCTTAAAAAAGAAGAAGAAGCCCACTAGAACATGTTCAATAAGCAGTCATCCAGCATCTTCTGAAAGATACCTAATGAGGGGTAACCCACTACTTCCTAAGGCAGGATATTGTATTACTGGACAGCTTTAATTATCATGAAACTTTTCCTAACACCTAACCTATATTTCCTTCCTTCCTTACAGCTTCCATCCCTTATTATTAGAATTTCCCTCTGTGGACAAACAGAACAAGTCCATATGTTTTCCATCTATAACCCTTTGAATATCCGAACATGGTGGTAAGGAGCTTTCTGAGTCATCTTTTTTATAGGAAATATCTCCAGTTCCTTCAACTAGTCTTGTTATGACATGCAATCATGACCTTCCTATATAAACTATTCAGTTTGTCAATTTTCTTCATAAATTGTGGTGCCCAGTCATAAATACAACGTTCTAGATATGGTTTGACCAGTGGCACAGTAGGTAGAGCACCTGGCCTGGAGTCAGGAAGCCCTAAGTCCCTAGGCAACTGAATATCTGCTAACTGTATAAAGCTAGTTAAGTAATTTAATCACCATCTACCTCACTTTCCTCAACTGTAAAATGAGCACAATAATAACATATTTCCTAGGGTTGTTGTGAGAATACTATGAGATATTTATAAAGTGATTAACACAGTGCCTGGTACATAGTAGGGGCTTAATAAATGTTTGTTTCCTTCTATATAAATGGAAGTTCTGCTTCTCCTAATGTAGTCTAACATCACATTAGATTTTTGGCTGCCATGTAACACTGCTAACCCATGTTGAGCTTGTAGTCCACAAAAATAAAAGATAAAAACTATTTTTTTCAGACACTATTTTTTCTCTGTCTTACTCATATTCACAAAGGTGATTTTTTTGAACTTGACTTTGACTTTTCATTTATCTCTATTAGATTTGTGGGGGGGGGGGGTTGTTTGTTTTGTGGGGCAGTGAGGGTTAATTGACTTGCCCAGGGTCACACAGCTAGCAAGTGTCAAGTGTCTGAGGTCACATTTGAACTCAGGTACTCCTGAATCCAGGGCTGATGGTTTATCCACTGTGTCACCTAGCTGCCCCCTATCCCTATTAGATTTTATCCAATTTTATTCAGTTCAGGCTTATAGCCTGTGCGCAATTTAAGATTCTAGATGTAGATTCTAATCTGTTCCCCCAGTTTTGGGGGAAACTGACTAAAATCTTTGATAAAACAAGTTTAGGTTTTTAAGAGTTTATTGAAAGATAGAAAGAGAAAGATTGAGAACAAAATTCCAAGAGCATGGCAATGCTATCTTCCCTCAATTTTCCTGTGAAGTCCTCTGCCGCCAGCACCACCACCAAGAAGTCAGGAACCCAAAAAGAAACAGCTCTCCACGCAGGTCCTCCTTCCTCCTTCCTGTCCCTTCCCAGAAAATGGGAGACTCATCAAGTAGATTGGCTGGTAACCTTGATAGACAGTACCCATGCGCAAACGTCACTCCCTGATGCCAAGAAAAAGTAGCATGGCCTTGCCCTCTGAGGCATTCTCCTCATGGTGGAGCTTTCCTATAGTAAGCCTCCAGTAGGTGGCGTCATTCCAATCATTACACCTGTCATGATATTTTTGGATCCTGACTCTTACATCCAGGGGGGTACTGATACTTCCTAACTTTTTGTCATCTGAAAATTGGATAAGGATGTCATTTTGACCTTGATCAGAGTTGCTGATAAAATGTTAAATAGTACAGAGCCAAGAATAGGTTCCTGGAGTATACTACTTGAGAATTCCTGCCATTTGGACATGAAGCCATTATGAACAATAGTTCTGGAAAAAAAATCTGGGGTTTTGTCTCATTGCACACTCAATAGGAATCAGTAGCATGTATATCTCAATGACAAGAACACCAAAGATAGTATAATACTAGGTTGCATTAAGAGAGACATAGTTAAGGAATAGAGAGATGATAATATGACTGGATTCTATCTTCATCAGACCCTATCTGGCATAATGCATTCAGTTCTGGCTATCACATTCTAACAACACTGATAAGCTGGAGAGTGTCCAGAGGAGGGCAGATACTATGGTGAAGGGTTTTGTATCCATTTTCATAAGAAGATTGACTAAAACAACTGAATGCATTTAGCCTGTGAAAAATAGGAACTCAATTTCTTCCATTTGACCAACCAAGAATGAGAGAACTGCCTCCTAACAGTCTTCTCACCTCCTTCGCATCATTCCAGACTAACCTTTCTTTTGCATAGATTTTATCATAGGATAATAAGTGACTGTACCAGGGTTGTGGCAGTGGGAATATGGAGGACTAAAAAGATGTGAGGAATATTAAGGGGGTACAATCACAATATTTTAGTAACTAATTGGATTTGAGAGATGGAGAAGAGTTAAAAAAAAAACATCTTCAAGGAAGGAAGACTCTGATGGGTGGGGTGCTCACAGAAAGAATGACATCAGAAAGATTGGCTGGTTTAAGGAAAGGGACCAGGAAAATAGTAAACTTAGTTTTGTATAAATTCAGTTAGAAGTGCTGATAGGACTTTCAAATAGATTCTTTGTAGGGAGTTAAACATGAAAATCTTTGGTTCAGTCAAAACTTTAGTGTTAGATAATTTTTTTTCAATTATCTGCATGATTAAAACAAGTAGAGTGAGTGATTGTGAAAGGAGATGATGAAAAGAGAAAAGAAGACCAAGGATGGAACCTTGTAAAATGCCTAGGTTAAAAGGTTAGGTGAGAATGAGTTATTGGTAGATGTAAGGGAATAGTTAGAGAGATGGAGGAAAAAAACAGGATAATGTGGCATTTTGGCAGCCAAGAGAAGAGAAAATAGAAAAGGAAGATTTGGTTAATGTGTCAAGTGCTGCTGAAGGGACAGGGAGGATGACTTATAAAATGCTACAGGACTGAGTTATTAGACCACTTGTAACTTGAGAGAGCAGTTTCAGCTCAGTGATAATTAAAGAAAAAGATTTCAAGGTGAAAACCTCCTTACAATACAAGGTCTTCATTAAGTATAAGATACTACTGTCATTGTCTATTTTGTCACCTACAAACAGAGAAATGAGAACAGGTTACCCAATCCAAAATGAATATAAATTTGATTTAAGTATTCTGAAACCTTCTGATTAAAAAAGACTTAGATGTCAAGCACCTCTAATTTCAAGTATATTCACTCATTTTATCAATAAGTATATATTAAGCACTTAACTATGTGCCAGGCACTGTGCTGAATTCCTTTCATTCAATGCTTACTTAAATGCAGCTTCCCTAACAAGCCTTCCTGCTGTTACAATCCTCACTTCAATTAATTCTTCATATGCTTCCAGAAAAAGTTTTTTTATGCATAAATCTAACTATTTCAAAAGTCCTCTGCTCAAAAATCTTCAATAGCTCACAATTATCTTCTAAATAAAGTTAAACATCTTTGTCTGGCATTCAAAGCCCTCTTCAACCACCCAATATATTCCCTATTCTAGCACCATAAACTTCAGAAAAATGGACTACTCTTTGCTCCTTAAACATGAACTGTGCTCTCTGGTCGCTTTGTTATTGCTCACATTATTCTTTATGCCTAAAATGCTTTCCTCCCCTTCTTTGCCTATTGAATTCTTACCCAACATTTAAATCCTATCTCAAATGCCTTCTCTATAAAGTGTGTTCTAATCCCCATTGTCAGTAAAGAATTTAGCTCTGTGTCCTCACATAGCATTTTTATAATCCTCTAATGCACTAATCATGTAATATGTTTTTTCTAGTTTGATATATCTGTGTTTTACATTTACTATTGTGCACAGATGGAATTCCTACTTCAGACAGCAGTAAGTATTTGGTCTACCAAGGTCTTATACTGGAGGCAGGATGATGACTCATCAAGTATGTTACACAGAAATTCAAATGTTCATAGATGATTTCTAAGTCTCTTTTAAGAACCTTAGATTATATTATCTAGTGGACATAGGAGAGATGAATTTATTTAAGTTCAGGACTTTTGTGATCCTAGGTTGAGATACTTGTAACTGTTTGATCTCATCTTATTTTTACTTTAAGAAACCCAGAAAAAAGTGAATGTTTTCTATGTTAATTAAAACACAGGATTGGGTGAGATAGGGTGGTAAGACTGGGAACTGGAAGGGATCTTGAGTGGAATGATTTTCATTCCTCATCTTTATTAACAATTCATCTTGTACTTTCTTTGACAAGCCTCGTGTTGCAATAGGAATAGCAGAGTGCACCAGGATTCAGGACAAACATTATTTTTATTTTATTTTATTTTTTAGTGAGGCAGTTGGGGTTAAGTGACTTGCCCAGGGTCACACAGCTAGTAAGTGTTAAGTGTCTGAGGCCGGATTTGAACTCAGGTACTCCTGACTCCAGGGCCAGTGCTCTATCCACTTTGCCACCTAGTTGCACCAGGACAAACATTCTTAAGCCCTTTTAGTCATTATGTAAGACAACTCAATTGACTTCCAAAGGTATTTTTTCCCTCACCTATAAAAGTTGGGAATTAGACAATCTCTTAGATATATCTATAGTTCTAAAATAATGTAATTTGAATGCTAACGATATTTTCTATCTTATGAAAAAATAAAATTGAGCAGTATGAAACATACTGTAAGCCAACCTACATTCAGTAAAAATGACTGTGGATTTGAGCAGATTTCTCAGAATAACACATTTTTAGAGTTGTAAGGAAGCTCAGAAGCCATCCATAAATAACCCCAAAAATTGGTCATGAGGCTTTTAGAAAGAACCTTAGAGTTGGAAGGAATGTTACAGTCATCTAGTCCAACCTGTACCTGAACAGGAATCACCTTTATAACATCCCCAACTGTGATTATATTTCCTACTTCCTGAGATAGACCATTCCACATTTGGATGGATATCCTTAGCTTTTGGGAAATTTTTCAAATATTAAGAAGAAATTTGCCCTTTGATAACCTCTATTCATGCCCCTACTTCTGCCTTCAGGGACTGAGCAAAATAAATTAATCCCTCTTCCATGAGACAATCCCTCTCCTAAATTTTATCTTCTCAATGTTGAAAAGTTCAAGGTTTTTGCTGTTGTTTATTTATTTGCTTGCTTTTTTGTTTTGTTGTTGTTTTGGTTTAACAATCTATTTATGGAATAATCTTGAAGTTTACCCAAGTTATCTCCTCTGGACATTCTTCAGATTAGTACTATCATTGTTAAGACAAAGTGCCCTGCTCTGCAAATATTCCAGATGTGGACTGAACAGGACAAAATACACCACACCTTTTTAAAAAAGTATTTAATAATATTTTTCACATGTAAAGATAGTTTTTATCATTCAATTTTGTAAGATTTTGAGTTCCAAATTTTTCTCCTTCCCTCTCTTCCCTCTACCCTCCTGAAGACAACAAGCAATATGATATAGGTTATACATTAGTCATGTTGTGAGAGAAGAATCAGAATAAAAGGGAAAAAACACAAAAAAGAAGAAACAAAGAAAAGCAACAACAAAAGTGAAAATAGTATGCTTCAGTCTGTATTAAAATTCCATAGTTCTTTTTCTAGATGTTGAGAGCATGTTCTGTCATGACTCTTTTGGAATTGTCTTGGATCATTTTATTGCTGAGAAGAACTAAGTATTACAGTTGATCATCACATAATGTTGCTGTTACTGTGTACAGTGTTCTCCTGGTTCTGCTCACTTCGCTTAGCATCAGTTCATATAAGTATTAATGGGTTTTTCTGAAATCTACCAGATTATCATTTCTTATAGCACAACAGTATTCCATTATGTACATATACCAAAACTTATTGAGCCATTTCACAATTGTTGGGCATCCCCTAAATTTCCAATTCATTGCCACCACTAAACAGCTGCTATAAATATTTTTTGAACACGTGGGTCCTTTCCCCTTTTTTATGATCTCTTTGGGGATACACACATAATAGTGGTATTGCTGGATCAAAGGCTATGCACAGTTTTGTAGCCCTTTGGACATAGTTCATAATTGTTCTCCAGAATGTTTGGATAGGTTTACAAATTCACTGACAATGCATTAGTGTTCCAATTTCCCCACAACTTCAAGATTTATAATTTTCCTTTTTTGTCATATTAGCCAATCGAATAGGAGTGATGTGTACACCAAGCCTTTTGCCACATGTGCCTTAAAGAGTATGACTTATGTAATATAATCTAAAATCACACTAGCTTTATTGGAGGGACTGCTATATTGAACTCTTAAATCATATAAAGTTTATAGTTCATTATAATCATAGAATTTTTTCTCAAAACAATGGCTTTTTAGGTACAAGTTCCCTATGCTTTCAAAAAGGAAACTCCAAATGGGGTCACAAAGAGTCAAATACAACTGAAATGACTAAACAACAACAAAAATAACAAACCCCTATCCTTTATTCATTAAATTGAATATTTTCTGAAATCAAGTATCAAATTATACTTCTTTTTACATTTTGCTTATCATTGGATAGAATGCTAGAACCAGAATCAAAAGATATGAGTTCAAATCCAGCCTTGGGCACTTACTAGCTGTGTGATCCTAGACTAATCACTTAACTTATGTCTCTCTCAATTTCCTCAACTGTAAAATGTATGTTACATTATCACTTACTACCCAGGGTTCTTTTGAGGCTCAAATGAGATAATATTTGCAAAATGTATAGAAGAGTAGAATTAGACAGCTAGGTGGCATAGTGGAAAGAGTGTTGGGCCTGAAGTCAGGAAGACACATCTTCTCAAGTTCAAATCTGGTTTCAAACACTTAGCTTTGTGATTCTGGGTAAGTCACTTAATGCTGTTTACCTTGGTTTCCTCATCTGTAAAATGAGATGGAAAAGCAAAATGGCAAACCACTCCAAGTATCTTTGCCAAGAAAACCCCAAATGGAGTTATGAAGAATCAGACATGACAAAAAAGAACAACAAAATGAAACAATAAATATTTCCTTCCTTCTTTCCTTCCTTCCTTCCTTCCTTCCTTCCTTCCTTCCTTCCTTCCTTCCTTCCTTCCTTCCTTCCTTCTTTTCTTACTTCCTTTTCTAAATATTTGCTGATCATCTCTTTAGTAATAGCTTCTGAAATTTTGCCTGCGATTTGCAAACTCCCTTACCTTTTTTTACTTTTGAAAATCAGGACCACACTTAAACTCCTCTAGTCCAGGATCAGTTCTCCTGTTCTCTATGATTTTTCAAAGATCATAGACAGCAATTTAACAGCCCTATTTTTCAGTTTTTCAGTGCCTTTTGAATTAATTTTGAGAATAGTAACAAACACTTGAACAGCACCTAGTTGCTCCTTCATCATCTCCATACTTTTCATGGTCATAAATTCCCTATTTTGCCATATTTATCTATAATCCCTATTCTAAAGATTATTCTTCTCAGCAGAGAAAATAAATGCCAATTGAGAGTTAAGTAGCTTTAACTTCTTCTGGTGTCTTATCATTCTTCCTTCAACCTTGAGTAGCATTCTTTTTTTGATTCTCCTCTATTTCCAACACAATTTAAATATGCGTGTGCATACATGCATGCACACTCACACAATGTATAGATTTCTATGTGTACATGCAAACATATATACACATTTTATTATGAGATGAGCCAAGCTTATCTCCATTAATTCTGATATTTAGTGTTCCTTATGCTATTCATTCAGACCTGTCACCCTTTTATATTCGTTCTCCAGTGTTTATTCTTGCTTCCATTTATGAATTTATTTATCTTTTTCATTAGCCAATGAGTTCTACATGTATTCATGTCAATTTCTTTAGACAATTTCAATCTCTTTCTTCTCATAATAATTCTTTCTTTATTTCTTCAGAGTTCCATTCCTGAGAAATTTCCATGCATCTTAGGTTAATTCCATCAATGATATTTTAGGCCAGGTGACTCTAACTATTAATACCTAGCACTTGATATAGCACTTTAAGATTTACAGTGTGCTCTTCTGTCAACAGTCGTGTGAAGTTGTTAGGATACTATACTTGTTTTATAAATGAGAACATAGAGGTTGAAGGGTTAAATGCCCAGGGTCAACCATCTAATAGAGAGAGAGAGAGAGGAGAGAGAGAGAGGAGAGAGGAGAGAGGAGAGAGGAGAGAGGAGAGAGAGAGAGAGAGAGAGAGAGAGAGAGAGAGAGAGAGAGAGAGAGAGAGAGAGAGAGAGAGAGAGAGAGAGGAAGGAAGGAAGGAAGGAAGAAAGAAAGAAAATGGTTTTCAAAGACGTATCTCCTAACTATAAGCCTTTAACTCTTCCCATTATGTAACATTTCCTTCTATGAAATCCACAGTTTTTATATCTCATGTTTCCCACCAAGAATACAGACAATTCACTGTTAGCCCATGGGGTCCATGTTGACTGTAGCAAGTGGAAAGTTCAAGGTAAAAGTAGCTTTCGTTCTGCTTAAAGATACTTATATTCAGGAAAATGCTGAAGAATCACCTCTTAGCTACAATAGTGTAAAACTCCTTGTTAATCACAAACATAATGGAGGAGTAGGTCACAAGCCTCTTCTGTTCATACAAGATATAGCAATCAACAAAACACATGTTGTGGTCAGCTAGGAGGTCACTAGCTGGTAGGGTGAATATAGGGAATACAATGAACCTGCAATGGCTTGGTGTATTATCTAACCAATGCAGGGTCAAGTTAAACTAGGAGTCAAAGTATGCCAGTGTCACTTATAGTAAAATCATTGAATTTGGAGCTTCAGGAGGTCTTAAAGCATAGAATGGAATGGACCTTAGAAATTCATCCAGCTGAATCCCTTCATTTTTCACTTGAGGAAATAAGGTCCCAGGAAGGGGAAATGATTTATCCAAAGTATGTCACATAGCTAAATAAATATCAGAGCCAGATATGCGTGTGTGTGTGCGTGTGTGTGTGTGTGTGTGCGTGTGTGCGTGTGTGTGTGTGTGTGTGTGTGTGTGTGTGTGTGTTCAGGATATCAGAAATATGTTAGTAAAGATATGGTTAGGCTGAAGGCCAATCTGAAGGCCGGCTGCATGGTCAGGAGTAGTCAAAGAGTCTGCTGAAACCTAAATAAAAAAGCCATAGAAAGCAGGTCACGCAGTAGAGGGGATCTCACCTTTTTATGAGTTTCCTATTCCTCCTTCTCAAGACTTATCTGGTTCCTGTGGGCCAAGAGTCAATTCCATCAAAATTGGGCTAGCCCCATACAATTAACCTTTAACACCTGTCTGATGGGGGGGAGTAATAAGGGCAAAGGGATGAAAATTAGCTCTTGGTAAGAAGAATCCTGATATTGGATCCTATTCTCTAACACTTGTTACCACCATTAGGTAATTCCTGATGGTTTACATCAGAGTGGGTTGTAGTGCTCTTGAGTGGATAATCTTTATGTTGTAGGAAGATATATAAGAGTAGAAGCGGGGAAGCCATAACGTTATGTAATTGGCTAACAGTATGTCTAACATAATACTATATAATAAAACATAAAACAAAGAATTCCCACAATAATTAATGAAGAAATCCATTGACTGGGGATGTTACTAATGTTACTAATATAGCTTTATACACACAAGTTGCAAAGATTTATCATCTTAAAGAATTTCCTCCAGCTCAACAGCACAGCAATGCTGTGTACAAGAAGTAAAACATTATTTCTTACATTTTCTTATACACTGCTTAGCAAAGTATAGTGAAAAGAATACTAGATGTAAAATCATGGGACCTGAGTTCAAATAATCCTTCTGCTATTTACTACATGTCCTTGAGAAAAATCACTTTCCCTCACTGTGCTTGAGTTTCTTCATCTTTGAAAAGAAGAGATTGGATTTAAATCTTTCAAATCTAAATCCAAAGATATGGCTTACTTTATTCCTGATATTTGTTCAACAGACTGAATCCATTCAGTCTACATTGTTCTCCACAAACTGTTGTTTTGTAGAAAAAGAAAATTATGTAGAGTTGGTTGGATCATAAGATCATAAATTAGAACTGGAAAGGACCGAAAAGGTCACCTAGTCCAGTCTCCTCACTTAACATATGAAGGAACTGAGCCTTAGAGGTAAAAAGTGATTTATCCAGAGTCATATAGTTAGGAAGTAGTAGAGTTAGTATTCTAGTAAGTAGTAGAGCTAGTATTCAAAGTAAGACCTTGGTTGGAGATGATGTGGGACAATAATTCTCTTCAAATGGGAGCATTCATAAAACATAGTGCCTTAAAGAATGAAGCTATGCACTGGTGCCTTGGGATAGCTTGGGGTGGGTAAGGAATGTGAGAGGGAAAAGAAAGAGGCCAGAGCCATTGGGTGTATGGAGTAGCAAAACAGCCATAATGACAAATTGACCTAGGGAGTGGCCCCAGAAGCATCGTGGGCCATAAACTTAGGAAGATGACTAGCATTCATGTTCATTATGTATTTGTCTTTGTGATTAATATGTTTTTTTCTTGTTTCTCTTCTGCACTTCTATTTACTTTTCAGGCTCCTCACTTTCCCTTTCTTTTTCTTGGCCTATTTTTCCCATTATTAGGATTTTTAGGAAAGAAAATAGGGATATAGTTTATTAGGAAAACTGCAATGAGCTTCTAATGATCCCAAGCTTCTCTTTAGTGAAAAACCATTATGTTAACACAAATATCCCCCTTGAAATACTCTGTGGATGAAAATCTTAAAACATCATAATCTCTGAAGAAATGAAGTTGTAGGTAACATAAAAGAAAAGAGATAAAGAGAGATGAATAGTGGTTGCAAGTATGTTATGTCATATGTCTAACAAGGACCTATGCTCAAGAAATGGCTTAATGCAAAACTTATTAGAAAAAGAGATTAGTTTTTGATGGTATGAGCCAGTAAATAACAAATTCATTACTAAAGATTCCAATGGTACCCTCAAAAATGTCCAGAGCCATAGAGGAAAGCCTAAAACATGGTGGGTAAATTTGTGGAAGACATTAGAGAACTCAGATTAATAGTTGCAAAGGATGAGGAAACATGGACGGGTTTTATTCCCCTTTACTATATAGAGTACCCACATGAATGACATCTCAGATCTCCTGAAGAATTGAAGTCATACTTTTAGAGACACTTGTTGTACAAGCTATTGTCTAATGCTTGAAAATATAATAAATAGGATCTCATTTTTAAATATATGACTAATTTCCCAAGTAATCACTAGATTATGATTCTAAGAAGGAGGTAGATAGAAGAAATTAATCAATCATATAGAATTAAAGAACTTTATAGTTATAAAGGATCTTGGGAGGCCATCTAGTACAATCTATATCTGAAATGATATCCCCATTGCAATATAATCACTAAAGGGTGTTCAAGCCTCAACTTGAGATCCCTATTGAAGAGGAACATACCACCTCACCAAGTAATCCATTACAATTATGAATAGTTCTAATAGTTAGGAACATTTTCCTAACATAAAGTCAACATTTCTTTCTTTTCAACTTCTACCTATTACTTCTAGTACTGCCCTCAAGGGCCAAATAGCCCAAATAGAACCCCTTATCTACATGATAATTGATAAATATTTAGCAAACATCTCTTAAATTCTCAGCATAATGCTAGAAACTATGGCCACATACAAATAAGTATGTGGCATACATATATCATATGCTCTGAAAAAATAAAGTCTACTTGGGAAAATGAGACTAACATACATGAAATATCTGCACAGCATTTAAATACTATATTAAGAGGAGTGTTTATCAGGCAATGATTACTTATTAAATGCCTTCTATGTACCAGGCACTATATTTGGCTCCAGGGATACAAAAAAATGAAATAATATTTGCCCTCAAAGAACTTATAAATTATCAAAGGATACAAAATGCATACATATGTCAGATAAATACAGGGTAATTTTTATTGAGAGTACTAATAGCTGAAAAGCTCAGAAAAGGCCTTATGTAGCAAGTAGAGATTGAGTAGAACACTGAAGGAAATTGGAATTTTAAGAGGCAGAGGAGAGGAGGGAGTGTGTTCTGAACATGGGGGATGACCTAAGTCTAATCACAGAAATGATAAATGAAATGTCATGTGTGAGGACCAGCAAGGAGGATAGTTTGACTAGACTCTGTATAATAGGAATGCAAAGAGGGTAGTAATTAGGGTGAATTCCTTTAGAAAAGGATCATTTCCTGCAGAAGGAAGATACTTCTAAAGTGTTTTTTCACCAAGGAGGAAATATTGTTTTGTTTAATTATGGATAGGTTCAGTGGGCATAACCCTATATTAACCCTAGACCCAGGAATGCAGGGACCATTTTTATGAAACTGCTGTACCTGTTTGATCTATAATACATTTAGGCATGGTATTTCTCTGGTCCTTAAAATTTCTATCCTCTCATAATTTTCATGCTCTTCAATCCCAAATTCCATCTGAAACTGAAAATCTCATTCCTATGACTGTGGCCTCTGATTGGTGAACATTTACCTTATCTTGTCTGGTCTGGGGATCAACTATGCCACTTCAATTCCATTAATCCCCCACACACACCTCCATTTTCCACCTCTAATTCTGAAAACACTAATCAAAGCAGCATCACTTGTCCTACAATGACATAACAATCAATTGCTTATGATATGTATCATTACCTCTGCCTCCTCTGTCCAAAACACTAGTGAACACTGTTCACTAGTCCTCTACATTTCTTCCCTAATCAGAATGTAAGCTCCTTGAAGCCAAGGACTGGCTTACATTTCTATTGATTGCTTGTATTTGTATCTCCAATGGTTAGCACAGTGTCAGGCACATAGTAAATACTTAATGCCTTTTCATTCATTCATTCATTCATAACACTGTCTTTTGGATTAATTTATACATATACACATGGTTTGTACACACCTGCATGATAATGATTTTTCTGTAACAGAGGTGGGTTTTATGACACTATAATGATAGTTTTAACTTAATTTCTGTTTGTTAGAAGACAACTTTCTCTGTCTCCTACTATCTCTTAGCCCCATACAACTACTCTATTATAGTTTTACTTGGCATTCTATAGACAAATAAGGAAGGGCTACTATGGGCACTAATAATGTGAAAAAAGGGAAGATTTCTCTTTACTTGGAAGCTTGGTTGCAGTTCTTCCCTGTTTGGAGAATGTAGAATCAAGTAAACAAATTAAAAATCTTCATGCTTTAATACATGTGTAGAGGTAATCTGATGCATGTGCAGACTTATACATGTAAAGACACTCTAAATACATTTCAGGAAATACATTCTTTTACAAAGAAATATAGACATTTTATTGAGGAACAGGAAGTGCCTGTAAGTTAAAAGACACTGATCTGTCATTAGGCAGTATGATCAGAGGGCATGTCCTATGATCACAGATGTGGTTGTTATTACCATTAGCCAAAGAACATCATACATCAAGCCACTTAATGCCTGGGATTTATTTGCTTTGTTCTAAGTTTAAAGGTATATCCATTGGAAATGGCTGCATAGACATCTTTTTTCTTTCTAGCAACCCAAGGATTAAAGTAGGCAGGTCATGAGTCTAAAAGATATCTATCCTTTTTTTTTTTTAAACATAGAGAACATCTCATATGTGGAATAAATTGCCAAGGGCAGCCAAAAGCATATTATAAATAATTGAAACAGGAATTAGATAAATATTTGGAGGAAAAATATTGTTGTGGTCTAATTGCTAACTCCAAGGAGATATTAGACCTAGATGGGCAATAACCACCAACCCACTCCATCCCCCACCTCAACCTATAGCCCTAAATTTCCTGAAGGGCATTATTGTACAGTCTTTTAAAGCAGTTGATTTCAATTTTTATTTTTTAAATTTGATTGCATTAAGTGCAACTAAAATGGAACTATAAAATGTAGAGAGCTATGTTACTCCATTGTTGTGTTCTGTGGCTCTATGATTCATTCCTTACACACACACACACCCTACCCCCGACATTATTTCTCTTAAGCTGGTCAAATACCGGCATTCTCTACCCTGAAAAACACGGAGGGCTGGGAAGAGGGAATATAAATGCTTCGCTGGAGCCAGACTAGGGCTGGGGCAGTTGCTGTCAATAAATTGAGGTTGAAATACATTGACAGTATAGTGGGGGAGGTGTTCTTCAATGCTGCAAATCCCAGGAATACCTTATCTTGGGAATAAAGGATTAGATTCTCTGTTCATCAACTTAATAGTTTCCTGTTTCAGTGAGAGACAGCTACAGCTTCAGGTAACCAAAACAGTTTGCCTCTATAGGTATATTGGCATGTATGCATGTATATATATACACATATATGCATGCATGTATGTACAGCTATGTGAATACATGTGCATATACTATATATATACAGATGTATAAAGCATACTTGGTATTTACACAGAAAAGTATACATATATAATATGTAAATGTAAATCCATATTTTGAAACTTGCTACCTAGCACTAGGTAGATTTTTCTCCTATAGTATTATGTTTTGAGGTTATTTTAGCTTATAGAACCTATTGCTCTTTTGCTAAGAATATAATTCAGAAGTTAGAAGTATACATTTTTATTTTATAAATATATTTTAAGTCATTGGAAGCATTGCTTAAACTTATGGTATAATGCATTTAAATATCTCAAATGGCATATTCTATCATTAATTTACTTAAGCATCATTCACTTCCATGCATATTTCCCTTCTGCTTACTTTTATGTGAATATCTCGTCCTTTACAAAATTGAAACAAATCCCATTGAAGTAGAATGGTGTATAATAGTTGTATGACCATTTTGGATTGTGGTCATTTACTCCATAGTGATCACATAGACCCTGGAGAACTGTCCTTAAATAGTATAGCTGACTGTCTGGGGAAACTCAGTCTCAAGCCTCCTGGAGACAGGAAAAGATAAGCTACCATTTTTCCCCCACAGACTGTAAATGATTCCTAGTCTTTGCTCCATAGAACATCCGATTCAGCGCCCAATCAGCTGAAAAAGCTGCACAGACGTCATTAGTTGTGTGTGTGTGTGTGTGTGTGTGTGTGTGTGTGTGTGTGTGTGTGTGTGTGTGTGTGTGAGAGAGAGAGAGAGAGAGAGAGAGAAGAGAGCAAAAGGGAAAGGGAAAGAAGACAGGAAGAGAGGGAGAGGGGGAGGAGAGAGAGAGAGAGAGAGAGAAGAGAGCAAAAGGGAAAGGGAAAGAAGACAGGAAGAGAGGGAGAGGGGGAGGAGAGAGAGAGAGAGAGAGAGAGAGAGAGAGAGAGAGAGAGAGAGAGAGAGAGAGAGAGAGAGAGAGAGAGAAGAGAGCAAAAGGGAAAGGGAAAGAAGACAGGAAGAGAGGGAGAGGGGGAGGAGAGAGAGAGAGAGAGAGAGAGAGAGAGAGAGAGAGAGAGAGAGAGAGAGAGAGAGAGAGAGAGAAAGGAAAAAGAGTGAGCAAGTGAGTGTGAGCACAGTTAGCTGCAGCTCCTTTTGCCGAGTAAAGAATCCATGAGAGCAGTTCTATTGATTTCTGATTCACACTGCAGCAACAGGGCTAGAGTGCAGCAGGAAAGTCATGTCTTCGAAATTGGAATTAACTAAAGCCAAATAAAAAGGCATATGGGTGTGTGTTCTGAACTTCATAATCAGCTCTTTGTTTCAGAAACAAAACTAAATAAGGGGTCTGGAAAGCGAATCTGATAGCTTGTTTACATCTGAAAGGAACACTGTACAGGAAGAACTGAACTCTATGGAATCGGTTAATTATCTGTAGTAAAAGTAAAACAGGTCCACTTTAAAAATTGTTTTTGTGAGGTTTTTCTATGCTAGCTGAATGCCAATACAGTATTGAACAATCACCTAAGAAAATTCAAGGGAAGATCAAAAAATACAGTTCAAGAAAGGGTGTTGCACATGTAAGTTGAGGTTGATTTCTTTTAAATATGATTTTTACAAAAATATTATATTGCGTGAGTGCTTACTGTTCTTTTGTTTCTGTGTTGTTCCATTTTTGAAGCACCAGCATCACGTTGGCAAGTGCTTGAAATGGAAACCATTTTTGCCTAGGCTGCTTTTCCCAGGCTTCAATGGAGTGCATGTGAGGTTGAAAGCTGGAATTTTTCTTTTGTGGTCTGTTGCCTATGATTTGGTAGGAGATTGTTGCATCTCATATGTTTAAATGTTGTCTTGGTCTTTCAGCCAACTTGCATCTGTGAAGAAACCTACCCACCTACATGCCTTTTCCACCCCACCCACTCCCCCCTCTCCCAGTTGAAATACTGGACTAAGTGCAGTTTTCACAATTATGGCATGTCGGTCAGGCAGTCTAAGTGTGAGCAAAAAGAAAAATAGAAGAACCCCAAACCCCTACCCCAGCACCATTATATTTTTGAGGGGGAAAGATGGTGATACCTTTTTTAAAAAAACGAAAGGCAGTAAGCCATTATTAGCAAGAGCTATATTGAGCATGCTTGCCAGACAGGCAGCAAAGCTCAGCTCTAGTTCCGCCCAGACATGTGCCTTGCCATTTTCATTTTAATCAGTCTGCTCAGGATGGCTGCTGATTCATTTTGCAGGATGGCCCCCTGGGAGCCAAGGTGGAAGCCTGAGGCGAGCTGCTATTGCATCAATGCAGGGCACCACATCAGAGGAGGGAGAGTAAGGGGGATAGAGAGAGTGAGAGAGAAAAGACCCCAGCACACCAAGATTCAAATATCAGCATTTCTATTAGAAAGATCCTTCATAAAATCTAATATGTTCAATAAAACATAAAAAAGTGGAGAAAAGAAATTCTTCACATTGTCTTCCCCTTCTCCTGCCCTTACCCTCAATCCCTGTACCCCAACAGTGGCCTAGAATTCCATTTTTTTCCTTTCATGGTCACTGTAAAATAAAATATAGTACTTTATTTACCTGATAACTAGCTGGGGTGGTATACCTGATTTAGCTGGAGACTTTGATTTGTGGGATTGACAACCTTATTATGCAGTGAGCTTATTATTGATATTATTCTGCTCTCGGTTGCCATGGCCACCTTGTGAGAGACATTCAATTTTCTCTCTTCCATCATCATTATCTATGAGGCCATCTGTTGTGGAAAATGAATTCAGCCTCATTTGCATGACTGATAAGCAAATTTTTTTTTTATCTATTTAACAGAAGGTCATATGCCGGGGATTTGGAGCTGGTGAAAAAAATGTGGAAAAAAAAGCATATCGAGAGGATGAGTGGGAGTGCGTGCATTAGAGGATGTATGTGGAAGTAAAACAGATCCCTTAGGCCTGCTAGCCTATCGTGCTGCATTTGTCATTCCTGCCCGGGCGACATTTTTTTTTTTCCCTTAAGCTTCTGCTCACTAAACAGAGGGAGAGAGCTTTCCCCTGCACTCTTCTTGAAGTTCCCCTGCTTTTTACTCAGTTTTGGTGGGTGTATTTTAATTTTTTAATCCCTGGAATGTGAGGTATCATTTTAATATTCACAGAAGAAAAAAGAACAGCCTTTCTGGGTCTCGGTGGTATGCTTTATTACTCGTCATCCTTTCAAAGTTGTAGTGGAGCAGGGTTCTCTCTTGATTTCTGTCATGTAAGCCAATGCAGTTATGAACAATTGAACTTGTTTTTAACTTACTGTGAGATTTGAGTGCTTTTGTGAGTTGCGTGTCGTGTGTGTGTGTTCCTGTGTGAATCTGTGTTACCTGATAGTTTAAATCTTGAACTTAAACTGGAAAGATTTTGCTCTATAGGTTTTTGGGAATTAGGTGCTGAAATATCCATTGTTTTATCTTTCAAAGTTGTTTTTCCATAATAGCTGGCTAGTTGGAATGTTTCTGGGTTATAGCAGTTTTAGGAATCCACTAAAGTCCTTCTTTAAAACAGCAGACATTGGGTTGCATGAATTAAGCATGGTATTGTTTATAAAAACTTGCTGCATGTACAGTTCAGTGCTGGATTATATGAAGATGCTGAAACAAATACTTCCCAGAAAAATAATATATTACAAATAAAACATATTGTTTTTCTTTAAAAAGTACTAGAGTTTCTATCATGGGTAATAATATATATTGTGAAGAAAATGAATTTAAATTGTTCAAACTTACTGAAATGAAAGCTTATTTTTATAATAGGAACTATAAGTCTGGAGTTTAGAATAGGCTGAGATGCTATTTCATTTATATCACTGTGATTTTTAATATATATATATGTATGTGTGTGTATGTGTGTGTGTGTTGCTATAGAGCTTACTATGTCAAAACTTCAAGCTACATACTTTAACTTCCACACAGTTCAAAATGAACTAACAAAGCTTCAAGCAAATACCACTATAGCTATCAATATGATAATATTATATAATCAGCAAAGCTCTAAAATTTAGCAATAACATCCAGAAAGATTACCTGAGAGTAACTATTAGAGAAAATATTGAAAATAATATTTTATAACAAAACTCTTGATAGTGTTTTCTTTTCTTACTGACCAAGATTAAACTTCACATGACAAAAACAAATTCCTCATAGTGAATACAGACTTAAATATTAGCAAAAGAGACACTATAGGCAATAGGAATTCTTTTTCAAATAGTCAACATTCAGTACTTATGTACTATTTTTTAAATTGTCTTTTAAAGAGGTGGCAATGTGATTACCTTACAGATGGAAAATAATTTTATACAGTACTCATTTCTTTTGTTTTTGAAAAGCTAAGGGAACAAGTATCATTGACCTACAGAATTTCCATATCTTGAGTACCCTGTATCTAAGTTGTTTAAATAGTCTACCATTGTAATAGTGAAACAGTGATGAGTTATGAATTTCTGATGAAAAGAAGTTTTGTTTCTGCTAATTGACCTGGATATGAGACTATCACACTCGGTCACATTAAAAGAGCTAGAAAGCATTTGGTTAAAATTTGCCTGAAATTTTTTGTTGTAACAGAAATTTATTTAAGAAACAGCAGAAGTACATGACCATTGTAACATCTGAATGCCAAGAGTTTTTCTCAAGTTATATACCCCAAAAGTATTATTTTCCTATCATAGAGTTCTGACAAGCAGTGGCAGTTAAGTAATCACTTTCCCTAGCACCCAACCTGTGTGTGCGTGTGTGTGTGTGTGTGTGTGTGCTTTGCTTCAGCCCTATTTTGTATTGCAGTTAAACTTTTAAAAGAATAAGTTGGATTTCAGAACTAAATTCACAATTATAAAGTCCACCACAGTAAAACTTATAGAGTTTTGATGCTAGTTTCATTAAAGGCCTATCGCTAAAACCTCTAAGCTAAGGAGAGGCTGTGTCTTTACCTTCTGTTTATTATCAAATTGTTTCAAGGGTTTGTAAAGGAAAACTGTCAACTTTTCAAAAGCCAGGAGATAGCACTGTGGATTTTCTCTCCCTCCCCTCACCCCCCCCCCCCAAAAAAAAGTTAATTACCAAGCTTGGTTGGATTCCTCCTTGCCACCCTGACATTTGACTGCTGCTAATTCACTGATTAATCTCATTAATGTGATTATAGTAGGATTTGGAGTTGGCTGCCATTGTTCTGTAGACAGTGCTATTCAGCCTGAACACTTGCCACCTCATTCAGTTTTGCTGTGATTTTTCAAAGGCTGGTGGAGTGAGCTATTGTGAAAGAGGTTTCTCTGCCTTTCCCTTTCAGCACCGGGAGCTGTCCGCTGCTGATAGCAATTACATTCAGCAGTGACTGACTTCCTACTAGTTTACTGGCAATGTGAAAATGGCTTACTTTCATCACCTTAATGATTTTGCTCATTGAGGTAAAAGCAAGAGGAGGTTTTAATGGTCACAGTTAGACATTTTGAAGATGGTGGGAGAAAAAAATACCATATATACACATCATATGTGTACTATATATTATATGTATGTACACATATATGTATTTTATGTGTATATGTATTTAAGGACTTTTTTAAAATTACATAAAGGCCCCAATCTGTCCTTTCATTGAATTTTATTTTCCTCTTCAAAAATCATGAAAATTATGCATATATAGTGATTGTCTCTGTGCATTTTGTGTGTGTTGAGAAATCTATGCACACAATAGTGTGAACTGCCTATGCTTTTTAATGAGACTCATCTTGTGTGATTCAGTTTTTTCTAGTTTCATATAAAGACATCAGGTACACATGTCCTCTTAATTTCAATTCTGTTATATTTACATCATCTAGAATACTGTTTTCCAACATATACACATACTTTCCTGATAGACACATATTTCATAGGGATCTGTCTCTGGCTGAAATAGAATAAACATTAGGGCCTAGTAACTTGTGTCCATGTGTGAATATTGCAAAATTATTTTACATGGAATTTACATACATTTTGGGTGATTATATAAATTTTTAAATAGCATAGATAAAAGTTTTGGAAAAGTGCATTACCCTTTTTATCCTTCTTTTTATTATCTTTTCCCATTTCCCTCAATCGTTTTTAACCTTCCTCTTTGTCTAAAATGTTTACACTTGAAAACTTACCACTCTACTTACAGAAGCATTTCATTTCTGGATGATTTTACATGAAGTTGGTGTGTGGTTTTTCTGAACATCACAAAAGTTTTATTATGAAAGTGAACATTTTGAAAAAGTTTTCTATTAAATTATAAATTTAGTCCTTAGTAAATAATTATTTGCATGGACATGTATTAATCTGCTGAATACATAATGTATTTCCAAATATATTTCGAATGTTAAGCAATAGAATGAATTAATATATTTTCACAAATGTAGTCTGCTAATTAAGGCATTTTCCAGTGTTATAAGAAATGAAATGGCAGTTCCATCCTTAAATTTAAAATATAAACATAAAGCTTTTTGGAATTATATGGAATAAAATATTTCAAACTTACTATCGATCTGTTTTTAGTTACCATATTTTCAATTTAAAATAACTCAAAACAAAGTTTTCTTTGAATTTATTTTGTTTTCTTTTGTTTTCTAATGGTTCACTGTCATGGACTGGGAGGAGGTGGAGGACCCTATTGATACACCACTATATTCAGCAGTTCAAGTATTACTTTGCTTGATTTTTTTTCTTACAGTCCAGGAGCATAATTTAGAATTGATTACTAAGTTGTCAGATGAATCTAGTACTTTGCCCTAAGTTATACATCTGGAGCTAAACACCACCAGAAATGTTCCCAGGAAGAAAATGAAGTGGCAGTTTTGGAAGGGGAGATTAATTCTATTTTGCTGAACTGATTTGCTTTGCTTTGTTGCATTTTGAAGGAATAAGGATATGTACTCACTTGGTGTTTTTTTTTAATTATTTGAAAACATGGCCTCTGCTAAATACTTTTTACCACGTGGAGGGGGAAAAGTGTGGACTATGCAGAAGTCTAATGAGAGAAAGTAATGAAGAAGGAGATAGAATTAGAGTAAGGGTTTAACATGAAAAATATGTTATTCTTCAAGCCAGGGTTAAACTTTATATTTTGTTCAATTTCCTTAATCTTATTGTATACTTTCTTGTTGAGTGTAAGTATATGAGTGTGGGGAAGAGGAATAATGCATATCTATTCTTTATATAATTATATAATAAATTCTAATAATCCAGATGTAGTGTGAAAGTATCATTTCTCAAAAGCATGTATGTATGACATATACTAATGGAATTTAAGTCTTTAGAAAAGGGCCCTTTCTAAAGATTATATATATATATATATATATATATATATGTATGTATGTATATATATATATATATATATAATAACCAAATATTAACATTATTGAAATCCTTCACTCACAGAATTAATTTCTACTATTTTATTTTTGAAGCAATTTGGTCTATGGTTTTTGTTTTACTGGTTATTGTAAAACAACTCTTAACATTCTAAAATTTGATTTGGTGTCAAATAGTTTTCCTCATGAAGAAAAAAAGGTTTATTATTGGCATATTATTTATGTCTGTTCTTATATCTATCTTTTTGTGCTCTGTCTCTGTGTCTCTCTAACTCCTCAGGCTCTCTGTGCATGTATCTCCCTCTTTCTGTTTCACACCTGCATTGTTCAGACACACACAAAGATTTTTTTCTATGAATCTTTCCACAATTCAACTGTTTGTGGCTTTAACATCATAATGAGTCTTTAGGGTATCAACAGAAGTAATCAGAGATGGCAGAAACAATTTTAAACCAGGTGTTGTAAAAGTAGAAGGAAAA
Organism: Dromiciops gliroides; assembly: GCF_019393635.1. Lineage (NCBI taxonomy): Eukaryota > Metazoa > Chordata > Mammalia > Microbiotheria > Microbiotheriidae > Dromiciops > Dromiciops gliroides. The sequence goes on from NC_057862.1 coordinate 502,477,288, forward strand.
AATAGAATTCCTTGTTTACTATCTAAAGACATACTTTAAACATAGCTGGGCTAGGTTGCATTTGCTAAGAAATTTGCAAATTGTTTCTGTGTTTTAACTCCTCTCAGCATAGTGATTATCAGAAAAGTTAGGGGCAGAGTGGGGAGTGTTTTGTTCTGAGTTGGTGGGTTCTGTCTAAAATATTTTATAGAAGCTTTTCTTGCTTCCAGACTGCAGTGATTTCTGGCAGTGCTATATGGGAAGGGAATTGTAACCTCTGTAGTAACCAATATGTCTGGTCTCAACATGTCAGGCAACAGGCTTGGTCTTTAGAGGGATTACCTTTGAGGGCTGGGATAAGGTGTTCTTGGTAACTTCCTACTTCTCTGTCAGCCTTCACTGCCTCACCAAGGAAACAGTAGTCAGCATTGTCTCCCATGGAAAACCTGCAGTGGCTTATCAACAGTGGTGGTACTTTCTGAGAACATCACTGTAGACAGCAAGCTAAAAGGGTGAAGGTAATAAGAGGTACTGGGATAACAAGAATGGGGATAAATAGGAAAAGCAATAAAGGAGTGTGAGATTCTCTTCATGTCAGAAATAAACCTGCATGTCTGCAGAAACAGCCTCTTAAGGAGGGTTTTGCTTGATGGCTAACAACTGCACTTCAAAAAGGTACACTCTTTTCATATTTTTAAAATGCTAGATAAGATTTGCTCAGCCATTACATTTGCATTCTGGCAGTTATGGTAGTATAAGTGACCTCTGATTTCCTTTTAGGTACTTTAATCAATAGTTTTTCTTGTTCTTGTTATTGTTGTTTTGCTTATTATTTCCTCTTCTATCCATGGGACCTTGAACTTGCTTGGATATCTTCAATATTATCTGATTATAATTTTTTAAATTGTTCATAAAATCTCATGTTTTAGAACAGGAATGAAACAACAAAGCCTTTTTAAATAAACTCAATGAGATTCCAGTATCACAGCTTTTTTGTAATGTGCCTGAAATGTCTGTCTGCATGCTGCTTGGAGTTGTTGCTAAACAAGAGTCGGGATGTATTAAAGGCTAGTTACAGTGGGGGAGGGGTGGGGAGGTGCTACCATAGCCTTTATGATTTAATGTAGCCTTTCATGATGGTGAGTGTTATAATAGAGAGATTTACCAAAAAAGAGTAGCATGGCATGGTGTGAGTGGTAAAAGCAAACATTTATTGTTTATCTTAAGACACCATTTTAAAATTAGCACTTTTTACTGGAAAAATCCTAATGAAAGTCATATATCATTGTTTTCCTTTGTATTTTGGATATCATATTTGGGCTTGTCTCTCGGAATAAAAGTTTTCCTGCTTCTCCTACAGGCTTGTAGATAATGCTTTCAGCTGTATAAGTCCTTTCTGTCTTTCTCAGTGAAATAGTTTCATTTCTTTTGTCTGAAAATAAATTTTGAAAATATATAATGAAGCAGACTAGAGTGAAGTAGGCAACCTGAAAGAGGTTTGAAGAATCAGTTAGAGTTAACTCTTTAGCAGCTGTTCCCTCATTGTAAAAGAAAAAGAGGTTTTTTGAACTCATGGTTTTTTTAAAGAAAAGGATTTTAAAATAGTTTATGTTCTTCTGATTTGTGTAAATTTTCTTTTGCCACAAAATGATTTTACCATAGCATCATTGACAGAGGAAGTATTTTTAGATATATCACCTAGTCGGTAGCTGTTAACAGCCTGACTGTGGTATTTACAGTTCCCATCTATTACATTAAATACAGCACTGCACATGATACACATTCTGCTCTAGAGATTTAGGGGCCTGTGGGTACAATGTAAGAAGCATACAGCATACATCCCCAATCTTGTCTGATTGTACTGCAAGCCTAATAAACAGGAGGGTTAGAAATTATTGGTTTAATCCAAAGCTAGAGCTTGAAAAATACCTAGCTCAGCGATGAAGTTCTCCCACACATTAGGATTTGGGGAAATGGATATGTTTTGTATTGCTTAAAGGATGCAGACTGAGACAGGGTAAGTCAGCAATATGCTACTGATGTGATTCTGCTGCAGTAATGTGGTCTCTAAGGGAAGTTGTGCTCGATGCACACAACCCAGCCAGGCTTTCTGTAGCCCATTGCCTGTCTGTCTGCTGCTTTTACATGGAGGTTGCACTGTAGCCATCAGCCAGAGTGCGGCACGCATGCCCATCTTTTCTGTCGTTTAGTGGTGTCAACTTATTAATTTCCATCTTCAACTACAGGCCCGTTAGTTTCCTGTCTAAAAGCATTATTACTTTTGTCCATGTGGCAAAATAATTAGCATACAGATGAGAAGTGATCCTGTGCCTGAGCTCCGATAGAAGGAGAAGATGTGCAGTGAAAAGTTGATTGGATGAATGGAGAACAAATGGTGGGCGTTCAAAAGCGTTAGAAGAGTTTTGTAGTCATGGAGCAGGTTTGTGAATTTCCTGGGCGAATCTCTTAAGATGGAAGGAAGGCAAGCAGGAAGGCAGGGGTGGCTGGGGTTGGAATGATTGCCTGTCAGACTGTGGCCTAGTTGAAGGTGCAAAATTGGACTCCACGCGGGGATAATTCATTTGGACTACTTTTGTTTTGCAGTTCTTCAGCTTTCCATTTGATATCCCCTCAAGGTAAATATGTTATGTTTGCCCTGTTGTTTTCAGAACAGTTTGCTCCTCCTTACAAAGTAGAACAAAGTTCAACTCTTTTTGGTCAGTAACAAAAGCATAGCTGTTTGCTGCAGGTTTGGGTTTAGCTGCTCTGCACATCTTCCTGGGCATTTGTCTGAAGTGGAGATTGTTTAGTGATTATCATTTTTTGCAGCAGCCATTATTAAATGTATTTTATTGATATTTGCTGGGACAACATTATGCAAACTAGTAAAACTACTAAATTTTGTTTCTATGACAACCCAGAAGTCAATAGTTTAGGTTGGTATATATGTATATGTGTGTTTATGTATGTGTGTATGCATATGTGTATATATGTGTATTTTTTCTTGACTAGAAGGTTAGGTTTGGGTTTGGTTTTTGATTTAACCAGTTTTACCCTCTATTGGCTGCTGGTGATCAAAAACAAACCAAAGTTTTTATTGATCTCAAATCTGTAGGTTGGAAAAAATTTGCATGAACTAACTCTGTTGTGCTAACTTATTTGTAGAATCAGAGAGCATCTCCCTGTTTTATATTTGACAATTCTGGAGACTCATTTTGAGAGTGCCAGGAAAGGTTGATGGAATCTTAAATTTCTATTGTCATCCAATGACATACATTTCTTATATAATTCTGTTGCTGTATGCACTGCAACATGGTTGTTTTAATATTTAGTTGGAGATACTTCCATGTCTGAGACATAATTTGTGAAAAAATGTTATCCTGTTTTAATGATTCTTAATATCCTTTTAAAAAAACCCTAAGATTTTGATTTCAACTGACCTAATTTTATAACTGCTGTTAAGGTTGAGGCCAAGTAGAAATTATCCTTTAATTGTCTTTTCATAGTTTTCTGACTGTGTCAGATCTGTTAGATGATTTGCTTTGATTCTGGAGGGGAAGAAGGTGAAGAATAGGTTGTTAAGAGTTGCTTGACTTTATTTTTTAATGCATTGGAGAATAACAGTAAATATTTGATAAGGAATATAACTTTTTTGGGGAGAGGATTTCTTTCTTTTTCAGTTTTATCAATTTAGAACAAGAAAGGCAAATCACAAACACTTTTTTTTAAAAAATGTCTATAATATATCATGGAGCTATTAACCCTTTAGTGGGAATATGTTCATACTTTATTATTGTTGTTATTATTTTATCATTTTCCATGTTTTTCCAGTTTCTGAATACAATCATTGAACTCGTTTGCTTAATGGGTGAGTTTTCTACCTCTCATATTTGTTCCTATATATTTATATGTTAAAAACCTATGCATTTCTTTCAATTGTCAGATTTGTTGATCAACATGAAAGGAGAAATATTTGGGTTTTTATATTTTTTTTCTAGAAAAGTGGAGTACTATATAAAAACATATCAGATTCTCCTAAGAGCTTTGAAGTAGAGAAAAGTATTTTGTCTTGTATGTGCCTTGCATTGTTCCACTTGTTCTCTATTAATTTTACCAAATCAATTTTTTAAAGACTATGATTTAGTTTTCTGATAGTTCACAACTTTTTTGAGGGTAAAATTTTCATCATTTGACTCAAGCTAGAAGCACCCACTTATTAGCAGAAGGCAAATACTTAAGATCTACCTATCCATAATGCTTTCTTTGTGTTTGGCTGCTTTACAGAGGTATAGTCAGACCTTTTCAAAGGGGCCAGAATTATGTCAGATTAGTTTCCAGTTGACAGACTTACTTTATACCACTATCTGTCACTGTAGTTTTCAAGTACTGGAGTTGAGCTATGTTTGCATTCAAAGACAATTAAGCCTTTCAGAACTAAAAATATGTCAATGGGTGTTTTGCTTGCTTAATGCAAGATGGGTTTGATCTAAGACATTTTTCTACATAAATTCTGAGGCTGCATTTCAAGTTTGCAATGAAAAACTTTTCTTTCTACATACATTTTAAGACAACCAAGGAGATTTTTTTTTGTTTAAAATCTGCTGCAAAGATTGTGTCACTCAGGATTAATGGGGAGAAAAATAATGTGCTGAAGGTTCTATACTTTATTTCCTTGATGCTACTCCTGCAATTTGAGTAAAAATCTTCCACTTTTGTCATGTTTATGTTGCTAGAACAAGGACTATATGTAATTTTTTCTACAAATGTCATTTGACCTTACTTGAATCAAAATTATATTCTCTCACATATTTTTCACTGCTGGGGCACTGTAATTAGTCTCTTGGAAGCTTGTTCTGAGGCTTTGTTTTTCAAGGTGCAAGTGAAGTGTTCACAGCAACTGTGCTGCTTCTGAGTCACCAAGTGAATGTGTAAAGTGGGTACATCAGCTTTAAATGTATTTATGAACTCAAATTGCTAGAGTTCAAAGGTCCTTCCTGACTTGGTGACTTACTTTACCAAAAGTTTAACTACTCAAGGAGGACCCTCAAATCTATCCTAAAAAGAATTGCTTCCTAGTTTTGGAGATTTTGTTTGTGAGCTTTTTAAATCTGGCACACTTCTCTAAATCAAGCACCCCCTGAATTACAGTTGTATGTTGGGGGATGGAATCTCATTCTAATACATTGAAATCAATTTTCATTGTAGAATTTCTTTCTTGAGAACTGTTTTGACTAGAACTATCATGTTACTATCTAACCCCTAGTATCAGAGCAGCAGGTTTTAATGACACTGAAGGGGAAAGGGAGGGATAAAAAGTCAGGGTTCCTTATCCATTCCAGTAGTTCATACATCATTGGGCCACAAAAGCACAAAGGCATCCCTTACGGGTTGGCTTTCAATTGGACCATATCTCAGATTCCTTTTGCCATGGACTGTCTCTGTCTGATACATCTGAACAGAAGCTGCAGACACTGAGCTGTCTTGTCGCCATGAAACAATGCTAACTCGCCAGCCTGGTTGTGGGAATAATCAAGGCTAGAGGGCACCCCATAGAGAGCCATCAAATCAGGTCTGCTGTGGAACTGTCTGGTAGATTGTGAACATTCAGGAATCAATGTTACATCTGCTAGGAGACCCTTTGGTTCTCTGAAACTCCTAGCCGCCTAATGCATCTGGGCAAGGGGTTTTCAGAAATCAGTTTCCTTCAGGATAAATTTAATATGTCTTGAGGGCTAGGCATAAGCAAATTGATTCTATCTCTGCACTAGCAAAACTCATAAACATCTGTAAGATCACAGCTTTTCAACAACCCCAGCATTGGGGGCTATAATTTTGTGAAATATTCTGAGCCTACTCTTCTCATACCTCATGCCAGCATGGCATTTTTTAATTAGGAAGTTGATTAAAAAGGGCACAGTATACCATGAATGTATGTTCATTTGGCAACCATCCAGCTGTTCACTGTCTGGGTCCATGGAAAGTGCTGCTCATCACTAGTTGCAGGAAAAGGAGAAAATTCAGTATATTGGCTGAGAGATAGGTTTGGGAAAAATCCCTCTTAAATCTAATGGCAGGTTGATGCTTAGTCTTTATATGGTAAGTCTGGAGATGGATGCACTCAACTTTAGAAATTGTGTTCACTCTCATTTTGCAGATGACTTGTTAATACATAGTAGTTTGATGATTCAAATGAGGAAATACCTTGGCCCTGCTTTACTGGGAATGATATAAAGGCCAAAATCATTCATATGTCCTGAACTCAAGCTTACTGCTTGTAATACACTCCCATTATATCTTGTAAAAGTTGGGAAAGTGACAATATTTAATTCGATAGTCTTATTGTTTACCTCATAAGTGACTAGTATTGTTTCATGTCTTTCTTTCCCAGGGAAATCCCTCTCTCCACTAGCTGTGAGTGAGAACTTGGAGTATATTATCAGAGGAATAAAATTTTATGCCTAATTGTAGTGTTCCTCTGGCTAATGTGGTGTGAATAAGTACCATGTTATAGCATTTAACCCTGTCTATCCTTCTCATTGCATGAGCACTTGTTCCATCCCAAGTAAGCTAAAGAAAATGAAGTCATATATCCAACATTCAGTTTTGATAAAAATTGAGAATGATCTCACTTGTACAGAGGGCAGATGCTCTGGGAATTCCTTTTAACTCTAGGGAGTGAGATCAGGGTTAAGAATCAAGGGAATACCTCCCTGCTCCAAAAGGCATTCTCAAATTTTCTCTTTTGTTCTTTTTCTTCAACCTAAATGACCTTATTTAGAAATTAATGATTTTTTTTTTAATTTTGGGAGGGTTAAATACAGGATGATAGGATCAATAAATCCTCTAAGGTTCAAGGTCCATATCACTCTCAACTATCCTCTTCTTTTGGAAGGAGTCAAACTCAAAAGTTGTGGTTGGAAACTATCTATAAAAACCTCTCTGTCTCTCCTCTTCTCTCTCTCTCTTCCTTTGTCATGTCTGTATATGTGTATATACGTATTATGTATATTCTTATCCCAACAATGTATTTTTAAAGCATTCTTTTAAGCATTCTGGATTCTAGACAGTTTAGTCCTAGTTATATAAGACTTTACTCTGTGTATGTGTTTGTGTGTGTGATGTTGGCACTGCCACACCAGAGGGAGAATCACAAGAAAATGACCCAATATGAAAATGACAAGGTGAAGTCACAGTAAGCCTTTACATACTTAAGGAGGACTGGGTCTAAGCATGGATATTAGAATGCTGGTTTTATAGGACAATATTAGAGAAAATTTTCCATTCTTTAGTCATGGACTCACTGATTGGCCAAGGACTTCTTAGAGACAAGAAGACAGATATGCAAAGATGGTCCTGGCTCATGTTCACTCTTCTCTCTCTTCTGTGACACAATCAGCACAACCAGGACACAAACAGTAAAAAGGGGCTGGGCTATTGGTCTTCTGACTGCTCACCATTGGTAGAAGCATACCTGAAAAGGAGGGGGAATGAGGGGGATTCCAATTAGAAAGCTGTCATGCATTTCAAACCATTCTGATGAGTACACGCCACATTTACATTGAGTCAGACTTGACTGAGCATACCTGCCAGTTCTAGAATTAAGAAGCCTGAGATTAAAACCAGTGGGAGAGTAGTTTGGCTAGAATTAATATTCTATATTTTACCTGAGTTGGAAAATTGCATAGGTGATTCTGTGTGGTTTTTGCACAAACATTAGAAAGTTATGTCTTTGCTGAAGAAAGACAAAAACAGAAATTTGGGGAAAAAAGACTGAGTAAGAAAATATAGTTGATACTGTGGACTCTTGTCATTGCAGAAAACAAGACCTTTACATAAATGGGATCATCTATTTAGAGCATAAGGAGTCTTAGGAACCATCTAGCCTAAGCCTTGCCTTTTTGCAAAAGATGAAAGTGAGACCTTCAGCGACTATTTGATTTGTCTAAAGTAGTACAGCCAGCAAGTTAGAATTGGGAATTGGACCTAGTCCATCTCACTCCTGATCTACTCCCTTTGCACTATACTAATTTGCTCAGTAAAAAAACAAAACAAAACAAAACAAAAACAATCACACATCATATGATGATGCTTTATTGGCCTTTGGTTAAAGTAATGGAAGCTTGATTCTGAACTAATGCATGATTCGATGACTTAACATCCTAAAAATTCTAGAGACAATTCTAGAGACCTCATACTCAACTCAGTTCTTCATGACCCTGAGCATAAAACATGGAGGTGCTTTCACTACCCCAACATGTCAGGCTGGTATGCTGTTACCAGGATTTTGTTAGCTCACAAACAACCCTTCTCCCTGATGGATCCACACCTGTAGTTCCAGCCAAGAAGTGTTGTGATCTTTTCTCCAGGGACAGGTTAATGCACCTGTTTACAAATGGGTTGAGCCACCTGTTCTTCTAGTTTTAAAGGTAATGATCAAAACAGTAGCAGATCAAAGGGGCTTGAAGTATCTGTGTAAATGTCAAATTTATGCATTTAAAAGGATGGTTTTTCCTTAACCCTTAAAATTTCATAAATTCACATTACATTTCTTCTTTATTTGTTGGGATTCCACCACCTCATGAAGATAGACAATGCATCTGAAATTTACAGTCCTAGAGAGTTACCTAGTATACTAAGAGGTTAAATGACTTCCCTAGGGTCACATAGCCGGTACATGTAAGAAGCAAGGTCTGAACCCACGTCTACCTCAATCCTAGATTGATTCTTTATCGACCCTATACTATGTGACCTCTCATTATGCAGTTGGTAAAATATTAAAGATTAAATAACTATTCTAAGTGACATTTCAGATTATAAAAGTTGAATACTACAAATATACTACAAAAGTAATACTACAATTGAATGTAAGCTTTCACAATGAATGTTTCATATAAAATGAAAACTAAGACACTCAGAACATTAATCAGCAATAATATTAGTGTCTCACATTTATATAGTTATTTGTAAGTTACAAAACACTTTTCTCACAACAACCCTGTGAGGTACTATTAGTATCATTATACCTATTTCACAGATAAGAAAACTGAGGCATAAAGCTTCACTCACAGGTTTAATCACTTGTTCTTGCTTTAGAGCTACCATTGCCTAAGTTTTCTGATGCATAGGCATGCATTTTTTTTGTTCCTTCTCTACCCCCCCACCCTGAAAAGGAAAGCAATTTTCACCAATTCAGGCATTACTTCATTATTTATGTGCCATACATACATACATAGATTACACACATACATACATGCATGCATATATATGTATGAATGTATAAAACTCTATAGTTTGACCAGAAGAAGGGAAGTAACGGGAAGTAGAACCTCTTGGAAGTTTGATGTTTCTGATAGTACATATTCACAGGCTACAAGAACTATAGATCTGTCCTTGCTACCTTATTTCATTATCTGTAACTAAGATATCTAGTAAAGTGAACGTTCTGGCCACCTTCTTTCTAGCATAACACTCATTCATTGCCTTTTCTTTATTTCTACACATTTACACTCTAAAAAAATTTCCTGTGCCCTCAAACATTCATTTCAAATCAAGGACATTTGGAGGGGTGGTATGTGGGTATTGTGTTAGAAGCAGGGAATTGAAGTTTGAATTATGCCTGGGTTACTTACTAGCTGTGTGATATTAAGAAAGTCATGTAGCCTCTTTGACCCTCATTTGATAAACGAGAAGTCTGAATTGGAGTTGAGGCTTGCTAAAGGTCCTGCCATACTTTAACCCTATAATGTTATGAGAACTTGCCCTGTGAAAGAGTAAGACCCCAACTGGACAAGTTTAGATCTGTGACTCAATCAATTATAAGTATACCCCTACCAAAAGGAAGGTGTCTAAGAATGCCTCTATGTCTAAGGTTTTGGTATGGCTGACAGGCATCTTCATGCTAGTGTCATAGAGAAAGGAGGAACTGCACAGCAATTACTTTCAATTACTTTCAATAACCAGTCAGTTGAGCTTTTGTTTGTGAGATTTTCAGAGTATTTCCTTCTGCCAATTCCAAGAATGATAGAGAAAGGTGTTCAAAGCCCCTGAGCGTGATGAGTATCCTTCAAAATAAAGGAAATACTCAAAACCAGGGTTGCTATTTTATCCAGCCCCCTCCCCTCTCTCACTCTGAGGCATTCTGATTGGATTCCCTAGAACCAAGAAGCAGATTGTTTGGGCTGGAATTAAATGGGGCAGGTGGTACCACCTGCTGTAAATTCTTCGGCTCTTATTAGCGTCCACATCCATGCCTGTTTGTTGTCTGTCGTCTCAACTGAGGGAAGAGGCACTGGGTCCTTGGATCATGAAATTATAAGATCTTAGGAACCAGAGATCACTTAGTCTGTCCTTTCTTTCCTGAAGAATGAAACTCCAGCCCAGAGAGGTGATTTGCTTAAAATCATACAGCAAGTAAATGGTAGAATTGGGAAAGAATTCAAATCTGTAGATTCTACATCCAAAAGTCTTTTCACTGTGCTATCCTGCCTTATTTGAGTTGTACTTTTGTCCTTGAAAAAGGAATGTTGTGTTTTTACAATTAAAACTAGCAATATCTAGGATTACCTGAGATTGGGAAAATGATAAGAAGTATGACCCAATCATCTAAAGCAATGGTATCAAACTGAAATAGAAGCAGGGCCAACTAACCTATATATAATGGTCTTATTGAGGCATATTGACTTAGAAAAACACATATGGAGGCAGCTAGGTGGCAGAGTGGATAAAGCACCTTCCCTGGATTCAGGAGGACCTGAGTTCAAATCCAACCACAGACACTTGACACTTACTAGCTGTGTGATCCTGGACAAGTCACTTAACCCTCATTGCCTGGCTGAAAAAAATAAAAAAATACATATTAACATTATCTATGTTGCATTGGGTTTTTTTTTTTTTTTTTGCAGGGCAGTGGGGGTTAAGTGACTTGCCCAGGGTCATACAGCTATAAGTGTCAAGTGTCTGAGGCCAAATTTGAACTCATGTCCTTCTGAATCCAGGGCAAGTGCTTTATCCACTGTGCCACCTAGCTTCCCCCTGCATTGTATTTTTATTTATTTACTTGTTAATATGTGCTAATTGCATTTTAACCTTATTGCTCCTGGCCATGACTTTGCCACCTCTGGACTTTCAGGAGAATGCAAATCCTAAATAATTCTGAGAATGTATTCCTTTTCAATTATCTCTGTTGATTCCATGGTTTAAATGTTACCTGTGAAGGATATAAAACTTAAAATACATAAAGGTCATTTTATAGCAGTTCATAAGCTCACAGATATAGAAAGAAGTAAAAGGACATCAGAAACCATCTATTCTAGCTTCTCCTTTTAGAGATGAAGAAAATGAGGGATAGGAAGATTGAATGAATTTCAATACAAGTATTGATCATACAAGTGGTAAGCACCAAAATTAGGATTTGAACCATGTTCTCTGACTCCAGAGTTTATCCTTTTCCCATTGTGTAACGTGCTTTCTTTGATCTATCTCCATTCTTGCCTTAGTGACACAGACTATTAGAATAGGAAAGCCAATGTGGCATAGTGAAAAACATAGCATTTGGAATGAGGAAATGTGGGTTTCCATCCTGCCTCAGATAATTATCAGCTATGAAGTTATAAATAAATTAACTTGTTGGAACCTTTTTTTCCTTTCTTTTGAAAATAGGGATAATCATGCAATATTTCTTAGGGTCTGCCTAACGGTGTTGTGAGGAAAGTGATTTATGAACTCTAAAATGCTGTATAAATGAGTTCCTATTGAGCATGTATCTCTGGATTTGAATCAGAAAAGCATGAAAGAATTCAGAATTGTAACTAGGATCAAAGGACTGAGAGTTGAAAAGTTCTCTGAGAAGTCATTTAATCCAAACCCTTCATTTTACAGTTGAAGAAACTGAGGCTTGGAGTGGGGATATAAATTCTCTAAGATAACACTGTTAACAAATGTTCTGGTCAAGATGAGAATCCAACTCCACAGAATCCAAATCCCATGCTCTTTCCATTGTATCAAACAGAATTGTGAGAAAATAGAACTTTATTCAGTGAATTTGTGCTGTGTAGGGGACAAGGTATGAACATTATTGCTGTTCCTCTCAGCTGGTATGTTTGCTTCTCTTTGCCAGTTATCTGCTTTGCAGGACAGGATGTTAAAGTGAACAACTGACTTTGGATTCTCTAGCACCAGCTTGGAGGAGGCTACCTTCCATTGTGTGAGAGTTGTTCTTATATTTATTAGAACTAGCACAAAAGCATTAACAGGAACAGAGTTGTCAATTTTATCTAATTCTCAACTTACCCAGCCCTCCAGGGGAAAAAAAGTTATTAAGGAATCTGAGTGGAGCGCGACATGTAGCTGGAACAGAACTTTCATCGAAATTATTTATTTCTCCAGAATTTGCTTTGAGACTATGATTTTTATTTTTTGTCATAGAGGTGTTTCATAACAGTGATTATAACTGGAGGTAGCTGTAGTGAGGGAAGAGCCCTGGGTTGGGAATCAGAAGTATGGGTATGAATCTCAGATTTCTCACTCTAAACACAGCCTTCTTACTACTACATCAGCAGTTCTCAAACTTTTTGGTTTCAGGGCCCCTTTACACTAAATTATAGAGGATCCCAAAGAGCTTTTATTTATGTGGGTTATATCTATCATATTTACCATATTAGATATTTAAACTGATAATTTAAAAAATATATTAATTCATTAAAAATAAAAATAAGCCTATTTCAGGTTAACATAAATAGCATTTTATGAAAGATAACTATATTTTCCAAAACAGAAATGATTTAGTGAGAATAGTGGCATTGTTTTTTGCATATTTTTGCAAATCTCTTTAATGTCTGGCTTAATAGAAGACAGCTGGATTTTCATATCTGCTTCTACATTCAATCTGTTGTGATAGATTATTTCAGTTGAAGAAAATCCAGCCATACACACACGCACATATTTGGAAAAAGGAGGAGTTTTCATAAGCAAATAACATCTTGATATTATTTATTTGTTTGTTTATTTATTTTTGGTGTGGCAAATGGGGGTTAAGTGACTTGCCCAGGGTCACACAGCTAGTAAGCGTCAAGGGTCTGAGGCTGGATTTGAACTTAGGTCCTCCTGAATCCAGGGCCACTGCTCTATCTACTGCACCACCTAGATGCCCCTACATCTTGATATTATTAAGAAAATAATTTTGACCTCATAGATACCCTTAAAGTGTCTCAGGGATGTTCAAAAGTCTGCAGACTACACCTTAGGAACTGTCCCACTACATCATACCATTAAATAACTATTATGCTACCATAGGAAAGTGATTTCTGTTCTCTGAGTTGCTGTTTTCTTATTTGTAAAATACTAGTGAAAATGCCTATATTATTGGATATATTTCACATTGTAAACCTGAAAGAATTATATAAATGTCAATTGTTATTAATAACAACCACACAATGATTTCTTTATATATCAGTAAACCTGTTTGTTTTTTCATCAATGTGGTGCTTCTTTTGTGGATACAGATTATAACCTATGTTCTTTTTGTTGTTCAGTCATTTCAGTAGTGTCTGCCTTTGTGACTCCACTTGGGGTTTTCTTGTCAAATATACTAGAGTGGTTTGCCATTTCCTTCTCCAGTTTATTTTATAGATAAGGAAACTGAGACAAAGAGGGATAAGTGACTTGCCTAGGGTCAATCAGCTAAAGTGTCTGAGGCCAGATTTGAACTCAGAAAGATGAGTCTTCCTGACTCTAGGTCCAGCATTCTATCCACTCTGCCAGCTAGTTACCCACAATATAATGCACTTTTATATAAAATTATGTTATATATTATAAAATATAATTAATTATAATACTGTTGCTGATATTATGCCTACTATTACATCTGATGATGGTCGAGGTGGTGGTGATGACAATGATGATGATGATTAGCTTTGATAAATAGCATATTGGCAGCTACGTGGCACAATAGATAGAGTGCTGGTCCTGGAATCAAATCTGACCTCAGACAGTTACTACCTGTGTGACCCTCTTTCCTTGGTTCCTTATCTGTTAAATGAGCTGGAGAAAGAAATGGCATAACACTCTAGTAGCTTTGCCAAGAAAACCCCAAATAAGGTCCTGAAGAGGTGGACATAAACTGAAAAATGACTGAAAAACCACAAAGATAGCACAAAAGATTTATTCTGGAAATATTTTATTAGTCATTTTTTTCTGATGATGTACTTAGATTATTACATGACTTTTTAATCCAGTCTGATGAGAGAATTAAATATTGATAATTTGTATGATGTGAGTTGATGCTTAAAAATAATTCTACTTTAATTTATAGTGTGACTTTATTCCAAACGTTTTTCATGCATATAATCTCCTTCAGTCTCAAAACATTCCTGTAAAATAGAGAAAGACAAAGCAAGAGGGTAACAGGATCAAGGATTAGATTGTAAAGGAATTGGATCTTAAAGGTCACCTAGCTCAAAATCCTCATTTTATAGAGAGAGAAACTGAGGTCCAGACAGAATTAACCATTGATTCTAGGTCAGACTGGTAGGACCAGGAGTAGGATCAGCATTTGAACACAAATTCATGAAATCTAATGCTAGTCCTATTTCCACTGCATCATACAATTATCCCATTTGTTATATGGCTAAGTGTTGCACAAATAAGACAAGCAAGGAAAAAATGTTGAAAACTTGAGCCTGAGACATCAGTCTCCCATCCCCAGTCCAGTTCTTTTTTTTCCAAGCCACTTCTTCTGTAATAATACTTGATCAAGAAATTTTGTGTCAGTCTTATGTCTTCAATATTCTATGCCTCCATTTACCATATATAAAATGACATAATACTAGAAGAGGACTGGAAAGAAAAATTACTGACCACAGATTAGAATAGCTAAAGAAAAAATTTTATAAATTTAATTAAATATTATGCAATATGAAATGTCAAACATGGGGGATTCAGAGAAACACTGGAAGATTTAAGTGACTTCATGTAAAACAAAATAAGAAAAACCCAAGAGGACAATAAATGCCTCTATAATAATGCAAATGAAATGATCAGGAGAAGGAAGTTGAAGTAATGGGAATACAAATGAAGGTCCTGGACAAGAAATAATGGACATAATAAAGCATGCCTCTTTCATCATGTCAAAAACATGGGGGAATACTAGGGTAGAATATTATGTATGATCTCAGAGAAGAATTTCCTATCAGACATTTTTCTCTAAATTAAATTATTTTTTTGTCTGAATGGAATGTTTAGTTTGCAGGGGTGGATGAGTAATGAATGACGTAAAGACAGAAGTCATCAATAATATATATTTTAAATAGTGTATTACCAACATGCATTTGACTAATTGATAGTGTGCTCATGCTGGATTTGAATTAAAAAAAAAAGACCAGAATCTGAACCCTGCTTCAGATACTTACTATTTGCATGACATTTGACAAACAACTGGGCTTCTTTTAGCCTCAGTTTTCTCATCTGTAAAATGGGGAGAATAACAGTAGCTACCTCCCAGGGTTGTTGTGAGGATCAAATGAGATAATAATTATAAAGCACTTGGCACAATACCTAGCACACATGGTAAGCACTATATAAATATTAGGTGTCATCACCATTATCAAAATTACTTCACAAGGCTAGTATTAGCATCAAACAAGAATTGATGGATAGGTAGATAAAAAGAAAGAAAGAAAGAAAGAAAGAAAGAAAGAAAGAAAGAAAGAAAGAAAGGTAGATAGATAGATAGATAGATAGATAGATAGATAGATAGATAGATAGATAGATAGACAGATAGATAGACAGACAGAAAGAAAGATGGTACTTTGTAATTTTAAAATGCTATATCAATGCTATTATTCTTTTTTTGGCAGGGTAATGAGGGTTAAATGACTTGCCCAGTTTCACACAGCTAGTAAGTGTCAAGTGTCTGAGGCCAGATTTGAACTCAGGTACTCCTGACTCCAGGGCTGGTGCTCTATCCACTGTGCCACCTAGCTGCCCACAATGCTATTTATTATTCTGATTGGGTAGTATAAGTAGTATCCAATCAAGCAACAAGCACTTATTTTCACTACTATGAACTGAGAATTGCAGTTGAGGCCAGGGATGTAAAGGCTACAATAACATAATCCCAAGACACAAAAAGCTTATGTTCTATTAGGGAAAACATGTATACATGCATACATACATGTACATACATATTGCATATATACATATATTGTGTTAATATGTGAATACATGTATATTCAAAGTGAAGACAAAATTATTACTTTGGGTGTCACTAGTAACTGTAGGGATTAGGAAAGGGCTTCTGTAGGTGATGATATAATCTAAAAGAAGGACGCTGGGAATTCTCAGATGAACCACATTTCTTTAACTGAAAACCACTTGTGAAATAGGAGAAAAGTAAAGTGAGAGTATTGAATATGAGGAAAATTATAGGAAGAAAAACATAGACAAATTAAGGAAGGAGAATCAAAGTCTAGAATTGAGTTGCAATTCTCTGAATTTTTAGTCTGAGATCAATAGCTTTGGGTAATATTGGGGAGAACAAGGATGGGTTGAAGGGAAGGTCAGATTACAGAATATTCTTTTTCAGAAGATCCATGGGTTCCTAAGTGAAACAGAATGAGTCTTATTATCTAACAAGTATAACTATTGAGTTATCATATCAAAAGAGTACTTACCTGAAATTGTAATAGGGAAGTAGCTATCTGCTAATGTAAGGGCTGTTGAGATCACCAGATAGATTTATTAGGTAGGAAAACAAAGTTCAAAAATAATTAATTAAATTAATAAACAGATACACTGTGTATGTGTTTGTATATGTGTGGGCAACTGTGTGTAATATATGAACATTTGTTCTCTAGTTTGTGAATTATTTGAAAGATAACAATGGATTGAAATGAACCAAATCAGCAATCATTTATTTAATGCTTTGTGCAGGACACTCTGCTGGGTGCTTTGGGAAAGTAGAAGACATTGTTCCTGTCCTCAAGTAACTTACCATCTAGTTGAGGAAACAAGAGTGTTGCATAGTGGATAGAGTGCTGGACTTGGAGTCAGGAATATCTGGGTTTCAATCCTGAAACAGAAACTTACTAGCTGTGTGACCCTGGGTAAGTCACTTAATTATTCTGAACCTCAGTTTGTTCATCTTTAAAATAAGGAGATTGGACTCAATGATCTTTAAGGTTCCTTTGAGCTCCAAATCTATGATCTGATGAGCCTAAAATCTAAATGTGTGAAAAGTTAATGATTAATGATAATATTCAATTTGCAATTCAAAACAAAAGCAAAACCATTCAATTTCAAGAACACTTCTTAAACCACAGTCGTATGCAGTGCTACTCCCTAGAGATACAAAAATGAAAGATGACATGATCCCTGAATTCAATGAGTTTACATTATAAGCATTCAGAATGTACACATGTGAGTATGGTATATGATAAAGTGTCATCAAGACAAAAATGGACTCTAGACCAAGGGTTGGTAGACAATTTGAATAGGGAGAGATCCTTATCAGATGGGATGATTAAGGAAGCTTTCATAAGGGACTTGACATGAGGGGTTTTTTTGCATCAAAGGAATAGAAGGATTTCAAAAAATAGAAATGAGGAAGGAACACATTTCAAGACACAGAATCAATGACCTGAATGAATATATGTGTGATGATGGCAAGAGAAGGCCAGATGAAAATTTTGTAGACTCTTTTGACTGAAAAATGTACACAAGGCTCATAACTTCCTACCTGAAAAACTTGTAATCTCTTCTGTATATATAAATATAAATATAAATATATATAAATATATATATATATGTAGTAAGGAAGGTTTTTGAGTAGAGGAGTGGCCTAATCAAAATTGTGATTTAGTCCCTTAAGATGAAAGAGAGGAGAGTAACCAATTCAAAGAGGGTTGTAGGTTAAACAATAAACCCATATGACAAGACTGTCCATGGTTAATTGCCAAATGAGCTCTAGAGACTATAAGTATGATAGAAATTCAGAATAGTGAGCTATTACATCAGGTCGGAGTGGTCAGGACAGGGTGTATAGAGAAACTTTAATCTGAAGATCTTGAAAGATATTAGGATTTGGACAGATAGGGTACCCTGAATAATGGAGGGTTTTTTAGTAAATCTATGAATGGAATTGAATTGGTTGAAACATTTTGAGCAAAACCACAAAGATGGGAAATCTTTGAATATATAAGTAAGTTTAGTAATTTTATATGATTTTTCTAGATACATAAGTGCTAATATCTTTATACCCTCTATAGTTCCTATCAAACAATCAATAAAAAAACATTCATTAAGTCCTTCCTTTGTGCCAGGTAGTATGACAAGGTCTAAGAATGCCAAAAAAGTAAAAGAACACGTTTCCTGCCCCTTAACCAGCTCATTTCAAATGAGAGGGAAAGTATTCAAAAATTCAGAACACATGTAGTACAAATGGGAGGTAATCAAAGAGGGAAGGCCATAAGATCTGGAGAGACCAGAAAAGATCCCTTTCAGATAGGAAGATTTGAGGTAAGTCTTGAAGGAAGCCAATAGTTGGAGGGGAGGAAGGAGATGTTTTAAAGTTGGCAAGGAATTCTGTATATACTATCCTAGTCCTGTGAGATAGGTGTTACAAGTATTGTACCCATTTTGCCAATAAGAAAACTTAAGGATCAAAGAAATTAAATTACTGGCCCATGGTAAAAGAACTACTAAATATCATAACTAGATCCTGCACCCAATTCTTCTTTACTCTAAATCCATTACTCCATCCATTGTCAGCTCTTTTATAAGACATACAACATGCTAAGGGAGAGCGGGGATAAAGACACAAGCAGAGTTAACCATAATATACATTTTGTGAGTTCCCTAGAGAGGTACAAAAGCAAATGGTAGGTGAGATTCATGGGAGAATGTTAGAATGTGTACTGATTTTTAGGCAGAGTTAAGAAGATTAAAATGTTCATAGATCCTATGTCTTGAGAATAACACACTAAGTTCTAATGAAATTGGCAAAACACAAACTTGAAAGAAATAATGGGAACATATTCATCATTTTTCTTTGCTTTGTAAACATGAATAGGGATTTTTCATTCATTACATCTAGTTTTGCTTTAAGGAAAATGAATTCAGAGTGAGTCATAAATATTAAATATGTGTGTGAAATGATCTTGAATGGTTTTTGTTTTGCTAACAGAGTGAGACTTGGACCCCAACATGGTTTATGATCTTGTGTAATGATAATGAATCTGCTCAGTTCAGGAATATAATGTTCAAATTGGTTGACTATTTGGAATTCTTACTTCTTCCATATTTTAGTTTCAGCAATACCTTCCATGATGAGTGTCACAGAATAGATAGTCCATTCTAGTATAGAAAGAACAATGACCACATTTATTTATTTATGGCTCTTTCTCAAGTAGGCCATTTTATAGAAGGACCTACTTTGATATCTTCACATGAAGGTAAGCTCTACTAGGAGAATGAACGTGACCCCTCAAAATTGTTTTGAAAAAAAAATAGATTTTTCTATTATTTTCCCTAGGTTGTCTTCTGAAAACTAAATGGAAATTCTCCCTTATCTTTACACAATCTCCTATTCGAAAAAACAAATTGGGTCCTAACAATTAAGTAAGTGACTTAGGTCACTTTTTTTGAACTTATTACTCTTTTAGAAGGTTATTTTATTGTCCTATCTTTCACACTTGAGGGAAAAAATACTCAAGTTGTGAAATAGAAAATGTAGCCAAGTAAAATTGAGAACATATAATTTAGAATCAATGAACCTGGGTTTGAGTCCTGGTCCTCTCTCTTACTACCTGTGTGTTATTGAGCAAGTCACATAACCTCTTTAGTGTTCATTTTCTCTCCTCTATAAAAAGAGCAGTGGACTCACTAGAGGCTCTCTTCGTGCTTTCTCAATCCATGATTCGATGATCTCATTTTTGTATTAAGGGAATGGCTTGTTTAAGGCAATGGATACATTGAAATTGACTTCCTAATGTTCCCCTTTCCAGTAATATTTTATAGTGGTTTATCAGTTCACAAGGTAGTTATTAAGAGTTTCCTCTCTGTGCATCATGCTGCCCTGGACCTGCGTCAGACCTTTATGAACAACATATCATGTGGTGCCTGCCATCTAGGAACTTAAATCATTACTGGAAAGACAAGAATTATACTCATGGGGCAGCTAGGTGGCACAGTTGATAAAACACTGGCCCTGGATTTAGGAGGACCTGAGTTCAAATCTGGCCTCAGACACTTGACACTTACTAGCTGTGTGACTCTGGGCAAGTCACTCAACCCTCATTGCCCTGCAAAAAAAAATAATTATACTCATAAAACATAGAACAATACCAACAAACGATATAAAATAAAGGGATGGATTATTAGCAAGTCTCCAGAACACATGGCACATGTGCCCCATACTAGGTAAACAGAGAGGGTGGGGTGGAGGGAGGGAGGGAGGGAAGGAAAGAGAGAGGGAAAGAGGGAGAAGAGAAAGAGAGATCAGCCTTGATTGGAATCATTAGGGGAAATTAAAATTTAAAGTATGTGGAAGATATCAGTCAAGGTTTAAGAATCTTTAAAGTACTGATGGAGTGGAAGGAGGAGATGTTTTTGCATGTGTGGTTATTCTCCACCATACAAATAACAGCTGAATTATAAAGGAGAGAGAGAGAGAGAGAGAGAGAGAGAGAGAGAGAGAGAGAGAGAGAGAGAGAGAGAGAGAGAGAGAGAAAAAGAACAAATATAGGGCAGTCCACTTAAAAAAGACACATGACCTTATCTCTTCATCATCCTTCCCACCTTTCCAAAGGCATTCACATTATCTCCATGTGGTCACCCCACCAGTATCTCTAACACAAGACATCCAAAGCTTTTTCTTTCTATTTTTGTCAAGTTGACTCTCTTTTCCCTCAATCTGCATTAATTCAACCTCTCTATTGACACCCCTTATCTATTCCTAGTGCCATTAACCTATCATAGCCATTCCCTCTCCACTATCACAACCCTTCTGAACTACTGATATAGACTCTAATAGGTCTTTCGGAATCCATTGTCTCCTTCCTTTCAATCCATATTCCATACCACTGTCAGACTTCTCTTCATTATGAACAAATGCAGTCACATCATTCCTCTGCTCAAGGCTCTTCATTGGTTCCCTTAAGATCATACAATTTAAAGCTTTAAAGGGAATTTAGAGAAAATGTAAGCCAAAGGCTATTAACCTGGGATCCATGAATGTCAAAGAGGTCCATGATTTCTGGAAATCCATGAACTTTGGTGTGAAAATTGTATATTTCGATATAATTGATTTCCTTTCCAATCCTATGAATTTTATTTTATTCATTTAAAGCCACTCTTTTGAGAAGAGATTCATAGGCTTCACCAGGCAGCCCAGGAAAGTTCCATGGACACACACACAAAAGTGTGAGAACCCTTGATCTAGACCAACCTTCTAATTTTAGAGATGAGGCATGTGAAGCCTAAGGAGGGCAGGTAGTCATACTAATCCAGATACCATAACTCCAAATTCACCATATTCACCACTGCACCATAATGTTTCTTCTACTGAATAAATGCCATACTACTTTACTACTCAATCATCCAAGGCTTTCCATGGCATTTCAATATGTAATCTTTTCAGTCTTACCTCATTCTCCCCTAATTGTTCCAACTTTTCCTATTGTTTGAAAGAAACTCCATGCTTGGGCTAAGCTCAATCTTTATGCCTTTATTGTTCTCCCTCCTCTCTCCCAGCTATACTCTACCTTTTTAATTAGTACTCCTTGTTTGAAGTCCATTCCAAATGCTAACTGGTCCATAAACATTACATATTGCTTCTAGGATTAAAAAAAAACCCTCCATTATTTGGTATTTGAAGTTCTGGCTTGAACCTGTTTTTTTCAGGTTTTCTTTGTGATACTCATTCTACCATTTAATGATGCATGTGGTACAAACACAGTGGCGTACTTCTCATTCTCCATTCATTCCATCTCTCAGCTCTGTGCTTTTGCTCAAGCTGTCACTCATGTTTGGAATACAAACCCTCCTCATATCCACATTTTAGAATCCTTGACTTTAAAGTTCAACTCAAGTGATACATCCATTAAGGCTTCTTGTGCTACCCCCCCACCCCAACTCCCAAATGCTAATGCTTCCCTAACCCTAAATTAGCTTGTATTTGATTTGTCTTTATTTCATATTTGTTTATAGTTCTACATGATTTTCCCTCTTTTGAATGTAAGCTCCTTAAAGGCAAGGTTAGTTTCATTTTTGTTATTGTCTCCCCAGCTCATAGTATAGTGCATGATGTAAGTGCTAAATTCTTGTTGATTGATTGATTTCCTGATTCTCCCAATCAATAATGACCTTTCTACTTTCGGGAACTCTCAGAATTTTGTTTAGACCACTTACTTTCTTAACATGCCATATTGTACATTGCAGTAATTTATGATACAAAATTAGATATGGCTATGTAGATTAGTGGGTAGTTAGGTGGCACAGTGGATAGAGTGCCATGCCTGGATTCAGGGAGACTCATTTTAGTGAGTTCAAATCTGGCCTCAGATACTTAATAGCTGATTGACCCTGGCCAAGCCACTTAACCCTCTTTGCCTCAGTTTTCTCACCTGTAAAATGAGATAAAGAAGGAAATGGCAAACCTCTCCAGTATCTTTGATTAAAAAAAAACCCAAATGGGATCACAGAGTCAGACACAACTGAAACAACTCAACAACAATAACAACCACCACCACCAGAAAAATAGTTTATTACTACTTCTATTTTACAATCACTTATACCTGAGTATCCTGTATAACTTAAATTTTTTGGGGGTGGGCCAATGATAATTAAGTGACTTGCCCAGGGTCACACAGCTTGTAAGTGTCAAGTGTCTGAGGCTGGATTTCAACTCAGGTCCTCCTGAATCCAGGGCTGGCACTTTATCTACTGCACCACCTAAATGCCCCCTACCTAAATTTTATTACTTTCTAAACTTCTTAAGAGCAAGGACCATGAACTATTTTCTTTCCTTTCTATTTTTGCAAAGTATCTTCTAGAGCAGTGATTCTCAAAGTATAATACCATGACCACTGGGGATCCCTGAGAAGGTCCATGAAGATGCTTAATTTCTATTATGATCAATATCAATAGATAAATTTTTATGAGTAAAAAGGAATGCTAAGAACAAAAAGTTTGAAAACTGATGACCTATAGTACTGTGTACATAATGGGTAGTTAATAAGTGTTTATTACCTGATTAGGTTACAAAAATGCTAATTTGCTCTTGAGCTACATTAATTGTGGTATGATATACAGAGCATGTAAGATTTTATTTCCATTCCTTTTTGGTCAGGACTAATATGGAATAGTATGTTCAATGCTGAGTGTTGTTTTAGTAGGACATACAAATAAAATGGAATAAAAAGGATAACGAACAGAATGAAATAGTGAGGGTACTAGCAATTGTCAGGTGAAACTTAGCTGAAGGAACTGGGAATATCTAATATGGAAAATGAAACAATAAAGAAACAACAACAAAAACTTGAAGAAGGCAAAGAAAATCATAACTGTCCTTAAGTATTTGAAACTCTATTATGTTGAACCCTTATTCTTAATATTTTTGACAAATAACCTAAAAACCCATAGGAAAAATATAAAGAAAACAAATATGAGGAAAAGCTCACTTGCAGAGTAGTCAACAATGGAATGTATTGTATTAGGAAGTAGTAAAGTCCTTGAGGACACCACCATTAGAAGCTCAGTGTTATCTTCAACTATTCACTCTCGCTCACCCCACATATCTAGTAAATTGCCAAATCTTGTTATTTTTACTTCACACCTCTACTATTTAAATGCTTCTCTCCACTTATATAGCCCACATCCCAGTTCAGTCTCTCAGGACCTCTAGCTTTGACTATTGTAATAACTTTCTCATTGTTTTGCTTGCTTCAATCCCTTCCCACTCCAATCCATTTTCTGTTCAGCTGCCAAAGTGATTTTCCCAAATGAAGGTCCACTTCATGCACCTACTCAGGAAACTCCAGTGGCTCCTTATTACCATAGAGATCAATATAACAGCCCCTATTTGGCATTGAAATCTCTTTACAATCTGTCCCCTTGAAAAGTCCTCAGACCTTCCAAGTATTCTTGCACTTTACTTCACTTCACATACTTAATGAACCATCCACACTGGCCTACTTGTTGCATATGCACATGCATGGGTGAGCACACCCCCCCCCCAAAACTACCTCTATCTCCCATCTCCATGCCTTTTTCATTGTCTGTCTTCCATATCCAGAATTCTTCCCTCATTTCTACCCTAGGTTCCCTGATTTCCTCCAAGAGTCAGTTTAAATTATTCCTTTTGAGGGGAACCATTCCCAGTACTCACGAAGTCCCCTTTCCCTACCTCCCCATCCCTCATCTTCTAAGAACTTCCCTCTGATTTATTACTTTTCATTTATTCTTTCTATATTTTATATTGCCTAGTTATTTTCATTTTTGTCTTCTCCCACTAAGAAGTCTGCTCCTTGAGAGCATAACCAATGCCTGTTGATTGACTAGCTGCCCAGAAATACTAAGACAGAAGCTGAATGACTACCTGACAGGGATGTCACATAAGAGATGGCATTCTGATCAGGATGGAAAGCTGAACTAGATGCTTTCTAGAGTACTTTCCACCTCTAATATTCTACAAGTACAGGTTCACTGGGCCTAGGGCTACACCTTCCCCTCCAGTTCTCTCTCCTTTTCTTCATTCTTACCTTTCACTTTATCCTTTACTGCATGGACTGTGACTTGTCACTCAATGAATCAATCAAAAAGCTTTCATTAAATATTTGCTATGTGCCAACCTTTGTGCCAAGTACTGGGAGGGAAAGGGCATCCAAAGGAAAACACACACACAAAAAACCCCTTCCCTCAAGGATTTTATATTCCATTTGCTTCCTCAGACAGTTAGAAGGAAAGAATTCATTTACCTCTTCCTAATTGCTCCTCCTACTCTGTCCAGGATAAATGGCCACCCAGTAGTAATGGTCTGAGCAAATAGCCAGAAGATCTAGGAAGAGCTTCCTCTTTTTAACTCCATGTTCCCATCATTCCCATGGGAAGCCACCTTGGATTTTCTCCCAGCAAAAATGTGGGAGACAGTATCCATAGGCTCTCAATTTGGTTCCTAAAACATTTTACAATTAATCAAAAGAAAAAATTACCAAGTTTCATATCTCAGATGATTTTGCTCCAACCCCTTCTAAACTTCTCTGTGTTTTAATTGAGCTTATTAAGGCCCTACTGTATACAAGGCACAGTTTTATGCAAGTTTTATTGTTGTTGTTGTTGTTGTTATACATAGTTTTTAGTTTTTAATAGATAAGGTAGGATATCAATGAGAGCCAGGATACCTAGTCAATATCCTTACCCAGAATCATGGAAAGGCAGAAAAACTATTTTTATTAGAGACCTATTTGGATACTTCTTACTTTATTTACTTACCCAGTGAATGTAATCTCTCTCATTGGCACATGGGAGGTACCATTTGGTCCCACTTAAAAAAATAAATAGTTCTGTACCTGTCACTTAAATTCAAGGAACTAAAAAGGGCCCTTGAAAGCTCAAATGGCTGGAGTTTATTCACAACAATCAATGTTAATCATTGGGCAGAGAGGTGGGTGGAACAGCAGAGACAGGGGCTTTTTTCCCCCTCCCTACCGACTCCTTTAACTCCTCCCTGTCTTCTTTCCTTTCTATTCACACCAGATTGCTCATCTCCTCCTAGGAAGGAGTAGATTTCAGGACAGCAATCAGGTCAGGCTGCAGTTTGAATCAGATGCTTCTGCACTTGAGCCCACGCACAGAAATGAGCTTTAGCACCTGCTAACAGAGAAGCGCTTGAACTCTTCCCCTGCTGAGTGCTGAGGTGTTGTCATGATAGAGGCAAGAGGGCAGGGTGGAGAGGAAGGGGGATTGGGAATGCCCCACGATGGGCAAATGTGCCCTGAAAACAAAAAAAGAGCCACAGGCTTGACACAGATACTCTTGGTAGCAGCCCAGCCTTTGTTGAGCTTTGCTTCAGCACTAGGGCTAAGGACACTGCTGTATAAATGAACTTCCTGTTCTTAATTTAATATAGAAACATGGATTTCCTAATGAGCATTTTAAAAATCAAAATTGATTTTGTAATTAAGGTAGTACTACTAGATTGGACAAAGCTTATTGAGAGAAAATATATTATACTTAAATTCTTTACGTCATTTCAAGTTATTAAAAAGCACATACTGGGTGGAGGGGTGAATTTTAGCTATCAGTTGTTGGTATCAAATAATATTTGTTTGGCCCTGAAAAGGGCAGTTATGATCTCGATATGAAATGCTTCCTGGCATTATATGCCAGTAGCTCCTAATTTTGGTTTGTGATGTGCCTTCTTGTTTACAGTCTGGCCTCTACATAGGGTTGTGACGACCATTCTAGCTTGCAACATGGTTTGAAATTTAGCTGTGAAAACTCTGTAATCAATTTCATACCATCCCCAAAGTAGACCCGAAGTAGGAAGGCAGTGGCATAAACACTCCAGTATTGCTCAGACCACTGATGCAAATAAAACAATTAACTTACCTGCTCAGAACTTTCATAACAGGAAATGGGTTGAAAAGCATTATAAATGATGCTTAATGCTTATAATTCAGTGATAATGGTGAGGTTGGTAGGGGAGGTTAATCCTAAAAGTGTGGAAATGAAATCAGAGGTGGCTATGTAAATCAGTAGTAGCTAAATTACCCAAACTAGAATATTCTAAATGATTTTCTGTGAGATGTGAATGAAACTTACATAAGAAAATCTAGCTACCACTTGTATTTCTCTTAAATTATTAAATATAAAATCACATACGTCAAAAATATTTGCAGCATTTTTTACTATGCATGAAGATTTAATTCCATATTTTTTGCTCTAAAATTTCTCTAGCCTTCCAAACTATTATTTGAATATTGTATCCATCTATTTAGGTCTAAAGGTGTTCCACAGCTCAATTAATATGGAAAATACCAAATTTATATTTACTTCAAAGTTTATCTTGTCTTTCTTCCTCTCACCATCCCAGATTATACTAATATATTTTCTCTTCTTTATACACCTCTAACTCCTAATGTATATACCATTCATTTGGTAGCTATGGTTGGTGTAGTGTATTTTTGTGATGTTTTATCAGGGTCAGAGCTGTGATTTCATTAGCATTGAGAACTCCCAGTATTGTTTTATTTTCCCTTCAGTGATATAGATTGACAACTCATAATAATCCTAGCTCACATTCATTTATACACTTAAAGATTTGTAAAGCATTTTACATACATTATCTCATTTTATCCTTGTAATGACCCTGTGAAAATGGATGCTTTTATTATCCTCATTTTATAGATGAGGAACCTGGGGCCCAGAGACATTAATTAACTCTCTCAAGGTCACACAGGTGATAGGTGACAGAAGTAGGATTTGAATTCTGGTCCATATTCAAAGGAGCCACTGTACCATGAGTCTTCAGAATTTAAGAGATATAAAAGACAGAATATGGGCCTTTGGGAAATTGCTAGATCTTTAGGTCTTTGCATATGAAGTGGTGTGTCTTCCTGTGTAAATTTTCAGTGCTTCCTCTATGAGTAACAAAACACTGAGAAGACTCTTTCTTTAGGGGAATATCTTGTTTCAGCCATTATTCATCAGAGAAGGAAAGAGAACTATTATTTCCATGGTAATGGCTTGTGTTACATGGCTCTGAGTTGAGGTAGTTTTCCTACAAACCATTTGATTTAATTTGATTAATCTCCTCTTAGCCAATGCACCAGACTCAGAAGTTGAGTCCTATATCATTCTATGTGTAATAACATTAGTTCTCATACATGAATGACAGAACTCTGTGGCTTGCCTACATGCAAACTTGCTACTAAGTTTCATTTTTACTCCTGCTTTTGAAGGTCCATCAGTCCCAAAGTGACATGGCTATGGAGTTTGGGTAATGGGATGTAGACACTCATTTCTTCATATGTTTTATCACCCTGACCTAGTGAGGGAAGAGATGAAAATGACTAAATAACATTGCCATGTCTAACACTTGGGGAAATCACTGTGCTTTGTACCCACTAAATAAATGAATGGACAAAGACCTAATTAATAGGTGTTTATTTCCATACTACTTTATATCAGAACAGACATTATGGAACTATAAAAGCAACATATAGCACCATTTTGATGAATGAGAGAGAGTCCAATGGAGTTTTAGATTAGAAATACAATATGTGCTTTTCCCTTCATACACACACATACACACACACACACTTAGTATACATTGTTTAATCTTTCAACAAAGGCCAACACTAGGTAGACACTGTGGATATGCAAAGTGAAAAAGAAAAGTTTCTGTCCTCAAGGAGTTCACATTCTGTTAAAATTGATTTATGAGCATTAGAATAATGACATACTTGGGAATTAGTGCATATAGTCCACCCCAACTCTTACCTCTTCAGCCCAAATTTTTTTAATGCATCACTGTCTAGTAGAAAAACCAACTGTATCTGGAATCAGATCTGGGTTTGAAATGCAACTTTATTGTTAGCTACCCTTGTGACCTTGAAATTTCCCCATTTCCTTCTCTCCTCTTTTTCCTCAATGAAAAAATATATTTCCTTCCAGTTCTAAACTCTATTTTTTACTATCAGCTATTACAGATAACATCCTTGTACTCCAAAATATTGCATTTTCTACATGTAACAAGCACAAAGGAACGCAAGCATGAGACCTCTGTAAGGGGTCTGGACTTCTCAAGTCTATCCCCATTGTTTTTGTGATATAACATGGGATTTATAAGACATTTGGATAAAGGGGAGGGATGCCTTTTTATTTTTTTTAATTTATTTTAGAGTGTTACAGATATTTGGTCTGGTTTCATAGCTTTCTTCAAGACTATCCATTTGAGCAGAGCAAGCCGTCTGTCTTTCTAGGGACAGGCAAAGAACTCATTGTTCATTGTGAGCAGACATCAGCTACAGGAATATGCATATATCAGCATATTTAGTGACAGCCATACTCTTTGTAATTTGACATCTCAGTCAAGTTTGTCTTTGAGTCAGGCAGAAATAGAAGTAGCTCGCCCCCTCCTCCTCATCCCTTCAAAAGAAAAAAAAAGTCCCATAATTCCAGGGTTCACCTTGTGTTGAGTGATGAACTCAACTAGCTAGAGGAACCAGACCATAACTGCCCCTTCCTGTCATGTGTTTTCCCGACATTTACAATGTTTAGATAATATCTATAGGTCCTTAATAAGTTAGAAATTTAGTATGATGCATTTCATTTTTGTTCTCATCCTAGTTATAATCATATCATATAATCATAAAATCTTAGTGATGGAAGGAAAATTACAGAACATTTAGTCCAAGAGTTTTTAATATCTTTTTTCTGTCATGGATTCCTTTGACAGGCTGTTGGAGCATATGAACTCAGAAAAAAATTAAATGTATAAAATAAAATATATAGGTAGAACTATAAAGGAAACTAATTATTTTGAAGTATACTTATCAAAGCAACAAAACAAAAGTTCACATACCTCAGGTTTAAAAAAAAGCAAAAAAAAAAAAAAACCCTTATTCAGTCCAACCCTTTTCATTTTAAAGATGAGAAATTGAGGGCAAAAGGGCTGAAGTGACTTAGCCAAGGTGATACAGTTAATATAAAACATCAAAAAAATGGACACTGGCTTCATAATACCTCATCTACTACATTTTCTAATATCATGTCATTTATTACATTTGTGTAAGTGATGATAGGTTTACTTGTCTTTGTGTTTTGATACATACTATGGCAGTACCATCAATGGAATATGAAAGTTCCCTTTCTATTGGTAATTAAAGGAATTGTGATCTTATTCATTTGGGTATTCTCTCAGTACTAGATGTTTAATAAATATTTGTTGAGGGGCAGCTAGGTGACGCAGTGGATAAAGCACCAGCCCTGGATTCAGGAGGACCTAAGTTCAAATCCGGCCTCAGACATTTGACATTTACTAGCTGTGTGACCCTGGGCAAGTCACTTAACCCCAATTGCCTCACCAAAATATATATATATATATATATATATATATATATTTGTTGATTGATAACCAATCAAAAAGCATTCAGTAGGGCTCACTATGTAAGGGGCATCATGATAAATTCAGACCTATAAAGGCAACAATGAGACATTTGCTCCTGTACCGATCCTGCTCTATCAGGAAGAACAGAAATAACTTGCGTTTGGGATTTTCTTGGCAAAGATACTGGAGTAGTTTGACTTTTCCTTTTCCAGCTCATTTTACAGATGAGAAAACTGAGGCAAATAGGATTAAGTGACAGATTTGAACACATGAAGATGAGACTTCCTGATTCCAGATCTGGCATTCTATCCACTTCACCACCTAGCTGCCTCTCATATAAGCTCCACATATAGCTTCAACTGTATAGGCCCATAAAAAATTTATACAAGGTAATTTGGGGGGAGGGAGAGGCTTCATTTTAAAAAGAAATGCTCAGGCTGAGCTTTAAAAGAAGCTAGGATTCTAAAAGGCAGAGGTGATAACAGAATGCATTCCACACATGGTGAAAGCACAGTGTATAAAGGCACAGAAATGGTTGGAGTTTTGTGTGTAAGGAAGAGCAAGAAGGCTAATGTGACTGGAATATAGAGCATGTGAAAGACAGTGATGCGTAATAAATCTGGAAAGCTAGGCTAGGATGAGATCGTGAAGCCCTTTTAAATGCCACACAGGAACTTTTATTTTATCTTAGAGGCAACAGGAAACTACAGGAGGTTTTTAAGGGGGGGAGTGACATGGTCATCCCCCTGCTTTATGATATCACTTTGGCAGCTGCACTCAGGATGGATTAGAGAGGGCAGAGAATTGAGAGGGAGAACAATTAGGTGATTATTGCAATAATCCAGTCCACCCGTGCATACTGAATCTCTCACTTAGTAGATCATTTTCATGACTTTCTGGGGCTAAAAATATTCATGTCCATGGTCAGACTTCTAAGGCATGAGCAGCTAGGCTGGTCTCCCCTGATAGTTCGACCTTGCTCAAGCCCTTAAGCAAAGCTTTTTAAACTTGGAGAAATCTTCCAGTATTTGGAGTGCAAGTACTGATATAATCTTGAAGGCCCCAGAGGTTACCTCCTTGTCATGATGAGGCATCAGAGACAGACTTACAGTGGGGACTGTATGTTATACTTTACTGTCAAATAGTCAATCAATCAACATTTTTAAGTGCCTGCTATGCACTGTGCTCAAAGTGATTCATTTAGCATTTCACGTCTAAAGTGTACCATAGACTGGGAGACATCAGCTTGTTAAGAGACAATCTTTTTTTTTCCCTAATTTTTTCCTCAATATCTTTTATTTGATTTTTTAATTCCTTTTTAAATTCTTCCAAGAATTCTTTTTGATGTTACCCTTTGGGGTAGGAGTGGCTTTTTTTTAACCTCACTATATTCCTCTGAATATGAACCCAGAACTTCTTTTACACCAAAA
Source organism: Dromiciops gliroides (assembly GCF_019393635.1). Lineage (NCBI taxonomy): Eukaryota > Metazoa > Chordata > Mammalia > Microbiotheria > Microbiotheriidae > Dromiciops > Dromiciops gliroides. Next base: position 502,508,800 of record NC_057862.1, read on the forward strand.
TAGCTATCTATGGTCAGGTTCTTTTTCCTTTACTTACCCATTTTTTAAAATTTTTGTTAATTTTATTTTTAGCAGTTCATTATTAATCGTTGTAATCCTGAGTTGTGGGTAATGTTGCCCCAGGCCTCAGGTTCTACTTACTTTTGTTTTTTTACTTTTTGTTGGTGGGGTCAACCTCAAGGACTCCTCTCCTCTTCTAAGTCACAGTTAGGACTCCAGACACACTATACCAAAAATGGTCCAGCTCCCTGAGTGACCATGCTCACAGGCGTGTGCTTGCCCCTCCTGGGCTTTGGCCACAGCTAAGGCCACAGTGAGGGGGGAAGGTGCCATGCACCCGGCATTTTCCCTCACTTAGCATCTGCTGCTCCTTAAATGGAAATTCCTGAAGTAAAAGGTCATAAGGTGAAAGTCCCTGAGGTTTTGAGGTGAAAGTCTGTGAGGGAAATTTTCTTGAGGGAGTCCCCTCAGGGCCTGCTGTTTGTTGATACAGTGGAGTGGCATAGAGGTGTCCACCCTTCACTCAGGCCAAATTTCAGCCCCTGGACTCTTCTCTCAGACCCTCTCAAGTTACTCTTTGCCCCTTTATTTTTGCTGCTCTCCTTTTACTTTGTGAAAATTCCCTATCCATTTGTGGAGGAAATCTGGAGAACCTGGAAAATTCTGACCTGCTCCACCCTCTTCCCAGAATCCCCTCCACTCTCGCCAGTGCTCTTATGGAAGACAGGTCAATGCCGATCTCTTTAACCTTTCCCAGCAGTGAAAAATCTGCAAATATGGCTGGTTGTTTCATCCCTCACAGCATCTATCTACCGAGAGGAAAGACAATTGTAAAAGGTACAAAGGGATTTCTGTGATGTACCAACCCAGAACTTTGTATAGAATTGAACTGGGGCAAAAAGCTAATGACCAAATGGGAGAAAAAGAGCCACAATGAAAGAGAGAGTGAAAGGTAGACAAAAAGTGGAAATAGGGGTGGAAGGAAAGGGAAAGACGAATAGAGATAGGCAGAGATAAAGTGGTAAGGGGAAAAAGCAAATAACTAGAGAGATAAGGTTTAATTTTGGATGACTAGTTGTCCCTACTTTTCTAAGCTGTTATAAATTTATAAGGCACACACCTTGGTTAGAAGCAGTTTCATTTTCCTTTTTGAATGTTGTCTTATTTTAGATCAAGATCAAGGGATGGACCAGGATTCATCAATGTATTCTTTTTTTAGTCATAAAAGTATTTTATTATTTTCCAGTTTCATGTAAAGATAGTTTTCAACATTTCTTTTTATAAGATTTCTAGTTCCAGATTTTTCTACTTTCAACCCTCCCCAAGACAGAAAGCATTCTGATATAGGTTATATATGTACAATCACATTAAACATATTTCTGTATTAGTCATCTTGTGAAAGAAGAATCAGAACAAAAAGAAAAAACCTCAAAAAAGAAAAAAAAAGTAGAAACAGTATGGTTCAATCTGCACCCTGATTCCACAGTTCTTTTTTTTCTGGACATAGAGAGCATTTTCCATCATTCCTTTGGAATTATCTTGTCATCAATGTATTTGCAATGTATTGCAAGACAGTGAGGGTTAAGTGATTTGCCCAGGGTCACACAGCTAGTAAGTGTCAAGTGTCTGAGGCAGAATTTGAACTCAGGTCCTCCTGAATCCAGGGCCGGTACTTTGTGCATTGTACCACCTAGCTGCCCCCTCATCAATGTATTCTTAAGTTAACCTTTGGGAGTCAATTCCTCTGAATTCAGAGGATGCCTCTTGTTATTCTGACAATTGAATCATATTGTCAGTGTCAGAAGAGGATAAGGATTCATGTGCCCCAAATATAACTAACTTTCTTTGGCTCTCTTTGATACTAACTACCTGTGTGACTGTAGAAATCACTGAACCTCTCTGGGACTCATACTTCCTCAATTATAAAACCTCAGGCTCGCACCTCTGATGCCCTCTCATTTACTTTCCAGCACTAAATCCATGATCCTAAAGTCCTATGAGATCATAAGGTTTAGAGGTGGAAAGGACCTGACAGACTATCTGGTCCAATTCTTTCATTTTACAGTTGAAAGAACTAAGACAAGAGAAGGATAGTTGTTATTTGTCAAAGGTCACACAGGTAGGAAGTAGGAGAACAAAAATTTGCCCCTAGATCTTTATACTTCAAATCCTATTTGCATGTGTGTTTCTCATTACATCAGTATTTACAAAAATAGTAATAGAGAAAAACTCCTTCAAACTCGGTTTTTTCCAAGGATTCATTTAGTATCCATTTTTTAGAATTTCTTTTCCTGACTTTCCCACTTCCCATCACGTCACCCTCACTTTTGTAAAACTAGGATAATCTACATATAAAAAAAATTCTCTGAAATATTTATGTCATTTGGGGAAATGTGCATGATTAATGGAATGCTTCTCAAAGTGGAAGTATGTAAATATGTGACACAGCAGCTGAGTAAGGTGGGGTATGGTGAGCAGCAACATTCTAAAGAGATATAAAGAGGGAGATTCTTGTGTTTCAATAATGATCCTGCTTTCATGGGGCTCAGAAGTTATAGAAGATGTATGATTATTCGGTGATGCTTGAAGCTAACATTATGTGGGTGAGGGTTGAATATTTAAAACAAAATATTGCCTTGCTTCAGTAATTCCTGATGAAGCAAAGAAATTGAGAGCATTGGGATTAGATTGTCATGGCATATTTGTTTCTTTTAGCAGCAATGTGAACTTCAGAGGCAGTCAGAAATAGTGTGGTGCACTGAAATGAATGGAGGTTCTGATGTCAGAGGAGATGGGTTTATGCTATGGTTTGTTTGATTACTATCTGGGTGACCTTGGGCAAGTCATTAAACTCTTTGACCTTCAGTTACCTAAATTATAAAGAGTTGAGATTTAGATTCAATATCCTGAAGGTTCCCTTAGAGAGCTGAATCCCTGATTGTGTAGCTAGATGTGCCTGGTACATAGTTGGAATTTAGCAAAGGCTTGCTTGATATATGTGTGTGTGTGTCTCTTTGTGTTTGTATGTCTCTGTGTCTCTGCGTGTCTGTATGTATGCATTTATCTATGTATATATTGAGAGAGAGAGTCCAATGTATGAGTATTAGGGGAAGGGGAAAGCAGACCTATCAAAGATGAAAGAGTTTGGGTGAAAGGACCCAAATTCCAGTCCTGGTTTTTTAACCTTGGGTAAATCAGGCTTAAGTTTTCTGCTGTAAAATGGGCTTGAAATAGATAATCTGTAGGGTTCCTTCCAACTCTAAATCTTCTTTCTGGATTTTTGTATATTCAACTACTTAGTAACTTCTTTCCAGAACTATAGAAGATTAGCTACTGCCACACAAACTTACAAATTATATGAATTAATTAACTTCTATTTAATTTTTTACTCTAACATGAGCCCAAACTTCTTCATTATTGCATGCTATGACAATAATTTGACATCAGTCCATGTTTGAAGAGCATGGGAGCTGCTCCAAAGTCATTGACAAGCCATAGTGACATTGATTTTTCCCCTTTAAATTTAATTAAAAGGAGAAAATAGTTCAGCAAGCTGGTGAAGAAACTTCTTGTGCCAGATTCTGATTTTTGGAAGTTGACAAGTGAATAATCATGTTAGTATGGAAATGGGATTTTATGTTTAATAAACCTGATCTTTAATGGAACTGGCCTCTAAGTGACTCATGAACCTCTTACTATAATATGTAAAGAGATACATGAGTCAGCAAGTTAAACGAAGTGAGGGAGAAAAATGAGCAAATGCTCATTTATGGTTCGGTGTTACATGTTTCTAATTTCATTAATAATGTTGATTTATTTTGCAGAAGGGACTTCCAATAGGATGATGTCCACTTGACAAGTGTTTAGACAAACAAAAATAAAATAAATGGTGCAGTATTTTATCTATAGCTATTGTTAAGGGCTAAAATTCTAGCTAAACTGTCTAAAATATCTAATGAGTGGTCGCCAATAAATTATAAGCTTTAGCAAGAGTTAGACTTTTAAGCATTTATTAAGGAGAATAAGAGTTTGGTAAAGAGAGAAGAAAAGGCCTAGATTCCTATCTATTAAAGGGAGAGCACATTTTTAGCTCCACTCTCCACCAGAGTCCAAAGGAAAGAGAGTGAGACTGAGTGCCAGTCTCTTCCTTCCTCCTCCCACTAGCCCGCGTCACTTCCTGACGCCAAAGAAAAGACTCCTGGTCTTGCCCTCAAAGACCTTCGCTTCATTGGCGGAACTCTTCTATAGTAAGTCTCCAGCAGGTGGCGTCATTCCAATCGTTACACTATTGATTTCAAGTGAAGTGGGTTGGAAATTTAAATATACACACACGCAACCATACCATCTGATGACATCAAATTTCAAGCTCTTGAACTGATTACAGGACACACTGACTCCAGACTGACAAAAACCACCATCATGACAATAGGACACTAATTAGCATTCTGACTAAGAGGCAGGCAGGGGAAGGACGAAGACTAAGCCAGCAAAATGAATATACTCCCTAGCCCTTAGGGAGGTGGTACCTTTAGGTAAGTCACAGACACCAATGGGCAGGGCTTGCTAAAAATTCTGGGAAATCCTGCCAATGTCTGTTGTCTGGTGGAGGCTACAGTTCTTCTAGTCAGTGGGGGCTCTGCCTGAGTAAGAATTACAACTTATCTTTGGAGGAGAACCTAATTCATTTGACTCCCAGGAAAGTTTGGCACCTTTTAAATAAATAGGCTTATCAGAAACAGAGGGAAAATGTCATCCCATGGCCTTGCTACTGTTACCAGACATGAAATGATCATTGATTTCAGTGGTAAGATGCCATTGCAGGTAGAAAATTCAGTAATTAGAGAGTCCTTCTTTTGAGATTCTGTAAATATCTTCATCAAGACTCACCACCTCATAAATTTCTGCTCACTTGAACTCTGGGCTTCCATTATAGTACTTCACAGAATTAAGACCTAGAATATTAATATCTAAGCATTAAAAATAGAAACACTTTTAAAAATAATTTAATGATGATGTAGTTTTTACCTTAACTGTAAAACCAATAACTATGAATTTAAAATATATGTATATTTATTTATATACATATATAATTTAAAATTAATCAACCTGTATTCAATACCCCTAATTTTCCAGGCACTGTGCTAAGCATTAGAGATAGAAAGGCAAAAAAATTCAATTCTTCAACGACTTGAGGACACTAAAAAGACTTGATCTCTTGGATTCTCTATCTTGGTGTCTGTCTCTGTCTCTCTGTCTCTCTAGCTCTGGCTCTGGCTCCTTGTTTGTGAGTGTGTGTGTGTGTGTCTGTATGTATGTATGCATGCATGCATGCATGTATGTATGCCTCTGTCTCTGCTGTCCTCCCTTGCTTAAAATCAGGAATATTATCAATATCCCAGAGTGCCTGAGTTTAAGCTTTACTTCTATTATATAGTGACTGTGGAACTCTAGCCAAGTCTAGTTAATTTTAGTGCCCCCAGCCACTCTTTAAGGCTCTAAGTTGTAGAGTGGATGGTGATCTGCCTTGAACCTTCCTCTCTGAGAGATCCCTTTACTAGGAAAAATCATAGTCCAGTTTAAAAAAATACTTCTGGGGGAAGCTAGGCGGCGTACTGGATAGAACACCAGCTCTCAGGAGTACCTGAGTTCAAATTTGGCCTCATACACATAACACTTACTAGCTGTGTGACCCTGGGCTAGTCACTTAACCCCAATTGCCTCACCAAACAAAAACAAAAAAACAAAAACAAAAAATATCTGACTGGAGATAAATACAGTAAATATGGATTTTAGAAGTTATTTCTAGGGTATACAGAGCTTGAAAAAAAATACAAAACTGGTTCCCACTTGATATGCCTTTATTTACTGTGCTTTCCTAAACTCAGCAATACCCTGATCTTTGTGTTATTGTCAATCTTTCATAAAAGGTTTTAGAGAAGCCTTGATCTCAGTTGAGGAGGGCAAATCTTCAAATGGTTAGGTCACCTTACATGCATACTGGTGACATCCCTGGACTATGTGCAATTACATTTGGCTCCTGGTTATCCAGGGCTAGGTGAAATAGACTGGGATATTCTTAAAGGCTTGTTTACAAGCTTTTTGAACACTGTATTAGGCATGATTATGCTCCAGCCATCTAACAATATTGCTCATAAAAAAGGTAAAGAATGTCCCTTATGCAACCGAATTACATGTAAGTGGTTGCTTCAGATTTAAGGGCATGCCACAAGGTTTCCCTTCACAACCAAGAAATACTGAAGCTGTTCAAATCAGTAGCTCTGCAGCACTTGCCATCCCAGCAGCAGGAACAGCTTGGCTGATCTGTCTTGTCTGACTTTTGTCCCCTGCTGATCTCCTTGCTTTAACATTGAGTGGCTCCCATGAGCCAATTCTTTCTTCCCCATGCCTCTCTCTCCTCTTGCCCTCCTCCTCTGGAACTCATGATACACCCACCATGTCATTTTGGAAAGGCAAGAAAATTCTTGCATTCAGACTGTAATATCAAGAGAGGAAAGAAAAATTACAGATATTCCAGATCTTTCTGCATAACTCCCAACAATGGTCAAAGCCCTCAGAGTAGAAATATTTGATGCTAGGATGGAAGATCTTGCCGAGAAATGAAGAAATTTCTCTCTAAATAGTAGCAGCAGAGATCAGCAAGCAAGAGGACACGCTTCCAATAAGTACATTTCTCTTGCCTTTAGAGAATCTATGCTCTTTGATTTCCTTATGAAAAGTCTCCAACTCCTATTTGCCTCCCAGGGGTAGCCTTTGTTTGGGGAGTAATGATATGAGGTTACCTGCTTTTCATATCCCTGAAGGTGAAGGTTTCTTTGAACAACAAAGTGTTTCCTTTTAACTGAGTCAAGTTGGTCATGGGCATAATTATTAATAATATACTAAAATTTATCTAGTGCTTTAAAGTTTGGAAATATTTTGCACACATCTCCTTACAGGGTTATTGTGAGGCCCTGATGAAATAATGTATGCAAAGTGTTTTGTAAGCCTTAAAGTGCTACACCAGTATGAGTTGCAGACATTTATTATTGTTCATAATCATCATCTTCATCATCTAATTTGAACTTCATAACACTGTGAGCTACATACTAGAAAGGATGACCTAGGTCCAAGAGATGTTATGCCCATTTTGCATATGAGGCTCAAAAAATTAATTGACTTACTCTGGATCACACAACATCAGAAGTAGGATTTGAATCTGTCTTCATTGACTCCCTATCATCTAACTCCACAACGCTATTCATTATAACTAGATTCAATAAGATTGTCCATGTCTAGAAAGCATGTTTTGTGTTTCTTATTCCATTATCCTCTAAAAGTGGCAAGAGATTTAAATTAAAATTAGTATTGGATTTTATATATTTTCTTTATTTGCAAATGATGCCCTCTACCTTAATAATTAAATGAATTAAATAATTAAATGCTCTTATAGGCTATGGTTATCCTTTACTCAGCATAGATTGTAATATATCCAGGCTTTCATCTTTTGTCCATGTCCTTTAATAAATCTTCCATCTGTGAGCCAGACTCTTCAAGGTTTCTTGATCCAGTCTGGCACTCTAGCTGCCCAAATATTATTCCTTGCTTTCTATATGTGACCTATCCACCTTCTTTTAGGATCATGGGTTTACAGACTTAGGGCTGAAATTGAGTTTGTTGTTGTTTTTGAGTCATTTCAGTCCTCTTTGACTCTTTGTGACCCCATTTGGGATTTTTCTTGGAAAAGATACTGTAGTGATTTGCCATTTCCTTCTTCAGCTCATTTTACAGATGAGGCAAAACAGGGTTAAATAACTTGCTCTGGGTCACAGAGCTAAAAAAATGCTCTAGGTTTGATTTGAACTTAATCCTACCTGACTCCAGGCCCAGCACTCTTTTCACTATGCCACCTAGCTGCCTCAAAGTGAGTTTTGACATTTTCTAGTACCATTCTCCCTTTCTACAGATGAAGAAGCAGGGCCAGAGAAGTTGTTACTTGCCCAAACTTATATAAGAAGTTAGAGCTGTATCAATTAGTCCTTTATCCTCAACGGTAACATCCCAATGTCATTGTCTGTAAATGTGGGAGATGGCTTGGAGATTACCCAAAGAAGACGCTATAAACATAAAAAGCCCATGATCCCCATGAGGACACACAAGAAGGGGGCTATCTATCTATCTATCTATAATATACATATTAATATAGATATTTAGAAAAGAGAGAGAACGTTTCTAAGTTTGTTTTGCTTAGGTTAATAATAGAAAAAGAACAGTAGAAAGAGCTCTGAATTTAGAGTCACAGGAATTGAATTCAATTCTTTCCTTTAATATTAGATCTTTGCAGGGGGGGCAATGAGGGTTAAGTGACTTGCCCAGCATCACACAGCTAATAAGGGTCAAGTGTCTGAGGCCGGATTTGAGCTCAGGTCCTGAATCCAGGGCCGGTGCTTTATCCACTACACCACCTAGCTGCCCCCTTTAATAGTAAATCTTAAGGCTAATTACTATTCCTCAGACATGACATTACATTTCAGGTCTCTGCAGTTTTGTGCTGGCTCCCCTACACCTGAAGTATTTTCTCTTCTTATCTCTGCATCTCAAAATCTATAACCTATTTCAAAGCTCATTTCGAGTGCTACCTCCAACATGAGACTGTTCCTGATCCCCACTATTACTAGGGTTTCCATCTCACCCTAGAAATATTACACACATACACACATATGTATGTATATATATATATACACATACATATATAGATATACATGCATACACATCTGTGGGTAAATGGATACACAAACAGATATACAGATGATAGAGATAGATAGATGATGTTTTCCCTGAAAAAAACATAAGTTCATTTGTATTCCTTAGGTACAAATAAGTTGACATTAGAGTCAGGAAACCTCAAAATGTATTGGGTGACTGTGAGAATAATAAGAATAATAGAAATGATAACTAGAATTTTTCTAATATTTGAAAATTTTAAAGTTCCAGTCTGTGGTTAAAATATGGTTATAGATAATCCACAAGTAGATAATTGAGTGGTGCCCCTACATCATTAGGCCAGCTTTCCTGACATAATTGAAATTCTCAAGGGATTGATATGTAAGTGCTGACTGAAAGGGCCTCCTTGCTCATCATCTTCACTCCAGCCTCTCTTCAAATTCCAATCTGGTCTCCATATTACTCAGTTAATAAGATATTTCTGTTATCTTGTTATTCTCCTGCTCAAGAATTGAGACTATTTCCTTATTGTCTACTGCATCCTGACCTTTTCTGCATTGGCTTTCAGAGTATTCCATAATTGGGTTCCATTCTATCTATTCATCATTATTTCCTACTGCTCTTCAGTATGTAACTTTACAATCAATCAGACCTCTATGCTTTCTTTGGGGTCCCATACCAGGAGAGGTCTCCTTCATTTCCTCTTTTTATATGAATCATAATCATTCTCTCTTTCCCAGTCGACTGAATACCTCTTCAAAGAAACATTTCCTGAATACTACAACTTACTCTGATCTCTATCTTCTCTCAACTCCTATTATTGCAGTGATAATAATGACAATAACTAAGATTTGTATATCTTCTTAAGATAGTTGGTCTTAACTTCTTATAGTGTGTCATAGACCTTTTTTGTAGTCCAGTGAAACTCACAAACATCTTCTCAGAATAATGCTTTTAAGTATATAAAACGGTTAGCTAGCTGGTACAGGGGATAAAGCACCGAACCTGGATTCAGGAGGACATGAGTTCAAATCTGGCCTCAGACACTAGACACTTACTAGCTGTGTGACCCTGGGCAAGTCACTTATCCCTCATTGCCCCACGAAAAAAAATTAAGTATGTAAAACAAAAAATTAGAGCCAATTATATTAAAATAGTCATCAAAATAATTTTTTTAAAGAAATTCACACACTTCAGGGTAACAATCCCTACCATAAAGTTTGCAAATAGCTTTACACATACTATTTTATTTGGCTTCTTCAGTAATCTTCTGAGGTATGTACTATTATTATCCCCATTTTACATAAAATAATAAATAAATAACATTTGTATAGAGCCTACTATGTGCAAGACACTGTGCTAAGCACTTTATAAATATCTCATTGAATCCTCAGAGCAATCCTGCAAGATAGCTGCTATTATTATCCTTATTTTACAGTTGAGGAAAATGAGGCAAAAAAGAAGTTAAGTGACTTGTGTATGGTCATACAGTTAGTATCTGAAGTGATATTTGCATTCCTCTCTCCCTGACTCGAGTCCATAGCTCTATCCACTGCATACCAGCTTGTTACTACTAAATCAAACCACTACCTATTATATTTATCATAGAACATCTCTAATAGTTTTATGTATACTACTTTTGTCTCTCCAGATTAGTGGTAAGTTTACTTGAAAACAACAATATTTTATGTTCTTTGTTTCCCCTTTGCCATGTCTATCAATATATTTAGCATATGAAAGTATAGTAGGTAATAAATTATTGATTTTGGGATATAAAAATGTGGTCCTTTTATACATACAACATGGTGGTATATCCATTTATATTTTATGTGAGTTGCATATAATAGTAAAGTAGCCATGCATAAAAATAAGAAAATATTTTGTTAATACATCAAAATATGCAAATCTTGTTCTAATTTGTATTTTTAAAAATTTTGCTTTTTGGGAGGCTCTGTCACTCCTGAATCACTTTACATATTGAGTAAGAATCCTGCCTCTCCACCATTTTATCCAAATACTTAATGGTTTTGCTAAGACACATTTCTTGATTTGATTGTATAAGTCATAGGCCACATTTGACAAATTCCTTTTTTTTTTTGAAGCTGCCTTGCTGAACCCAGTGAAAAATCAAAATTTCCTTGGCTCTCGATCACATTATGATCAGTTATTCCCTCTCTGGTTTATCTCTCTTTTCTAAAATATTCTGTAATACATTGTGTGTCATTCTCCCTATAGGACCACCCCCAACACCCCAAATAATATGTAAACAGATTGACTGTAGTCTTACTGCATTGACCCCTGTAATTTGGAGGATATATCAGGGTTCCCAGATTATTACAAGGTCCCACTTTGATAACAAATTGCTTTCTAAGTATTGTCAAGTGACCTGAAAATAATCCTGCCAATTTGGCATCATTGTCTTTTACCAGACAAATGTATCTATCTGACCTCATTCTTTGGTGAGTAATCACCTCATAGCCTGAGGTATTGTACTAATTGAATATTTTACTCAGGAAAACTCAGTTAATTGCCTGTTTTGTGTGATAGGGTTATTAATATTATTACTATTAGTACTAGAATTTTCCTCTTCCTTTCCATTGTTGTCTTTGTTTTAATTCTACAAATCATCTCTTTTTAATGTCTACAGAAATGAGAAAATCATCAGAATTTTCCTGATATAGATTCCTTCCTCCCTCTCTCCCTTTCCTTCCTCTTTTTCTTCTTCTCTTTCTTTCCCTCTTCTCTTACATCTTTCCTTCCTTCTGTTCTTTACTCTATTCCTTCCTCCTTCTATCCTTTCTTAATATATCTGTGTCCTTAATATATTTACAATGCACAAATAGGTTAAAGAAATTTGAAGAGGAATATCAGTAGGCCATGACTTTCCTCTGGTTGCCACATTTTGCCTCACAATGTGTGCCTTTTTCATATTTTCTTACTCTGAGGGAGCCTGTGCATTAACATCCTCAAACTGAGTCCTGGGCATGTGGTTAGTTTGTACTTCTGACCCTTGCCTCACTAATCTCAAAAGCAGACTCTCTCACCTATAACCAATCAATTCAGAACCAATGTCACTGTGCCCCTCTTTTGTACTCTGTACTCCACTACCTGCCAAACACTTTGGCATCATGTGGAAAAGAACCACATTCACTTTGCCTTGCTCACTGGATACTTAGCAGGATGGTGGGTACAGCATGCCCCCAAGTACAATGGTCATTTAAAGGAAATAAAGGTTTAATCCTGTTCTATCTCAACTCCAAGGATAGGATTCTAAAATCATTCCTTTTCCTCTTAGCATCTGGCATGCTGTTCCTAAAATATAGAGGCATTTTTCTTCCCCTCCTTGGTGTGTCATCCTTGCCCTCATTCTCCTCTTCAGCTGTTTGGAAGGTAGTGAGGACTAATGCAACTGTCCTGAGCAAAAATAATACAATATCCATGACATGTAATCTCACTGTTGATATAGGGACCTTTGCCTCCCATATCTGTTAAGCTGGACTCTTTTCCTCTTCCCATTTCCTTTAGGCAAACTGTCTCTGCCATGAATCTTTTGCCACTGCTTCTTGACCCTGCCTCAGCTTTGACACAGACCTCCACAAACATGATATACAAAGGAAAGAACAGACATTTGCAAGGCATGGAAGAATATTATGTTTTTTTCCACTGGAGAAACTGATCCATATGTCTTTTCCCACCCCTGGAATACAAATACACACACACACACATACACACACACACACACACACACACACACCCATAAACACACACAAGTGCACACAGTTCTATTCGAGCATCTCTTTCCCACAATCACATATTTTCCCTCCCATTTCCCCTGAAACTACTTATTCAGTATTTGTCTGCAAATATAAATCAGGCACTAGCTCCCCCTGCCCCAAGATTCTGAGCTGAAAATGACTGCCTACAATTCTGGCATACTGACCCAAGAAGGCCATTTTCTCTTTTTGGTTTATTGCTTCCACATGGAGTTACCCCAGGAAAATATTTAAATCTAACATATTCAGATTATGTCTACATTTCCCCAAATGTGAGTAAGAAAATTCCAGATCCCATGCAGGTACTCAAGGTAGTACTATATATTAGAATACCCTTTATTATCACACAGAGAATGCAGTAAGTTCAAAGGATTCACAGGAACACAGAAACAGAAGCATATGCCCTTCCCATGAGACCTTGCACTGTTTGACTCTCTCATAACATTGAGAGGCTTCCCCAAGCTTTAAGACCTCTTTATTTCTCCTTCATTTGCAATGTGGTCAACCTCCTTTTTTTCTAAGAAATATAGCATTGACTGCTTGAAGGCTAGATTACATGATAGAATCACCTAGAAAATAAAAATCCACACACCCTTCTACACAAGTACTTATGGCTTATGAACATTGCTTATGAATTACTCAGGCTGAATAGGGGAGCAAATGTTTACTTCTTTCCTGTGCTTTTGCAGGAAATCTAGCAATGTATCTTTTGCCATTTCTTAGGCTAGAAAAATCCATTCTCAGGATCTTTCCTCTCATTCATATGGACACACACACACATGCACACACACATACCCAATTTTCATGAGTCCTTGCCCCAAGATAAACATTTCTGTTTTAGGGATGAGGGAGGAAAAGGCTATGGTGTTACATAGGCTTCTACCCCCAAAGAATGCAGACCTACTCTACAGTGCTATCTTGGTCTGTCTTTTGAAGAGGATAATTTGAAGAAAACAAAAGGAAGAGAGGTTGGAGAGTCTCCTTAATAGGTCAGTACAAAGGATGAATACTATGACAAGAATCCATCCTTCTGAGTACCATCCAGCCAATAATCTTGACAGTCCTTAGAAACCAACCTTTCTTTCCTTGTTAAGGAAAATATAGTATAACTATAATCTCTATGTCTATGTTTCCAATCAGCCAGTTTAGAAACTGTTTTGTTTTTGGGGGGTGAGGCAATTGGGGTTAAGTGACTTGCCCAGGATCACACAGCTAGTAAGTGTCAAGTGTCTGAGACCAGATTTAAACTGAGGTCCTACTCACTCCAGGGCTGGTGCTCTATTCACTGAGCCACCTAGTTACCCCTATAACTATACTTTCCATTGGGAGGTGCTGCTTCAGGAAGATGCCTTGAAACAAAGGTAGAATTGTAATTTGAACCCTAGTCTTCCAAACTCATTTAGCCATCATCATCAGTAAGGTTTAAAATGAAGAGCAATGATAAATATATTAACAGCACAAATAAGCAATTCTTTTTCTCACTGCATATCACTACCCATCTATAATAGGAAGCCTGCAGCTATGGTCAGCCACCCAACCATTGGAAATGCCCAGAGAAGACAGATGCACTCTCTTTGTTGTAGAAGTGTGAGAAGTGCAGAGAGGAGAGGAAAGGGAAGACTACAGTTTCCTCTAGTTTCTCCATCTCTAAAAACTAGAGAGAGTTGATTAGATAGTATCTAAAACTCTTTCTACTTCTCAAAACCTACAGATGTGGCTAAATCAATGAATAAATGGTCTTTATCATTCTGTAAACATACATGTGTGTTCTTAGGGTTAGGGCTGGAGTGCCTGTTTTCTCTTTGAAATTTGGCCTCTTTAACTCATCCCATTTCTTCTACCTGCGATGATGTGTATGTAGAGAGACGAAGTGGTATAATGGAGAGAATACCAGAGTTAGACAGAAGACCTGCATTGGAATTTGTTTTTGCTACTTGTCAGCTGTTTGTGAGCTTGGACAAATCACTTGACCTCAACTCCTTCTACCTTGAAGTGTTTTGTGAGTTTTTAGATGATTTTATGAATTTCCCCTGAGTGTATCCTTAAGTTATATCTCATGCCCAGCTTATTTGCAGATGCTTCATATGAGCACTATTTGCAACAGCTGCTGGGACGTTCTGTTCATTTGTCAATTCTCTACATATGTCCAATAACTTGCAAATAAAGTAGGAAGAATATAGATAACTTAATTTGGAGATTAATCCTACCAGCTAAACATATGATCTTCAATATTTGTTAAGGACATTTCTTTTTCTTTTAGTTTAATTATATACAATGCTAGGGATAGCTATGGGACCTCTGATTTCACTGGTGTAGAAAACTCCCACTTTTGAAAGATCCCTCTGCTGATGGAAGGCCACACCTCTTCTGCAATCTATAGTCTTACAGAGTGGCCTAAAAATGTGGGATGCTAAGTGACTTGTCAAGGTCACACAGCTAGCATGTAACAGAGACAGAATTTGAACCCAGATCTTTCTGGCTTCAAGACTACATATGGATTATATCTCATTGCCTCTAACACAATGCTATTTAAGTATATTTGCTATATGAAAGGAACTATCAAAATGTAAGCAGAATATAGGCAGCAAGGTGGCACAGTGAAGAAAGTGCTTAACCTGGAGTCAGGAAACCCTGAGGTCAAATCCTAGACTTTCCCTAGCTCTGTGACCATGGGCAAGCCACTTAACTTTTGTTTACTTCAGTTTCTTCCTCTGTAAAACAGGGATAATAATTTCATCCACTCTATGATTATTGAGAGGATAAATTGAGATATTTGGGATGATATGAGGAAGAGGAAGAAAAGGTGAAGGAGGAAGAATACTCCAATTATAGTATCTGACATCATTTGAAAACTCTCTTAAATTTAGAGAAGAGAGTCTTTAAATTGAAAAGGCCCTTGGGATTTACCTAGTTCATCCTTCTATCAAATGACGATGATGATGATGACAGTAAATAGCCAGCATTCATATCATGCATTAAAGTATGTAGAACACTTTACATATGATCCTTCATTTAATCCAAAACTGTAATCCCCTTTATAACTCCCTGCTGATCTGACCATGTCACACGCACACGCGCACACACACACACACACACACACTCAATCACCATTTTTAGGAAACTGAAGTGGGTCCATATTACTTCCAGCACCAAATATAAAATCTCTTTTTGACTTTTAAACCCCTTCATAATCTGCCTCCTCTTCCATTTTTCAATCTTCTTATAGTTTACTCCCCTTCATGTACTCTATGATGCAGCAGAATTGACCTCCTTGTTGTTCTTCTCATAAGGCCTGCCATCTTCTGACTCTTTTAATATTCACTGGCTGTCACTATAGATGGAATGTTCTTCCTGCTCATCTCTGTCTCCCAGTGTCCCTGACTTTCTTCAAGATTCAGCTGAAATCCATAAATCTTACTTTCCATAAGACACCTTTTCCTATTCTCTCTTCCCATTCCCAGTACCTTCAGTTCTCCCTGTATATGTCTTGGATGTACATAAGCTGGAGAAGGAAATGGCACACCACTCCAGTATCTTTGCCCAGAAAACTCTAAATGGGGTCACAAAGAGTCAGACACAACTGAAATGACTGAACAACAAAAACCATATTTGTTGGCTTATTTTCTCCTCCATTAAAATATGAGCTCTCTGAGAACAAGGACTTGTTTTTAATCCCCAGACTTCAGCATAGTGTCTGGAACATGGTAAGTGCTTAATAAATGCTTATTAATTGATCGACTGATTATTCATAAAGTATATTTGCTCTAAGAATTCCATGAGTAGTTGATTCTTGGAACTTAAAGGTAAAACTTTATGTTTATCCCTACTGCTTTTTATTCTGTTAGGCTCATTTCTTCATTACAGAGTGTGGAAACATTTGAGCTGTGCTTTTGTTATTTGGTATGTTAGCTATTTTGCATAGTTTGTTGTCATCTGTAAATCTCACAAAAATATCTTTTACATTTTCACTCGGATCCTCAGTAAAAATTTTGACAAGAACTAAACCAAATAATAGAAGCCTGTGGCACATCACTAGAGACTTGTCTTTTACAATGATTCATTTCTCTATCCTCATGGGGCCTAGGTGTTTAAGCAGCTATGAGCCCATCTAAGAGTGCTGTCATCCAGTCTACATTTCTTCTATCTTGCTCAGAAGGATATCATGACAGACTTTGACAACTATATGGTAAAAATCCAGATTCAATATGCCTGTGGCATTTCCCTAATCCACCAGTCTAGCACTTCTGTCAAAAAATGAAGTGAGGTAAGTTAGTTTGGCTTGACTTGTTCTTATCACACCCATGCTGGCTCCAAGGGATCACTGCTTCCATTTGTGATTGCACATAAATGATCCATTTAATAAGACATTCTAGAACTTTTAAAAAGATTAAAGTCAAGCTTGATTGAAATTGCCTTTCTCTTTTACATATATATAGACACTTAAGAGAGTGCTAGTATTATTAAGGGATCTGCTATTAAAAACTTATTTAACATGGAAATGGAAAAAGAAATATGTCAAATTATGGACTTTGAGTTAGATCCAAAAAAGTTTTCTAATTCTCATCAATGTTCTTTTTGTTTATTCTCATTTTGACCCTGATTCTGTTGGAGTAGCTTCTATATGTAGGTATGAATGTGTGTGTGTGTATATACACAAATATATGCCTATGCACATATATTTATTTCTATAGATTTTTAAATTTTGTCTACTTTATTTTAATCACCCTTTCTGACCCTGCAGAGAGCATGAAGCAGAAGTTGGTGGATAATGCATTAGTCATTTCCAATATTTTTATTGATTATTAACTCAAAATATAACAAGACAGGAACAGCTAGGTGGTGCAGTGGATAAAGCACCAGCCCTGGATTCGGGAGTACCTGAGTTCAAATCCAAGCCTCAGACACTTGACACTTACTAGCTGTGTGACCCTGGGCAAGTCACTTAACCCCCATTGCCCTGACCAAAAAAAAAAAATATATATATATATATATATATATATAAACAAGACCATTATATATAATACAAATATTTGAGCTTTTCATTGCATGTATTAAATGTGCTTATTCATATTCACATTCATGTAATATATGTGTGCATGTATATTGCATTGTATGTATGCATTATGTTTCTAGGTCTTATCTGTTTACAGCCTTCTATATATGTTTGTACATATCAGTGTAATTGTTTAAGAATGAGCATCCTGAAGAGATAGATGGTAGGTTATTGTAATTTGGTTTTTAGAGGGCCTAGAACTAGTCATGGTACTATGGGTAATTAGTACTAATGAACCCTTTTTGGGAGGTTATGATAACTGTAGCCCTGATCTCCCGGTGTTGTGATGGCAGGTTACTAGGGCTTGGTATCAGAACATAAATATACTAATTCCCTTTGGCTAGGCTAAACCTGACTTCAAGGGGACTTCCCCAGAGTTTATTGACAAGGGAGAAAGGCAACCATTTCCCCTCAGTCAGCTCAGAAGAGTCCTGATTCCCTTCTGTCTCCTCTCCATTTTCTCCTGGGGATGGTCTCCCAGGGCTTATTCTGCATTGGTGTTTGAGTGAGATGATGTTTACAGAATGACACAGGTGAGCTTTGAGTTTGGGAAATGGTAACCTCTTTGGCTATTAAATATATTTTAATCTGGCTGGTCTAGTTAAATTTGGTCATTTTAACTTTTCTGCTGTTCCCCTAAAATGGATAATGTAACTAGATCCATTTCTTGGGTTTTGTCAGACAGCACTATGAAAATCACATAAATTCTCAGGTTTTCAAAGTTCATCAGGAACATTTGACAAGCCTAGCATTCCATTTAGGGACATTTGGACAATCTAACGTTGGATTTAATCTACATGTATCGATATCACGAGGAATGTCAGAGAATGATATATGAACTTCTCTTGGCCTTGCTCACACAACGAATGCAATGTTGATGTGATTGCCTTCAGGACACAATGTTTTTGTTTCTCTTGCTTTATAAAACATTATTTTTAATCGGTATTTATGTTCTGGAAGATAGAACCAAAATGGTACAGTGTTGTGGAAGAGTTCATTGTCACAGATTTGAGTTCGAATCCCAGATCTACTGCTATCTACCTCTGGGAACTTGGGCAAACACCTTCCCTTTGAGTCTTTGTTTCTCCCTCTGCAAATAAGTAGTTGAGATTAAATGTTCTTTAATTTATCTTTCAGCTCCTTAATCGAAGAAAATATGTACTTGTGAAATAAATAATCTAAATGATTAAACATAATATTATTATATGAAGTGGGAGAGACTGGATGAAAATGCTATGGAATAGTAAAAATGAATTAATAAGTAAAATAATCTTTTAGGCTTTTAAGTTGGGTGATATTTTTTAGTTTATCTGCAAGACTGAGATAGAGTATGTCAGCATTAACCTGAAAAAGGAAACACAATAAAATTTTTCCTTTGGATAAGGAATATGCAGTCACCCTTTGTGATCTCCTGTTTCACTCTGATGACAATTGAGGATCATGACTGCTTAGGCTATTATTCCCATCACTGTGGGCCCTATCAGAGAATAATTGATCATGACCTGAGTCAGGCTTCCTGTGCCACAGGCAAGAATGTCTCATAGGGTCAATGCTGTATAGTTTCCTAGTGAAGCCTGTAACAGAAGCTGCTTATGCTATAGGAATAGTCAATTTGAAAAGTTTAATTACTGATTTTTCAATCTCTTAAATTAGGGGAAAGAAGTAACTGTCATTAAAGAAATAATGCTGAGTTGAGGAACCACATTTTAAGAAGCCACATATATTTGATACCTTTCTCTGAATATCTTCGGCATGTTATGTTGTCCTCCGCCAGCAAAATTTGCTACTCAATGAGTATTTTCAAATGTATAAATGTTATAACTGATTTTGATATCTAGTTAATATCAATGTAAAGCCTATCAATCTTACCATTAACCTAAGAGAGAGCAAAACTGAGCATGCTAAGTGAACTCACAAGGTAACAGTGACCAGATCTTTGAAGATAATATAGATATTAAATGTAATTTGATCTTTAGACACAATATATAACATAGTGTTGTCCAGAAGCTTGCATGTAGTACTTGTTAGATTAAGCCATTTATTTTTAAAGTAAGGTTTTTTAAATATTTTCTGTGTCTTACATCACCATATTATCCCATGTACCCCTTCTCCTTTCCTTGCCAGAGAGCCATCCTATAAGAGAAATAGTATTTTTTCATATAGTTTTTTTTTTTTTGGTGAGGCAATTGGGGTTAAGTGACTTGCCTAGGTTCACACAGCTAGTAAGTGTTAAGTGTATGAGGCTGGATTTGAACTCAGGTCCTCCTGACTCCAGGGCTGGTGCTCTATTCACTGTGCCACCTAGCTGCCCCCATATAGTTTATTTTTAAAGCAAAAATTACATTCAAAAGATAGTAACAAAATTATATTTATCTAATTTCACTTATTCACAGGTTTTTCTTCTGTGTACTTAATTTTTTTTTAATTTACGTATTAGTCGTGTTGTGAAAGAAAACAGACTCCCCCCCAAAAAAAAAGTAAAAAAAAATTAGTTTGGGTCAATATTCATTCAATTTCCATTAGTTCTTTCTCTAGAAACACATATTTTCATTCTAAGTCCTTTGGAATTATCTTGGATCTTTGTAGTGTTGAGAATAGCTGTCATTCACAGTTGATCATCGTATGATGTTGCTGTTACTGTGTGCCATGTTCTCCTGGTTTTGCTCACTTCGCTTAATATAGGTGTTTCTAGGTTTTTCTGAAAGCATCTTGCTTATAGCACAATAATATTCCATCAAAATCATATACTACAACCTGTTCAACCATTTCCAAATTGATGGGCATCTCCTCAATTTCCAATTCTTTGCTACCACAAAAAGAACTACAAGTATTTTTGTACATATGAGTCCTTTTTTATTATTTTTAAAATTTCTTTGATATATAGGCCTACTAGTGTTATTACAGAGTCAAAGAGTATGCACAATTTTGTTTTTTGGGGTTTTGGGGGGGAATTGTTTGTTTGTTGGGGGGGGTTTGCAGGGCAACAGGGGTTAAGTGACTTGCCCAGGGTCACACAGCTAGTAAGTGTCAAGTGTCTGAGGCCAGATTTGGACTCAGGTCCTCCTGAATCCAGGACCTGTGCTTTATCCACTGTGCCACCTAGCTGCTCCTACTATGCACAGTTTTATGGTCTTTTGGGCATAGTTCCAAATTGTTTTTCGGACTGATGAATCAGTTCACAACTCCACCAATAGCGCTTTAGTGTCCCAGTCTTCTCATATCCCTTCCAACTTTTGTCATTTTCAGGTTAGGTCATTTTTAAAATGCTTTCTTTGTATTAGCAGTAGCTACAGCAGGAAAAAAAGTAGAGAATGAGAAAAGCCATCTGATATAGGCTTGTGGGAAATCTAAATAAATATATAAAAGGAAATAGCCCATTAATATTTGTCTTATCTGGCTTTTTACATACTGGAAAGTTCTAGAAAGAAGTATTTCTGATCACATTTCAATGCAGATCTTGAGTTTTGTTCATCAGGAATAATGACAAAGACCATCAGAGTAGTTGTAATGGAGACAATGCAAGACTGGTTATTGTTGTCACTCTTTGGGGAGGAATAGAAAGTTAGCTTTTAGTGTCATAGATTCTTGTGACTAATAAGTTATTTGAAGAAATAACAAAATCATAACTATATTTTATCAGAATGAGTTTGCAGTTTGGGGCTATGAAGTTTCCAAATGTCAAAAGAATTTTAGTAAGGTCTATATTCAGGGATCATGTCTTATTTGTCTTTGCCAACTA
The DNA here is from genome assembly GCF_019393635.1 of Dromiciops gliroides. NCBI lineage: Eukaryota > Metazoa > Chordata > Mammalia > Microbiotheria > Microbiotheriidae > Dromiciops > Dromiciops gliroides. The sequence goes on from NC_057862.1 coordinate 502,530,086, forward strand.
AGTGGCTATGAGACCTAGCTTCACGAGCAAGACCCTTCACCTCTCAAAACCTCAGATTCATCATTTCTAAGAAGCAGCTGGTAATATTTGCTCCACCTACCTCAGAGGTTGCTGTGACGAAACTATTTTGTAACTTTAAAGTGACATATAAATGTGAGTTATTATTTCCCTAAGCCCTGAAGAGTGCTCTCTGCATGTGGTCTGCACTTAATAAATGTTTATTTAAACACAATTCAATTAGTAAGCCTCAACAACAAAAACAACAACTAGAACTGACACACAGGGAAATGCCTTATCAATGGGAAGAGACATTTGTGCATGAGTTTTGAGGAAAATAACTGGTTGCAGAAATGTCCTTGTAGATCCCGCTATTTTACATTAAACCCAGAATTTCCTTAAGTTAGCATTTAGAATTCCTCCAGTTACAGCATTCATCAATCACTCACACTTCTTGTATGAAATATATTTTAGTCCTTTGGAAAGTAAAAAACAAAATTATCTGACCTCAAGGAGTTTATCATCTAATAAGGAAAGTAAATAATAACATGTATATTATATATGCATATACAGGGTAATCATAGAAAATATACATATATTATATACCTTTAATCATTTTGTATGGTTTACAAAACCACACAAGTATAGATTACCATAATTCCCTGGAATTGAAATATCTTCAATGCTTTTTGTTTTGTTTTGTTTTTTTGCAGGGCAATGGGGGTTAAGTGACTTGCCCAGGGTCACATAGCTAGTAAGTGTCAAGTGTCTGAGGCCAGATTTGAACTCAGGTACTCCTGAATTCAGGGCCGGTGCTTTATCCACTGTGCCACCTAGCCACCCCCCTTCAATGCTTTTTTAAAAAAAATATTGTTACATCCCTTTTCAGAACCATTTCTAAATATTCCTACCCATTATGATTCCTAGTTCTGAGTGGATATAAGCAGGAAAGTATACCCTTGTCCAAGCAGAAACTGGTTTTTGCATCTTTCTATGTAATCAAAGTAACATTCTCAAAGCTTCAAGTTCTTAAAAGGCAATTCTAACATGTTAATCATCTTGTATATTGACAATTGAGGAGAGGCATTATGAGTAGTGGATAGAAAGCTGGCCTCCAAGTCTGAAAAAAACAGAGTTCAAGACCTACTTCTGATGACTGACTGACTGACTGAGCAACCCTGGACAAATCACTTAACCTTTCAGCACCCCTAGCCAAATGTCTAAGTTGCAAAATGGATGTTGATCTCCATTGGTGGAGAAAGTTTCCTCACTGAGCGTCACTTATACTAATGCTATTACTCCTTCCTAGGAGGAAAAAAATACCAATTGGAGAATTTATATCACCATTTCATTTGTAGCAAACTCTTTTTAAAGTGTATCTCCACTTCACTTGGTTTTGAATGGACCTAAATAAGCTTTCACATTTAGAAAAGTATGACGAGACAATTGGGCATGCCTATTTATAAACAATACTGTTTACATATACAGGCAATAATATATCCCAACCCAAGATCCTTCAGAATCTTCAATCCCCAACGACATTCTATAAGCATATGACCAATACCATTTACAAACCACTTAGACACTGTGGAGTACACATGACTACATATATACTGAAAAAAAGCTTCTTGCCTTTCTAGGCCTTCCACAATTTGGCACCATCCAACATTGCTCCCTAAACAAATTAATAATCATTTATCAATCACTTGTCACAAGTAAGGGACTGTACCAAGAGATGGAAATACAAATAGTAATATAACATAGAATATACCCTCAACAATCTAACACTATTAATCACTTATACTTATCACTTTTGTGGGTTTGCAAAGCACTTTATCTAAAACTACCTTAAGCGGTAGATGTTACAAAAATTATTTTATACCTGATCAAACAAACTCAGAGACATTGGGTGACTTGCTTAAGGACATCATGCTATTAAATTCCAGCAAACTTTTCCATTCCCTACTTTGAAATATTATATATTCTATATTCCATACACACTGGAAGGCTCCCTACAGGCCCCAAACATGCTTACCTACCTAATGTCTATGTTCATGGCAGGCCTTCTACTTAGAATGTTCTTCCCTATAACTCTACCTATTGAAATCCTGTTCTTGATAGTTCAGGCCCAACTCTATGTGACTTCCTCCATAAATACCCATTCATTTGAACAACAACAATATAAATAATAACTGTTCAAAAATATATAACTTTTTCCAATGGTTTCCCTCTTTATCACTCTGTGAGACAGATGAGGGAACTGAGTGTTAGAAGTTGTAATTTATCCATAGGCATGCAGCTTCTAAGTAGTGGAGCCAAGATGAGAACAGTCTTCTGACTTCAAGTTTAATGCTTTTTTGAATACCACCTCTCACTTCTAAAAAAATTGTTTGTACCTCTACCAAACACTTATTCTAATTTAAAAGAGTATATACATTATAAAAAGAATAAGTGTGGTATAGTACATTAAATGCCAACAATGGAGTCAGGAAGTCCTTTATTCAAGATCTACCTTTGACACATGCCTTCAATGTATCTGTAGGGAAGTGGTTTACCTTCTAAAATGCCAACCAAGTCTCTCAAAAGTATAAATTACAGACCATTTGTTGATTTGCATTACTGTAAATAGTTTCCACACTAGACCAATGAAATGACAGACAGAGATCAATGATGTAGAGATATGTGTATGCATACATGAATAGATATATATGTATATAACTACATGCATATGTCTACACATATACCTCTATATAAACACACAAAAATGCACATTTGTATAAATACATATACCATATAGCATAGTGGTTAGGGAATATCAGTCTTAGATACAAGAAGACGAGTTGATATCTCCTCTCTGACACATACTGGCTGTGTGACCCCAGGGAAATCAATGAACTTTTCAATGTTCTATGTGATTCCCTAAGACTATAAGTTACAGTGAAGGTGGCATCCTGCATAAGTAGAGGAATTTTCTCACAGGAATCTCCCTATAACAATGAAATCACAGTTCTAGCCCTAGACCTTTTTATAAAACAATATATGTTCCCTAAGAAGCCAGGTAGTATAGTTGATAGAGCAATGGACTTGGCATAAAAAGGCCTGAGATCAAATCCTGCCTCAACTATTTGTGTGAACCTTTATAAATCACAATCTTAATTTCTCCCAACTCCCATCTCAGTATACTTACCTACAAAATAAGACTAAGTGATACAATAGTATCTACCTCTCAGGACCCTTTTGAGGCTCAAATGAAATAATATATGGAAAGTGCTTGGAAAACTTATAAAAACTATGTGACTGTCAGTTCTTCTTATCATATTATATAGTTAGATAATAGCTCATTCAAGTTAAGACTGTACTTTACTCATTTTTATCTCTCAATACCTAATGCAATCCTTGCACCTTATAGGTATTCAATCAGATCACATCATAGATTGAGAGCTGGAGGGGAGTTGAAAGATTGAGTCAACCCCTTCATTTTATAGATTAGGAAACTGAGGCACAGTGAGATTAAGTAGTTTTCCTAGGGTCACACAGAGCTAGAAGTGTCTGAGGCAGAACTGGAACCCCTGTTTTTCAGGCTCCAAGTCTATTACTCTATTTTCTGTACTATCGTGCTTCCATAAATACTGAACTGAATTGAACAAAATATAAAGCATCGATGGAGTACTGGAAATGAATGGAAATACTTAAAATAAGTGGTGAATGTTATGGAATTTTAAGGAGTACTGAGTATATTTGTATTGGAGGAAAGCAGGAAGGGCATTCCAGGCCAGAAAATGGTATGTGCAAAGGTTTAGACCTCATAAGACCTTTCTGCTTCAGGTTTGCCTCCCACAGATCAGCTAAAATTGGAATGAATATGGTTGGTGGTTGCAAAAAGTTGAATTAATGTTCCCTAGAAATGATTTCCCCCTTCAATCATTTGATTCTTTCTGCCTAAAACTAAAAAAAACTAAAAATAAGAATTAGTAGAAACTTTTACTCTTTCCTCCCTCTCTTCCCCATCCTTTTTCTCCTTTTCCCTTTCCTACCTTCTCCTCCTTTCTTTCTCTTCCCCTTCCATCTGCTTCTCATACACACACACATGCACATACATATGCACACTTCTCTATTATTTTCCCCTCACCTCACCCTCCTTTACTTCTCCATTACTTGTCATCTCTCTCTGTCTTTCTCTGTCTCTGTCTCTGTCTCTGTCTCTGTCTCTGTCTCTGTCTCTGTCTCTGTCTGTCTGTCTGTCTGTCTGTCTGTCTGTCTGTCTCTCTCTCTCTCTCTCTCTCTCTCTGCGTGTGTGTGTGTGTGTGTGTGTGTGTGTGTGTGTGTCTCTTTTCCCCAATTCTCCAGTGTTTTCCAGGGTGGGGAAGTCTATATTTAGTTTGTGTATCTCTGTTTGTGTGTCTCTTTGTTTGGTCTTTGCTTGAACCTAGGGTTTACAATCCTACATTTCTACCACGTATTTTATTGATATCTGCTACAATCTGATTATCAGGTCATTGAGCCTCTTTGTATGTATGAAAAGATATATGTACAACAGGTGCTGCTACTTTTTCCCCAACCTATCATTCCAATGGGCACTTGACAATTTTTTTGGCAGTCCTTGCAGAAAGGTTAAGTACTTGGGAACTGATTCGTTTCTCACTCTTGTCTTCATTTTCCCCAGACCTTATATCTGAAACAATTGACATTGAAATTGTTGAATTTTTGGCAATAATTTGGTATCACCCATGAGCCCAGAGGGAAAAAAAATGTTGAATACATTCAGTATTCTAGAAAGAGGAAAGAGAGATAAACCTTTAAAGAAGTGAATTCAGAATATAAGGATACACATACAAAATTATCTACAATTAAATAGCTATTATAAACAACATGATTAGCAGCCTTCTTGTGTCCCATATTATACACAGGGGCACTCCTTTTTCAGCCCACAAGTATTTACTGGAAATCGTTAAGGAATTTTAAAATCTGAGTTTCTGCTTGTGAATTCAACATATAGAAATCTTCCACATAGTACCTTTGACCATGTTTTCTGTCCTATAAAATTATCAGAAATAAGCCAAACAAATAAAGACAAGAATTATGGATTACCAGAAAACAAAATATAGATAGCCAGATGGCCTAATATAATTACACAGTATAGTACTTTGGCCTGCCACCATTTCTCTGATTCAGAGTATGCTTCAGGCTTTACATTACAGTTTTATATTCTCAGCTTTGACCCTTGTGAGAACTTTCTAAAATAATTGGTGATGAGCAGTAAAAATCACCCTTCCAAAATGACCTATCAGTTTATAAGCTCTGTCCTTGACACCCAATCTGGGCTGTCATACTTTAAGCAGACATAATGTCTAATTTTATGGAAGAGGAAGAATGGAAAAAGGATGAAAAGTCGTTATAATTCTAGAAATAAGCTCACACTTGAAAAATAATTCTTCTTGGTGCTACTTTTCTACATATGAAAAAATATGTTTTAAAATAAAATTACTTTTGAAATATTTTTATCAATTCTAGATACTATACATTAAGCAACTACAATTGTATCTGGAATGTTATACGGGTTTATTGTAATATAATGGAAAGGACACTATATTAGAAAGCAGAATTGGGTTCTAAATTTAGCTTGAATCATGATCCTGCCTCTAACTTTCTGGGCAAGAAACTTTCTCTCTGTTTCTCACCTTCTTCACTTCTTGAAAGAGCTGGGGTACTAGATGGTTCTTCAAAATACCACAGCAGGCAAATAATAGACCATATTTGTACTAGCCACACAACTGTTTACAATGTTTACTGGCCAAACTTGCTTTGGATTTTGTAGTTTCTACTCTACCTGGATGTCAGATAAGTACTTTTTATACCCTATTTGCCTGCTTTTGTGTATATATTCATATTTTTTGTGAAACCTCAATTAACTGAAACCCAACTAATTAGAATCCATAATTATTCAAAATATTTTTATGTTCCACCTTTAGAAGATCTCAAATAACAATTAAACTAAGGTCCCATCACACATTAATTTTTTAAAGTAACTTATGAGATATATCCTAAGTGCAGTATAGGTTATATCAAATCTCCTATGTCTTCTAATATATAGAATAAAATAGAGATCATTGATATTTTCAGAGTATCAATGATCAAAGAAACTCAATTCAACTAATATTAATTAGGCATCTGTTATTCCCATAGTTATATGTAGAATGATGCAGAGGCCACAGTGATATCCTCAAGGAGCTTTGATAAATAAGGAAAAAAAGATTTCATTATCCTCACTACACTATGCTCTGGCAACAAAATGGGCTATTATAGTTAAAACATTTTAGGGGCTAAAATAAAAAGACATTGTTTATTAAATGCAACTTAACAAAAAAATTAGGACCAAAGGATCCAATTGTTAAAGCAGGTCTCCAGTCAGTGCCAGAATCTACTCTATATCCTCACTGAGTCCATCCAAAGCCTCTGCTTTTTCATTTCCAGTAATAGAGAGCTAATGACCTCAGAAAACAGACCATTTCTCTGTTGAATAGTTCTATTTGCTAGAAAATTCTCCCCTTACTTAGAACCAAAATCTACCTCCAAAAAAAGAAAAGAAAAGAAAAGAAAGAAAAGGAGAGAGAAAAAATAAGAAATCAGACCTTTTTTTTTTCTTAAAAAAAAAAAAAGAATAGAGAAACTAGATTCAGTCTCCAAATCCTTGATTTATAGGTCCTAGTCTTGCCCTCTGGAGACACATGACATGCCTATTCCTAATATTTCTTTTTATATTACCCCTCCAAATGCTTAAAAACAGCTCTTTTTCTGACCCTTTCCTCCATAAGGCTTCTATTTTTTCAGGCTAAATACCCCTAGTTCCTTTAAATTAAATTAACCAGAACAGCCTATTCCTTAAACATTCCTGTTAATGGAGGCTTAAGTCTGATAAATTTGGGTTAATTGGTATTCTGACTCAAAATTTCTTAGCTGTTCTTCCTGACCACTGAACTATTTAGAGAAAGCTACAGAAAAATTTAAAGGATCCCTATTATAACACCACTTTTACTGGCTTACTTGTCCAAGTAACTCACAAACAACAACAATAATACCCATCTCCCTTTATTGTTGTTGTTGAGTAGTTTCAGTGGTGTCCAATTCTCTGTGACCCCTTTGGGGTTTTCTTGACAAACATGCTGGAGCAGTTTGCCATGGCCTTCTCCAGTTCATTCTACAGCTGAGGAAACTGAGACAATTAGGATTAAGTGACTTGCCCAGGGTCACACAGCTAGTGAGTGTCTGAGGCCAGATTTTTAGTCAGGAAGGTGTCTTCCTAACTCCAGGCCTAACACTCTATACCCTGGGCCACCTAGCTGCCACTATCTCCCTTTAACTATTTCTATATCTTGTCAAAGTTTGATTAAATATTATGCCACTGAAATACCACTAGACTGAGAGTAAGAAGATTTGGAGTCTAATCCTGTTTCTACAGCTAACTAGCTGTGTGATTTTAGGCAAGTCACTTAAATTTCTTAATCTATCAACTCCACAAGAGCTTCCTCATCTCTCCTTCAAACTTCATTACATTATCTGTCTCTTCTCTCCTTTTCTCCCTCCCTCTCTCAGGGCAGCTGGGTGGTGCAGTGGATAGAACACTGGAGTCAGGAGGAGGACATGAGTTCAAATCCAACCTAAGACACTTGACGCTTAGTAGCTGTATGACCCTGGACAAATCACTTAACTCTGATTACCTCAAACATCCAGGGCCATCTCTAGTCATCCCGATGTATATCTTGCCACTGGACCCAGATGACTCCGGAGGAGAGAGTGAGTGAGACTGGTGACTTTACACAGCTCTCCTTCATTTAATTGCAATTCAGTGAAAGTCATGACATCACCACCTGGTGTCATGGTCCTCTTCAAGAACGAAGGACAAAGAACAACAACCCTCCCTCTCTCCTTCCCTCCTCACAACTCCAGTTTCAAAGAAGTGCACTTCTTTTCTTTTCTTTTCTTTTTTTGAACAATGAGTGTTAAGTGACTTGCCCAGGGTCACACAAGCTAGTAAGTGTCAAGTGTCTGAGGCCGGATTTGAACTCAGGTCTTCCTGAATCCAGGACCAGTGCTTTATCCACTGCGCCACCTAGCTGCCCCCTTCCCCCCTTTTTTTCTTGAATCAGTAAAACTCTTATTGGCATAAACCATCAACAAATGACATTGTGGTGTTGAGAATAAGCTTATTAGTTTCCAGGAAAAAACAGGGAACACATTAAAACATCAATGATCAAAAAAAGCAGTCTCAGAGAAGATCTGACTGAGAGCTAGACCAGGCTAGCCCTCAACCATTCTCTGAAGCATAGCTCCAAGGCTGCCTTTTGCCACCTGCAAAGAAGTCTTCTTTTCTTTGTTCTCAACAAAGATCCTTGCTCCTCTGGACACCAGTAGTTTTGATTCTTTTAACTAGGTGTAAAGATTAAGTGTTCTTAATCTGCCTAATCCTGGTTCCTTTAATTTCTCACTATCATTTCCTCCCTTCCCTTTCTGGTTATTGCTGAACTTATTCTCCACCCCACCCACCCCCACCCCCATATCCAGCATTTTTCCATTTTCAGTACCTCTTTGCTAGCTTCCTCCAGCTTACAAATATGCTCAGGGCTCTCTAATTTTATTTTAAAATAAACAAACTAAAAACCTTCATTTGACTGCTGCTCCCTCAATATCTCTCTATCCCTCTTTCACTGACACTACTTCCTTCACTGCTGAACTTCCTCAAAAGACATTCACTCTTCAACCTAGAATCACAGAGTTGAAAGACCTTGAAGAAGTCATCTAGTTTGAACTATCACAGACTAAGAAATCCATGTAAAACATAAAATTTTTGTTTGAAGACCTCTAGATATGGGGAATCCTACCACTTCTCAATGGAATCCTTTCCATTTTTGGATAACTCTAATTATGAGGAATCTTTTTTTTTTTCCTGGGCAATGAGGGTTAAGTGACTTGCCCAGGGTCACACAGCTAGTAAGTGTCAAGTGTCCGAGGCTGAATTTGAACTCAGGTACTCCTGAATCCAGGGCTGGTACTTTATCTACCTAGCTGCCCCAGGAATCTATTTTTTTTTAATTATGTCTAACTAATTTAATTATGTCTAACTAATTTAATTATGTCTAACTAAAAAAAAAATCTCCCTGTAATTTTTGCATATTTTACCTAGTTATGTCTTCTCAAGCCAAGTTAAAAAACAAACAAACAAAAATCCCTTTTTAAAAAATATGATAGTCCCTTAGATACTTGAAGCTACAACATCATTTTAACTTCCTAGGTTAACCACGCCCAATTTCTTTTTTGGTATGATTTCTGGTTCCATCATCAACATGCTTGTTTTTTCCCAAATCTCCTCCAGGTTATCAGTGACCCTCCTAAAATGTGCTACACAGAATTTAACATGATGTTCTAGTTGTGATCTGACCAATGCAAGTACAGTAGCACTATTATATCCTTTATTCTGAATGCTTTGTCTTAATGCTACCTAAAATCCTTTTTTTATTGCCATATCATATTATGCATAGCTTTTATAAGTTTTATGTATTCATATATTACTTTTAGCCTTTAATATAGTATATGATAGTAAGCATTTAATAAATATATGTTTCCTTCCTTCTGTCATAAACACTACCCTATATATAGCCATGTCTTCTGTATATTGGCCCTTCAAAGTCTGGATTTTAAAATTTCATTGAATTTTGTAGTATGAAATTTGGCTCATCATTATAGCCTTAATTATCTTTGAGGATATGGATTCCATCTTCCAGCACATTTCCTATCTCACCTACATTTTTTGTCATCCGAAAACTTGATAAATATATCATCTGTACCTTGATGCTAACCACTGCTGAAAATTTTTAATAACATGGCCAAGAAGTGATCCTTAGGTTATTCAACTACAACCCTCCTTCCAAGTTGATACTGAACCTTTAATAGCATTCTTTGGTCCAGATCAGTAGTGTCAGACTGAAATAGAAATGGATCCTTGCATATTAACTTAGAAACTAGAAGTTAACATCATTTATGATGTACTGTATTTTTATTTATTTTGCCAAATATCTACCAATTCCATTTTAACCAGGTTCAGTGCATTCGGGAGTTTTGTAGCTTTGTGGCTTCATACTCCTATTCAATACAATTAGCTTTGAATCCATCTGAACTGTTCTATGATCTACCACACATCTCTCCATCTCCTTTACAAGAATAGCAAGGGATATGTGCTAAAGACTTGGTTGTAGGTGCTTAATAGTAGTAGGTACCTAATTAGTTGACTGATTGACTGATTGATTGATTGATCAGTCTAGTAAATTTGTCCCTGAAATGAGCCAACCATGTTCACTCTTTATGATTACTGCTTCCTTTTTCTATATGTTCACTAAACATGCTTCTAATAACACATTCTAGAATTTTGATTGAAATTGAAGCAAAGCTTACTGCTCTATATTGTCGTTTGTAGACTTCCTTGGAATTTAACTTGCTCCTACACTATATTAAAATTGCTCACTAAAACATTACCAATATTGCCAAACCCATTAACTTTCCAATTATCCTTGACTTTTTCATTGTATATGACAATGGTGATCCCTTTCTCTACCTTGTTGCTTTCTTCTCCCTTGACTTCCATTACAATGATCATCCTTTGCTTATCTCTAATATGTCTCCCTGTTTCTTCTGGTTCTATATTGTTGGTTTTTTTGTCTTTGTACCACACTTTCAATATGGGCATTCCCCAAGATATACTTCAATCCATTTCTTTCTCTTTTTGTTAACAGTCTCATGGTCTTCTTTTTTTCTGCCACAAAGTATCTTGGTACTTTCTTCTTATTTTAAGAAATTTGAGGAGGTAATAAGGTGTAGGAAAAGAGGACCAGACTTGGAATCCAAAGATCTGGGTTGAAGTTCCAGCTCTTCTCTGTGACTTTGGCCAAATTGTTTCATCTCATTGGATATTGGCCCCTCTCCCCCATCTATAAAATGGAAAAAATATGTTTTTTCAAGGTTGTTATGAAATTTATACTAGATGTTCTAGGTAAATTGTTCTTAATCATAAAATACTGTGTACATGGAAAACAGTATTTTCCTGATTTTCAGTTCTCCACAGGCTATGACTGATTAAACATAGTATCTCTTTACTCTATTTCATTTCTTTCCTTTATTATGTTTCATATTTATCTAAAAACACATTTACCAAATGAGATTTTATTAAATACAACAATAATTTTAATATCCCTTGATGTATGAGACAATGTAGTAGGTGCTGGGGATATGAAAACAAAATGAAAATCATCACTGCCCATAAGGATGTTATATTCTAGTTTCTTTTCCTTTTCTGTTCAATGATTTTGCTGTTTGTTTCTGAGAGCTATATTATGCAAGAATTATAGGACTCCTGTGGTCTCTCTACCTTATTCCTTATTTATTGTACTTTTTGCAAAAGAATTATGAAAGAAAATTAATATTATCAAGTAGTTCTAGTGTATATTAATTTCATTTTACTATCTGAATAAAACTTGAAAATGAATAAGGAATAATGTAAACAAAAAACTTATGGCTTTTGTTCTATCAGCAAAAACACAAATACGAAGAACTAACACAAATTAAAAACAGCTTTTGATTATAAAAAAATAACACTTTGGCTTATCATAGGATGTAGAGCTGTTAACATCTTAGAGATCTTCCATATCAATCTCCCCCTACCCTGTCCCATTTAACAGTTTCTCTGGAAATTGAGAGAAGGTAAGTAATTTGACAATGTCATATAACTAGTAAGTGACAGAGTCAAGATTGATTTCTTAGAATAATGTCCAAAAATTACAGAATGTGCATAGGAAACTCTTACTCATTTAATATGTATATTTACACATCTATGTGTATATTCAAATGATAGAGTTATATTAATGTTGATTCTAGTCCTGACTCTACCATTAATTATCCATGTGGCCTTGGATGAAACACTTGATCTCAAAGTTTCCTTCTCTGTAAGAGGAGTAGACTTGATTGAAAGGTTTCTAACATACATTTCTATCCTAAATTCTGTGATACAACTTTTTTTTTAGCTATAATGATTTTGAGTTGTTCAATCTATTTGTATTCATCTTCATTCATCTTGAATTAAAATAATGGATTTAGTGTTTAAGGGGACATTTTACAGAAAAGTAAGAAAGTAATCTCCCTTGCCTTTAAATTAGCTGGGCAAAATTCTTCATTCTCCCCACCGTCATTGCATTACTCCATCTTTGTGATTTACATTTATTCAGATCTCAAGAGAAAGTTAATATTCTCAAGAAATCCAAATTCCATGCAATTTCCACTACATCACAACTGTTTGTGGGTCTTCTAATGTTTATGTATCATATACTGTATTTGGTTCTTTCAAATTATGTGAATAGAAATGGAAGGATAAATAAATTAAATTAAATTAAATGGAAGGATTAATTAATAAAAAGGAATTAGTATATATGTATATGTATAGAGATATATAGATATAACCTATATCAGATTACCTGCTGTCTAGGGGAGGGGGGAGGGAGGGGAGGGAGGGAGAAAAATCTGAAATTGTAAAGCATGTATAAACAAAAATTGAGAACTATCTTTACATGTAACGGAAAAAATAAAATACCTCATACATTAAAAAAAAAAGGAATTAGTAACTGGGTTGGGATGTTTTGAACAGCTAAATCAAAAGAATTTGGTCATTTGAGGACTGACGTCAGTTATGTCTACTAGCTAGTATAGATATATATATGTATGTACTTATGTATATATGTGTATATTTACATGTATACATATATGTATGTGTCTATATGCATTATGTATGTATACACATACTTATTTTTAAAGGTGGCCTAGGATCTAACAAAGCATCTGCCATTATCTTAGAGCATCATCCTCTGATCATCCAACAGTGGTACCAAACACAAAGGGAAAGAGGGAACAGAAAATACAAGTTTGAACTGAAGGAGGACACAATTCCCAGCACAATAAAGAGTACAAGATGGTTTCTTGCCTATACAGAACTAAATGGGGTCATAGTCAAGGGGGCAAAAAGGGAATTGTAATTAATAAAGACCAGGGGAAAAGATTCCCTCTGTGATATGGAGAAGACTCTAACCATTCCTTCTGGCAAAGCCTTGTTATCTCTCTGTTGTTTAAGCAACTTTCACCCTTAACACTTTCATCCTTAAAACTTTTAATGATAGGGGAGGGAAGGGATAATGCCTTTGTGTTTTGTTTTAGAGTAAAACCAGTTGTTTTAATTTGAGAAAGGAAATCTTCATCTTTACCCAAAAGTTAGAGTCCTTGAGCCAATGTAGTCTCCACAGTGGGGCTTGCAAGGCACCCACATCCACAGAAGTCAAAGGAGAATAGTTGGTATATTAGAGGGAATAGCAAGATAATATGAAAAATATAATGGCTCAGGAAGGCAGCCCTCCTATTCTGTCAGAATGAAGTCCTATCCGAAGCCAGTAGCTTTAAAGCCAATGAGCATTGCCTTATTATATTTACCATAAGGTCTTAAAATACCATCCAGTCTATTGTGTTAAAGTCAAATTCCTTCATAGACAAAACTTAGATTGTCTTTTGGAGCTTAAGAAGGAGTATTTTGAAGGCTTATGATAAAGTTATCAGGAGTCCTTGTGATTTTTGATAGAGGAGATAGCTTTTTATGACATTACCTGGAAATCAACACTTAACATATGGAAAGCATGCCAGTGTCAGTTGAGACATTTGCTTTTAAAGAGTGGAGAGTTTTCCTAGATATCAAATTTGATTTCTTTGTGTTGCATAGATCTTTGGTGACCTAAAGATAAGTTTATTCACGTAAATTTGTTTTTAATGAAACAACATAACTTCAAAAATTATGCCTATATATTTGATAGAGATATATTGAGATATATCTTTCTTTTTTTCTTCTAGGCATGTGTTTTAAGCGGCTCAAGTGTCATAATAATGAGATGCAAATGCAGGGGTGGGGGGACTGGTGAGAAGAGGAATTTAAAATGATGCTTTAAAAGGTTGCAAAATTGACTGTAGATAACCAGAATGTTTGGAAACACCAGAGGGTAAAACTGGAAAGTGGGGTATCAGAGAGAGCTCTCAAATCCCATTATTTCCTAACAGGATTTTGTGGTTGCAACTCCTATACCCAGCTTTACAAATAAATCTAGCTAGGAACTCTGAATTTTTAATCTAGAGAGGTTTTCATTTTCCCAGAGAGTAATCCTCCTAAAGACCAGACCCTTTACCTGAGACTCCAAACCCTAGAACTCGCTTCTAGAGTGAAGGCAGGGGAAATCACACCCCAATATGTTCAGAGTTCACTGACTAATGTGCTGATATGCTTGGTCAGACAGTGGCTTAATATTCAATCTTTCCAGAAGTGCAGGTGAAATTTAAGTTAAGACTGAGCAGAGCCCTGAGTGGCTACATCAGTTAGCAACACCAGGCAATTAACTTCAGTGTGATGCATGTTGGAAAGAGTAATCAGGAGAGAATTTAGGCTGTGTGAAGGAAAAAAAAATCCAAAAAAGCCAATTATCATTATTCCTAGTGAACGTCACATGTAAAGGGAGTTACGCAAGAGGGCTTGGTTTTCATCCACCCACATAAAATCTTGCCCATGGGTGAAAATGAGGATTTATTCCCTTCTTTGCTAAACCATTTTTACTTCCCTAATTTAAATAACATAGAACTTTGCTCTCAACACCGCTATGAAACAATGCTAGTAAAATATGTAATGCACATGGGAAATTCTTACTCCCCTGTATGTATAGCACTAGGTACATGGATATATTCAATTGATTAAGATTTCCAAGTTGGTTAATAATCAATCCATTGACAAATCAGCTCAAAAGAAAGGTTGAAAGAATATAGGGGAATTATTAACCAGGTCTTATGTGGGAATTTGTCAAAATCTTTGGCTCTACCATTTAAGAATTCCTAACTATAAATGTTCATGTTATCAGGTACTTGAAAGCTCCTACCCCCTTTTTGGACATATACAAACTCTAAAGACTTTCTATTGGAGTCTTATAGGGGCATTCTAGGAAAGAGGAACCAATGAAAAGACAGTCTAATTCCCCTAAAACTAGAGTGCAAAAGAACATAAATATCTTACATTTATATTTTGTTTCATATATTATTTCATAACACTTTTTCATGTTATCTCACAAAAGACCATTTAAAATTGATGAAAATTAGTATTATTCTTACCATTCCTTAGACTACTAAACTGAGGCCTTGAGAGGCCTTCCTTACATTTTGATTCACTTGGCTGAGGACACGTATAGAGTGGCTTATTGACAGAACTAGAAACCCAGGTCTCATGCCAAATAGCCCAGGGCTTATTCCATTATATCACCTTGCTTCCCAACATGGAGTGAGAGAAGATAGACAGGTTGTAAAGGAATAATCAATAAGTCATTCAGTCAATAAGTATGTATTAAGTGCTATTTTCTAAGAATTGGGCTAGGTGTTGGGAATGCAAACAAAAAAAAATAATAATTCCTACTGTCAAGTATAATCCATTTCTTGGAGACATGCACATGCAAGTATATTCAAATTTCATTTGTATAAAATATATACAAACTAAATGCAAAATTACTTATATGAGAAGAAAGGGGAGGAAATCAAAGACAGTGAGCTGATAAATACTTTGATAATAAATGAAGAAACAGTTCTTAAAATCATTCACTTCTTTGTTCTATAATTTCTAAACTATGAGCTAATTTTGGCTATAGACTCCTAATTCCCCTCTCATGCCATATTTCCCTGTATCAGAGGTACTCTAAAAGTAACAGTGCTGTTGTACAAATAAAAATCAGTACTGTACAATAAACTTACATTTATCAACCCTGAAATAGTAAGAGGTGGGGTTTCTTTTTTGTTATTTTGTTAATTAAGGAGTTGGATAGTAGAGCTCTGCTATATATGCTTTAAGAATTGAATGACCTATTCACAGAGCTAGAGAACACAATAAAATGTAATTCACAGGACAGTTAAATGGAACATAATTTAATTTTTCTTTCATTTCAAGGACACTTTAGTTTCATCCAGGATCTCAAAGTCAGTTGTGAACATTAACTATCAATGTTCAGTATTGTAAGGAGAAAAATAAAAACAAAAAGCAAACATCCCTGAACTTTATGATTGTTTAGGAGCTAGATAAATGGGAGCTTACTAGTCATATTTAATGGTTACACTGTCAATATTTTATATGTTGTTATTTCACTGGCACAAAATCCTCATCTAATGAAGATTGCAACTTTCCACTTTTTCTGAAAATCATTGTCACATATAGCCTTGTTACAATGACCTTCTCTTGTATGTACCTAGGCTCATCTTCAGTAAAACAATTATTCACATTGCTCATATTCGAAGCTTTTTCAACTTGGTAAATCTTCCTAGGAATTTAAATACTGCTAGCATAGTCCTTCAAAAATTCAAGGTCATCTCCATATCATAGTGAGGTCTTTAGTTCTCTGTGCTTAAGCACTAGACAACTAAATTGGATGTTGTCAACATAATAATAATAGTTAATTTTTTTAACCTGAAAAAGACCCTAGAACTCATCTAGTCCCACCTACTTAGTTTATAGATGAGGAAAATGAAATCTAGAAAAATTAATTGACATGTCCAAGAGTTACATGGCCCCTTAGAGGCAAGTTCAAGACTATAATCTGGGTCTCCTGATTCTCTGACCATTGCTTTCATCATTATTAGGGAAGAAAAACAACACCCATAAATGCACATATGACATTATTTAGGAGGTGTTTGTCATCCTAATCCTCTGAGGTACAGAAAATTGCCCAAATGTAAATTTGTACACAATGTTAGAATTTAAATGATTCTCCAAATGGTGTTAAGCAGGGTCCCACATCTAGCATATGACTTTCTATACATTTTGTCACTTTCTAATGACCTAGTATTAATAAGACCATCCCTTCCAAAAATCATTCCTATATAATCTAGAACGAATGGGAATATGCTGATTGAAATCTCTCTTCTTATTTCCTTTTAGTATGGGTTGTATCCGGAGCAAAAGAGCAGAGAGGAGTTCCAAGTGCCCCCATAGCTACAATTCCTAGGATACTGTGAGTTTTCATCATATTTTATTAGAGATTTCACTGTCTTTAATTTTTATTTAGCATTCTGTTCAAAAGGGATACCCAGAGGGGCAGCTAGATTGTGCAGTGGATAGAGCACCGGCCCTGGAGTCAGGAGTACCTGAGTTCAAATCCGGCCTCAGACACTTAACACTTCCTAGCTGTGTGACCCTGCGCAAGTCACTTAACCCCAATTGCCTCACTAAAAAAAAAAAAAAAAAGATACCTGGGTTCCATATGTGGCATTGTGAAATCCTCTAGGAATTGACAACAAAATGATAAAGTTTTCCTCAGAAATGAGATTTTTATGACCTTGAATTACCTTTTTTTTTTCCTAATGGTTTTCACTACACATAATCAGCAGATTTTGTTATAATTTACAGCATAAAATGAGAAACCTCTTGGCAGGATTAATGTGCTTACCTGTCTCTTCATGGGAACTTGGAAGAAACTTGGTCCTGAAAAACACACACACAAGGGGTGACCATCCAGGAGGACTAATAAGAAGAATATAAGCAGCGATTTGATTATAGGAGAGCTAAAGTAAAGGGTTGACGAGTGGGGAAAATATTCCATATGAGTTCCTTTTTTTTTTCTGGGCAATGGGGGTTAAGTGACTTGCCCAGGGTCACACAGCTTGTAAGTGTCAAGTGTCTGAGGCCGGATTTGAACTCAGGTCCTCCTGAATCCAGGGCTGGTGCTTTATCCACTGTGCCACCTAGCCGCCCCCATATGAGTTCCTTTTGCTCACAAGAAGATAACTAGCACAGTGTGGTAGAGAGGTGGTCTCAAAACCAGAAAGTAATGGGTTAAAATATTGACTCTAACAAATCATGGCTAGGTGACCCTGGCTAAGGAACTTTCAGTATTCTTGTCCAGTGGTATCAAACTCAAATAGAAAAGGGGCTCATATTTACTTAGAAAACCACAAATTAAGATTATGTTGCATTGTATTTTTATTTATTGTAAGTATTTTCAAATTACATTTTAATCTTGTTTTGAAGTACTTGGGAGTATTGTGGGTCCACAGGTTTGAAAGCTGTGCTAGTCTGCATTTGTAGAAGGAGCTTTCTCACCCTGGAAATAGTTC
This sequence comes from Dromiciops gliroides, assembly GCF_019393635.1. Classification (NCBI taxonomy): domain Eukaryota; kingdom Metazoa; phylum Chordata; class Mammalia; order Microbiotheria; family Microbiotheriidae; genus Dromiciops; species Dromiciops gliroides. The sequence goes on from NC_057862.1 coordinate 502,548,287, forward strand.
CCTGTAGCAATGAAATAATAGACTAAGTACCCATGCCCTATGATAATTGTATGATATGCAGTATAATTTTCAAGTCTGATTACAAAGTCAATGATTAAGTCAAGGTATATGTAGTATATTATTAATAGCTTAGATTTGTAAAGTACTATATGGATTGTAAAGTGTTTTCCTCTATTCGCTCTTCCTGGGAAGTGGTTATACTTATCAATGGAAATATGAAAATTTGCAACAATAAAAAATCTTTAAAATTCTTTAAAAAGTATTAGATGGGGGGGCAGCTAGGTGAAGCAGTGGATAAAGCACTGACCCTGGATTCAAGAGGACGTGAGGTTAAAGCTGGCCTCAGACACTTGACACTTACTAGCTGTGTGACCCTGGGCAAGTTACTTAATTCCCATTGCCCTGACCAAAAAAAAAAAAAAAGTGTTCGAGGGACCTAATTCAAAAACTTATAGATAATGCCCAGTATTAGCCTAAGGGATAGCCTAATATCCATTTTAAAACAAAATACTAAAAATAAATAAAATAAAACAAAATACTATAAAAGAAAAAGAAAGTATCCTTAACTTCCTTCTGAAACACTACCTCAACATGAGGCCTTTTCTGATTCCTCCAGCTGCCAATGCTACCCCACTTCCCTGAAATTACCTTGCATGGAAGTATATATTGTTTCACTGGGTCAACTGTAAGCTTCTTGAGGCCAGGGATGGTTTCAATTTTTTTGTCCTTGTCTCCCCAAAGCCTAGTACAATGCCTGTTACCTAATTGTTGTTAATTGATTGACCAATTGGCTGATACAATCATGCCAGAGGAGATCTTAGATATCAAACAGCTGTACAGATACATAGCATACTTATTTATCTATGAAGACATATTGGAATGAACAATTCCATCCATACTCTGGGCCAATGTTCTACAAGCAGTGGCACATAGCTTATTAGGAACCTAGTAAAGGTCTCTGATGGCCTGAGATATTCCTTTTGAAACTTTTGTTTTGTTTTGTTTTGTGCAGGGCAGTGAGGGTTAAGCAACTTGCCTAGGGCCACATAGCTGGTTAAGTGTCAAATGTCCGAGGCTGGATTTGAACTCAGGTCCTCCTGAATTCAGGGCCAGTGCTTTATCCACTGCACCACCTAGCTTCCCCCTCCTTTTGAAACTTGATAGAACTGCATGATTTTTTAGGCTATTGATCAAAAAGTAGACTGATTTTATAAATCTGTCCCCAACTATCCAAATCAGACATCTCCCACACCTGGTGTTCGAAAAGGTAGAAAGACGAAAGGAAAACCAATTATTTCCATCTTTCCTACTACTTTTCAATCAATGTGTCCCTTGTGCAATTATGGTAGGTACTTCTGACGCTAAGGATGTTATCGGGTAATAATAGTAGTTCAACAGTAGTTGAACAGAAAAAAATTAAAAGAAACAGATTCACAAATGTATCTATTTTAGTTTTCACCATTCAGTGAGGCCTACACAATGCTTGTTTCAATTTGTTACTGCGACATTACTATGCCTTTCCTTTCTATTACATATCCATTGATATGCCCCTTGGGATTCTATTGGAGGCTGTTTCATGTCCCTTTCTTCAAAACAAGTGACTTGACCATGGAGTCAAATCATCCTCAGGATAATAAAGAGAATGAAAATCAGGTCAGTATTTTATAACTAGAAAGCAAAGTCTAGAAAAAAAAGTCTAGAAAATATGCTGATATATTTTAAAAGGTACTAATGGAAGCAGACATCTTAAAGTCTCCATTTGATCATCATTGGCTTCTAGAATTTTTATAAAATACTGGAAGTACATAGCGGAAAACTGACTAACCTAAGCAATTTTATACTTTGCCTTTTTAGTGTCAAGCTTCTGGTGAGAGTGAAATAATCAGGCTTACTAAAGAACCTAACATCTCAATTTATCACCAACCCCATTACTATATAAGGGGAAAAGATAGGTGGTTATCCTACCTTTATCCCATTGATTGGGGAAAGGGGAAGGTACATGTACATTGGAACAGAAATAGAAGGGAAAAAATGATGATTGCCTTAAGACACAGTAGTACGTAGTAGCTCAGAGAATAATGAACTATGAAGAAGTTTGCAATTTATTACTAATTATAGCATATATTTTGCATTTGCCCATGAAAAGGGAATACAACCAACAAAGAGATAAAAAATTATATTGTCCTCTGAATTTTAGCATTTTAACCTAGAGCATTATATATACACATAATTGCTTAACAATTAACCTTTGGAAAATGCCTGTGTCTCAGTGGTCCCTAAGAGCTGTAGCTTGAAACAATAGTGGGATGTGGCTGCTCTGGTTTTCTTTGGAGGCATCTAAGGACATCTGTACTGGTCGAATGTGCCTCTGATGGAATATTATGAAAGTGAAGTATAGTTTCCTAATAAGTGAGAGGAGGAGATTTCATCCTTATGAATCATTCATCTACTTCCATTCAAGATGAATGTGTACCTCATTTCATGAATGCAGGCTACTTTGTGCACTGTCTGGAATAAACAAACCAAGAGGGAGACCATAGAAGAGTCTTGTGCTATGTGTAATTTTTTTACGTGTGAAAATTCAGACCTCAATGTAAAATTCAGCAACCCAGCTGTTGTGTAGGTTTTAAGATGGTATCTAAATTGGTGTATAGTTACCAAAGCAGTGAGTGGACTATATCATTAATACCTTGCTGAATACTATGATTTCACATATACAAAAGATATATTATATTGATAGTAATTTTCAAATTAAAAGAGCAATAATCACACACACACACACACACAACCTGTGAGTAATAGGAAAGTGATTCGCATAGATCTAATCCACATCTGGCTTGCTGCCTCTGCACTGCTGTTCCACACTCCTACAGGGCTGATCTGAAGGCGGAAGGAAAGGAATTTGTCCTCAGATTTCACAAAGTAATTATGCAATATGTTATATTGTGGCAGAGCAAAATCAACTAAAAGGGAAAGAAAGAAAAAAGAAAGGCAAGTGGAATGAGAGTCAGGGATGAATTTAATTTAAAAAATAGAAAGGTCAGTCTCCATTAAAAAGGCATGCAACATCGAGTGTTCTTTCCTCCTTATGTGTGGTCCTCAGTACCTTGGAAAGGAGCTGCCAGATGCACTGTGCCGTAGATTGAGCACTGGCATCTATATGCTCAAAATTCTGATATTAATCAAAAAGAGTTCGTGGAAAATGTGGGGTTGGGGTATCATTTAGAAGGCAGTGCTTTGATTTCCTGTACACAAATCCTCCTTCCCATCTCAAATTAGCATTTTATTCCTACTTCTCATGGTCACTGACCAGATTCTTTTGTTGTTGTTGTTGTTGTTGTAGCTGTTTTTTGGTGTGCTCTGTCCCTTACATAGCTGGGAGTTCTGTGATGGCAGGGAATGATAAAGAATGCTAGACTTTGAATCAGGAGACCTGGATTTGGATCATGACACTAACAATTAACTACCTGTGTTACTATGGGCAAATCACACTGAGTCTGAAGCTTTCAGTTCTGCATTTTTAAAATAGGCATTATGATGATTGCACTACCTATGTCAAAAGCAAAGTACTGAGTCAAGTTCAAATCACTATGTAAATGTAAACAATTATTAATTTTTGACATCTCCTTTGGCACTGAGCAAAGTCTTCCATACTTAATAGGTGCTTATTATATGCTTGTCCAAATGGATCATAGAAGTGGGACATTCAGAAACACTGTGTCAAACCCATTGAATTTACAAGGTGAGGAAAGTAAGGCTCATGGAGCTTAAGTGATTTACTCAAAGTCAAAAAGCTGTAATTAGGGCAGTAGTGACTGAGACTTTGCCTTGGGGCACCAAATTATAGAGTGCGCTGGTTTATTTCTTCACTGGGACAGAAGTAAATAGGTAGCAGCCACCCACCTCTGCAACTCCACCCAAGAATCTAATCACACCTCAGGCAAGTTCTTCCTAGGCTCAGCCTGGCACACCCCAGTAGAAGCCTCCTACCTAGGTCAAAGTATATTGAGGTTTCTGTCTCTTCCCAAGAGGTCTTTATGTATCAATTTCCGAGCCTCTTCCCTCTCCCCTCCTATATCTGACTTTGTTTTAATGCTTGCCCTGGGCAACAGAATTGCTCATTACTGTTCTGAACTAGATATAGGTGGCAAAGACATGATTTGCATCCATATCTTAGGATCCCAAACCCAGTGTTCTTTTGATGATGTTTCCCTTGTATTAAAGGTATATCCTCAGTTTGATCAGTGTTCTATGAATTAAAACAGGGGGGAAGGCTATTTTGTTACTAAAATTGTGGCATTATGGGGTGGTTCGGTGTTTTCTGGACCAAAATCTGTGATCTTATTGGTCCAGAAAAATTTGGGAGGGAAAGATGACACCCTCTACAAATTTAGACTGATACCTGCTCTGTCAATTATGCTTTTAGTGCCAGGGGCACTGAGAAATTAAGTGATTTCCTCTAGGCACACAGGTAGCATATATCACAGGCAGAAACTGAGTGTACATCCTTCTGATTGAAGGTCACCTCTCCATCCACTACTCCTCACTGTCTCTCTATTCTTGATTAAGATGAGTCCATCTTTAAGTCTCATTTCCCTTCCTCCCCTTGCACATTTTTTATTTGGAAACATCAAAGTTCTTTGGGAAAACCTCAGTTTGACAGACCTGTCACTTGAGGGAGAGATGCCCTTTGTGCCTACAAATACAGGATCCCTGCACAGTCTGCAGGAACTATTTCTATCTCTGTCCTTTTGTACATTTTTTTTTCTGAAATGTTTAAATGGAGTGAAGGCTGTTTCTAAGGCAGAACAGAAATGGTATGCTCAGATGGAGAGAAAACTGGCACCCGGAGATCATGGAGTCTCATCTCTGGCACTGAACTGTTTTAAAACCCCAAGCTGGTTTCCAACATACCAAGTTCTGGTTTGCTCATCATCAAAAGAGGGCAGAGGGAATTAGTCAGAAGGCATATGTTTATTATGATCCAACCCTATATGAGGCTGCCTGGAAGACAGGAAGTAAGAATTCCCAAAGTAATAACAACTCCCTTTTACATAATACTTTCCTCATAAGAACCTTTGAGGTAGATACTGCAAGTATTATTATATTCATTTTCCAGATAAGGAAACACGTTCAGAGTAGTTAAGAAAAACTTCCTATAAAGCTTTCTAAAAGTGGCTCTTCTGAAGAGTAGTAAGTTTCTCACCATTGGAGGTCTCTAAGCAAAGGCTAGATAAGAATTTGTCAAGTATGTGGTAATAAGGATTCTTTTGGGGGCATAGATTGTACTAGGTGGCCATTGTAGTCTGAAATTCTATGACTTACCCAAGGTCAAACAGTTAATAAAAATAATAGCTAACATTTATACAGTGCCTACCATGTACCCCACATTATAATAAGTGCTTTACATTTATTGTCTCATTTCATCCTCACAACTATGGGAAATAGATGCTTATTATCTCCATTTTATAGATAAGAAAGCTGATGCAAACAGAATTTAAGTGACTTCCCCAGGGTCACATAGATAGTAAGTAGCTGAGGTCAGATTTGAACTCAAGTCTTCCTGACTCCAGGCCCAATCCAAATCTATTGAGCCACCTAACTGCCTCAGTAATTAAGTAGAATCAATGGGATTTGAATCCAATTCTCTGTTAGAGATTCCATGTCCAACATTCATTCAACCATTCCATGCTGCGTCATAATTTCATCCAAAAATAAATAAATAAATAAAAATTTCATCTAAGAAAATTAACACATATAAAAGAAGGAATTAGTAAGAACTGGTTGGTTGTTGTGTGAAGCAAGAATTTCTTTGTAGAAATTATATTTAAAGCACTTACCCCTTGAGAACTTTCCCTACATCTTTCACATACACACACAGAGAATTAGAGAGAGCTTTGACACCCTAACGTAATTGTACACAGTTCATGTGTTCAACATAACTCTGTATTAGTTTAAATGGACAATATTTATTGATTCCATCATCTCAACCAAAACTTCTTGAAGACTCAGACAGCTAGACCCCATTAGAGGCTAGGTAAAAACATCAATCACACCACATAACTGAGTGTATGCTGGACTTATCTAAAGCTGTTACTTTTGCCATTCCCTTAGCCTCCATCACAATCCATGATCCCATGATTCAGAAAATTCCAGAGGCAGTGACTGCCATGTAACAACAAAAATAGTAACTCACATTTGTAGATAACTTCAAGTATTACAAAGGACTTTTTTCAAACTTTACTCACAGTGGTTTATGTGGCCAAGTTATGTTTTGCCCCATTTCTGCTTTTTTTCAGGCCTTAAGATACTATTCCAAGTGGGGGATTTATATGACTCTGTCCTCTCTAATAGATTATTAAATGGAAGGTAGATTGTTTGAAAAGGTGGTCCATGGTCCTACTCCAGAAAAATAATTATGGCTCTAACCTCATCTGCTCTGTCCTGCTTGTTTCCCTTGCTGGAATTTCTCCATTGACCGACTTCAAGTCAGTCCTCATCTTTTATTTCTCTCTCCTACTACAGTCTCCTTCTACTCCACAGTTCTGAATATGGTTCTTTATTACTGCCTGCTAATATATCAGCCTGTCTTTCATGTTTATCCCCTGGAATGGACCCAATCAGAAGCCTTAAATAGTTCCTTCATATGCTAGCTCAAGTTGGTATATGGGCTGATTTTTTTGGTGGCAAGAGGACTGGTCACCAGCATCACATTCTCCTTCCTCCTTTTCCAGCAGCCTAGTTATTCCCCTGCCCCAACCTGCTTGCCAGAGTCCTCAATAGGGGCGTTAACAGTCATTTGCCTTTGACCACAGGTCACTTCAAAAATGTAGAAGGTTGTCATCAGTTTAGAACATTCCTTTGTGGAAGAGATCCTTGTTTTAATTGGGCATCCAGAAAAATGTATATGGTCCCTGGGGTCTAATGTTGTTAAATAACCATTGGATTGTTTACTTGAATAGATTAACATATAAAGGGGGTAAAATCATGTGTATTTCAAAGCCATAAGCAAAATAAAAATTCAAACTGAACAATGCCATAGTAACTAATGTTTTCCCTTTTAAATTGTTTTATAATTATATACTTAGTAACATTCAACAAATAACCAAAAAGTGGAGTAAAATTTCAAATAAAATTTTAAAATTCAAATTACATTCTAATTAGAATATAATAATACAAATTATAACCAAATAATAATGATTTATTTGTCTTGTAAATACATATGTTTACTTATAAGGTGATGTTGCCTTTATGTGTGTGTTTGGTTTTTTTTTTAAGATGTGGTGTAGCCAATATATTACTCCTTTCTCCAGCAGACTCCTCTTTTGTTTTTCTTTGTCCCTATTCTATTTTTCTGACTGGTTCTCCTTACTTTCCTTTGGTGAATGTCTTACAAGACTTTGTCTTCGACCTCTTTTTCCCCTGTCCCAACTCTTCTCTTTGGTGATGGAATTTGCTTCCAATTCCCATCTAGTATCATCTTCAATGCAGATAAGTTCCAATCTATATATCCAGATAAAATCTGTCTGAATCTCCAGCCTATGTTTTGTTATCAACTTCCTGATAGACATTTTAACTTAGATGTACCAAATTAGCATCTCAAATTCAATGTGACCAAAATATAACTCATTTTCTTCCTTTATTAAGCCCATCTATTTTCCCAGCTTCCTTATTTCTGTTGGGCATGCAACAATCCTTCCATTTACTCATATTTGCAACTTTGAAATTATAGTTGACTTTTTGTTCTTTCTTCTCCCCTTTAGTCAAAAAGTTTCTGAGTCTTATCTATTATATCACCATGACATCTCCTGTACCCATCTCCTTTCCATTAACATAGTCATTGCCCAAATTCCTAGAAGGTGGGGACTGTTTTTGCCTTTCTTTGAATCCCCAGTGTTTAGCACAGTAGTTGGCATATAGTCATTACTTTATAAATGTCTGTTGAGTGTTTGTCAACTAGGATATTTTGTTCTTTGTTATTGTTCATTCATTTCAGTCATGACCCTTCTTCATGACCCCCATAGGGGTTTTCTTGGCAAACATATTCCTTTTCCAATTCAGTTTACACATGAAGAAACTGAAAGAGGGTTAAGTGACTTACCCAGGCCCACAAAGCTAGGAAGTGTATGAGGTCAGATTTGAACACAGGTCTACCTGACTCCAGGCCTAGCACTCTAACCATTGTGTCACTTAGCACAATTCTAATTCTAGTTTCTACCCATCTTTCCCAAAATGCCAAAATAACATTACTAAAGACATACATATGTTTTAATTAAGGTAATTTCTAAAGGAGTTTGTATTCCCTAAGCCTGTACCAGTAGGATTTTCTTAGAGTGTATAGTGTTGCATCCCAAAAGAAAAGACAACCCACAATTTTAATGTTAGCAAAGATCACCTCCAAAATAGAAAACTATAACTAGAAATTTTATTGACAGAGAAATGATTTTTAATCTTTCAGTGATTTTAGCAAACTTTCTCTTTTTTAATTTACTTAAATATAGTGTAACTTTTCAGTTTTGTTTTTTTTTTTTACTCCTCATCATGGCACCTTCAAAAACACATATTTCTAAGTGTTTCTTTTTTTCTTACTTAAGAAGCTATTCTTCTTGGAAAGAAAATTAGTAATTTAGTAAAAAAGACAGGAAGAAAGTCAGAAAGACTTCCCCCATGACTGATTAGGGTTTAAGAATTCTTCAGGATTCCAAAATTATATCATTGAGATTCTTTCTTCCACCAGCAGAGCTTTTCTTTAACTTAATAGATAGACTTCTAGTCTTTGTGGCTAAAAAGTTCACACATACCCCGAAGTCAAGTTGGTAATGAGCCTCTCTAGATTTAATATATCTGGATACCAGATATACATATCAGTGATTGATAAACCTGACTGGCTGGATCTACTACTCACAATAAGTTTGGACCTTAAAAGTATACATAAATGTATATGCATGTATATGTGTGTGTGTGTATATATATATATGCTCATACACATACATACAGATATTTGTATTTTTCACATATGTATAATGTACACTAATATATATGTGAATATACATGCACATGTATAGGTTAAAGAATTAATACACCACCTTTCCCTGCAATATTTCCTGAATTATGTTTAAATAAGATGTTTAAATAAGATATCTAATCTAAAAATTATATTTCCCAGGGAAACTCTTCAACTTTTTTATAAGAGGAATTTTATGTTATATAAAAGTCCAATGGAGAATTAGAGTTAGTTCATTCAAGCTCCTCTACACACAAAAAAAAACCCTAGTTCCATCCAAATTTCCTTAGGGAATTGAAAATTTTCTAAATGACTGTTTTCTACCTCAGTTTTCAGATTTTAATGATAATCCTGGCATTCTACTGTCATTTCTTCCAGAATGGCTTCATTGCCCAAGATGTATTCATGGATCAAGAAAACATAAAAGAGACATGAGCCTCAAATTTAGGCCTTTTAATCAAGGATTCAAAATCATTTCTTTAGAGCAAATGTTGTCAAAAGGATATTGGGAGCAGAGTAAAGAATGACCAGAAAGAAAACTTGGTGAGGCAGTTGTGTTGAGTATACTTAACTTTGTTGTTGGGTAATTCCCAGTTCCCCCATGAGGGAAAGCCAGGTTTAGTCAGACTTGCTATAACTTTCACAGCCATCTGAATTCAATTTCAGGATTGACCTTTCAGTGACATTAAAAGCCCAGTATTAAAGATGTGATTTGACTGAATCATTCATGCACTCCACTCATACTGATTTACTGTAGGCACCAGAGTCAAGATAAAAATAAGCAATTGGTGGGGAGAAAAAAAACCGCTATTGTCTTAACAATCTTAGGTGGATAGTCTAATAAAGTTGAGATTCATAGAATAAATCACAAATCAGAATATTTTAGCCCTCCCTTTAATTCTTTAGCCTGATTATGTGACTATTGAGCTGTCAAATATCTGTGCAATGAACAACTATACAACTTTTGCACCCCAGGGGAAAGTTTCACATAAAAGAACAGATGCTTGTGATTCTTAGTGCCTTAAAAAAAAAAACAACAAATAAACAACAACAAAAAAAAAAACTTTTTGCCATAGAATTACCATTGATTTCAAAGGACAGAGTAGGAGTGGGGAGAATCTACCCTGTGTTATGAGGGGCCTGCTTTATGTGTGAGGTGGAGGTTACAGAGGGTTATTGGAACTGGTTGAACCAGGCACTAATATTGGGGCACAGTTATTAGAGGTCAGAATAGACAACTGCTCAGAGACCTCAGCAGCCAAGAGAAAAGCTTCTGAAATGTATTGTTGTATAAGAAGAAAAGCCCAGATAGTTAAGAATTGATACTCATATTTCACACAAGCTCAGCAACAAGCAAGAGGGCAGGAATTCTGATAGATAGATTGAGGTGTATCAGTGGATTACTGAGTTCAAGGAAATAGAACAGACCTGAAATCCAGCAAGGTAAATCAGGCTAAGCTTAGTTCATTACCCAAAGTACCATGAAAGGTGCTTTGACCCACAATCAGCTTTTGACTTCCCTTCCAGGCTTATTTCATATTTTCCCTGCATCCATACACTCCATATTCCAGCTACACTAACCTATAATAGGCTCTTCATGAAATCTTGGTTCTATCTCTTTCTCTGTCTCTGGAGTATTCACTGTTCTTACATCTTCATCTTTAAATCCTTACCTTTATTCAAGGTTCAGCTGAAGTGCTTTTCCTGATCTTCCCAATTGTTACCATCTTCCTGATGTTACTAGAAAATAAAGTTAGGCCTGGAGTCAGGAAGATCTCAGTTCAAATCTGGCCTCAGACACCAACTAATTGTGTGACCTTGAACAACTGGCTTAACCACTCTTTGCTTCAGGTTTCTCAAATGTAAAATAATAGCACCCGATTAATTCACAGAGTTTTTTTAAAAGATAATATTTGTAAAAAAGGGCTTAGCACAACAAGGGCACATAGTAGGTGCTCTAATAAAGACTTATTCTCCTTCCTTCTACCCTTGATAGGAGTCTTTAATTCCTTTATTGCCATGTATTTGCCTATCTGTTTATGTCTTATAGCCCTTGAGGTAAGAAAGGACATGTTTGGCTGAGATAGATACTTAGAATATGGCTGCTAATTCTCTCCTTTCAGCAGATACTAGTTCAGTCTTATTAGTCTAGTACTTGGCATAGACACATACAAAGTGCTATTTACAAGTATTTATTGTACCTATCTGAAAAAAGATGGCAAATCATGTAGCCTTTTTGATATATAAACAGAATTCCCATTGTCCTGAAACTAATACATTTTGTTATAGCCACTAATAATGCCTATAAAATAGGACTCAATACTTGGAACTCAGGATTTTTGGTGGGCATCTTGTAGGAAGAATGTACTAGCATCCCTTCATGATCAAAATGGGAATAATCATAATTTTAACTCACATGACTTCATAGGGCTACTATCTACTTTAGTTTTTGAGGTATTACATATGCCTAATATATAAGCCCAACAAAATTAATGATCAGTCATTAAATGATAAGGGGGCAAAACAACTGTCTCTCTTAAGGGTAATATTGGTCTTTGTTTTAGCAAAGGAGTCTTCTGTGTTTTCTTTACCAAAATTTTACCTTGTAAACTGTATGGATGTATGTATGATACTTGTATGTATGTATGTACACATACCTATACATATATACACAGTGCACATGAACATATATACACATATAACATGTATACATGTATATACACACACATATATACATATATATATATAACTTATTTATGTAAATATCTTCCCAAATAGAATGCAAGCTTCTTGAAGGCATGTTTTGTAGGCATTAAAATAAAAGCTTATTGATTGATTAATACCAAAATTCATCTATCTTGTTCTTCCTTTATAAAAGATTATTGTCCATTTCTAGATACACGATCCTATGATAAGTGTTCCTATGATTTATTTTTTTTATCAAATCTTTTAGTTCAGTTGAGGAACTAAGGTGTTCATTGTTGTGTATGGATGTTTGCTTTTTTTTTTTTTTGGAAAGAAAAACATTTTGGAAAAATTCTTTCTGGGGAGAGCATTTAAAGCATTATTTCTAGTACACTAAAAAAATAATCCTGCATATTATATAGTCTGGATATATTGGGATAAAAAAATGCATTGCTTATGTTAGTTCTTATATCTCTTAGTCCCTTTTGTGACACTATCTTAGAGAGTGACTTATTTCTGAGCTAGGATTTTCTATAAAAGGAATGTCTTGTGTTTAGAATCAGAGGCTTTCTCCCACATAATAATAATACTAGCATGTAACCTCAGCACTGGTAGCAGTTGCAAAAGCTATTTAAAGGGAATTGGGTCCTAAGTTATTATTGACTACAAACTGAGATCAATGGGAGTGTAATTTCAGTTCTCTGATGTCAAAATATAACATAAGGGCTGCCACCACCATTTCAGTAGAGTTCAGTTTGTGTTGAGGAAAAGAAAATAACTTTCAAAGCATAAGGCAGATATTTGAATAGCTAGTTACAAAACCATAAAATATTAAACGACCTATTTTGGAAGGATGTTAGTGTTTATGACGCAGAACACACAGGAACCACATGTCAGAATTAAGTGTTTATAAAGTTCTTTGAGGACAAGAATGAAAGTGAGTGCTTTGGAAAAGCCCTTCTAAAGCATGACGAGAGACAGAATAATTACCGTATTTATGTATTTTTTAAAAAATGTCAAGACAGTCTAGGACTGCCAAGTGATACCAGATCCCATTGGATGAAGGAACTGAGAGGATATGAGGGCAAGAGGAGATAAGAGATGTAGAAAGAAGGGAGATAATGAGAAAGAATCTTTATAGCATGAAAGTACTACTCATCTCCTCATTTCAAAGCACCTCTGTAGCCTTTTAGTTTTTAGACAGCCTCATAATTTCCACTCTTTCCATGTGATTTCATGTGTATTTTCTTACATATAGGAATAGATATGCAAAATGGAAACAATCTCTCTCTGTTTAGAAAAGAAGTGACTAGGATTATGAATGTGTGAGTGGTTGTGTTCAACTTGTATGTACTAGCATCATGCCTGGAATATAGTAGGCACCTAAAAATGCTTGTTGATTGATAAATGAATGGATTATACATGTCATTTCAAAGTCTGGATTTCATTTTAGTTTCCAATTTTTCCAAAAAGATGATTTCACATCAGAGGATGTGTCTATCAAAAACAGTCCAAAGAAATTGTATAAGAGGCAGAATAAATATTCATCACACCCAGATTCCTCTTCTGTGCTCCTCCAGATCTCCCACCCACCCACCTGTGACTCATATGCTATCTACCCTCAAGTCCCCTGTCAAATATTGCTCTCAAACACTTTAGCAACCCTGAGATAACTAATATTTATGTAAAATTTTAAGGTTTCCCTAATTCAAAACTCAAAACCATCCTGTGAGGTATTACCACTGCAAATATTACCTTTTCTACTTTATAACTGAGGAAATTGAAGGGGTCAGAGAAGTTAAATGACTTGCCCAAGATGACATGAGTGGTTGCCTGAGGCAGAATTTAAACTATGAGGTCCCCAAATTCAAGTCTAGCTCTCTATCTACTATGACCTGCTGCTCCTCGCTAAGTCATTAATATGTGATGGCAGAATTTCAGAGTTGGAAGGGATTTCCAAAGCCATCGAGTCCAACCCTTACTTAAAAAGAAACTTCTTTTTTAAAATAATAAACATTTTTTATTCAAAGTTTTGAGTTCCAAATGTTATCCCTCCTCTTCCTCCCCTCCACCTGCATGGTGTTAAGCAATCAGATATAGGTTATACATGTGGAATTATCCAAAACATTACCATATTAGTCATTTTCTAGAAGAAAACTTGAATAGAAGAAAAAAAGGAAAGAAAGTGAAAAATAGCATGCTTCAGTCTGTGTTCCATCAATATCAGTTATTTTTTTGGAGGTGGATAGTATGCTTCATCATTAGTCCTTTGTGGTTGTTTTGGATCATTATATTGCTGAGAGTAGTTAAAACACTTACAATTCTTCATCAAACAATATTGCTCGTCATTGTGCCACAATGTTCTCCCTGGTTCTGCTCACTTCATTATACGTCAGTTTATTAGAACTCTTTCTGGGCTTTTTCACAATCATCCTATTGTCATTTCTTATAGAACAATAATATTCCATCACCACAGCTTATTTTGCCATTCCCAATTGATGGGCATTTCTATGATTCTTATTAACAAGCAACTTTACAACATACCCTAAGTAGTTATCTAGATTATTCTTGAAGAACTTCACGTGAAAGAAACCCACTCTGAGGCTTCCCATTTCACTGTTAGAGAGCTCTAATTATAAGGCAGCTTATTTTTTCTTCTTCTCATCCCCAACTTCAAAACCAAAATTATCCTTTATACATCCCACTCCTTTTTATCATGTCTGCCTTCTAGGCATAATCAAACAATCTAATCTTTTTCTATATTACTTTTTCAAGTACTTGAAGTCAGCTTTTATGCCTCTCTTCCCCCCTAAAGCCCCAAAATTCTCTTTTCCAAGTCTAATATATCCAGGTTTTTTTCATTCCTGTCTTCCTATAGCTAGACTCAAGGACCTTTGATGTCCCAATTGCCTTCTCCTGGATGCCCTCTAACTTATAGATGCTCCTTCTAAGATGTGCTACCATAACTAAACACAATATCCCCAGATATCTGACTAGGGCATAGTAGAACCATGGACTAGAGCTATGAAATTCTTAATCTAGCTCAAGATCACATTCATGTTCTCTGTTGTCATAAGATACTGTTGACATATTGAACCTGCTACCCACAAAATTACCTATGTCTATTTCAGATGCACATTTCTAAATATATTTCCCCTAATTTGTACTTGTGTGGTTGATTTCTTGAACCCAAGTATGTGTCTTTACATTTATCCCTGTTAAATCTCATCTTATTAACTTCAGCCTATGCCCAAGTATAGCTATGTCTTTCGGCATTCAGGCTTTGTCACCTCATGTGTCAGCTACATGGCATCTGAAAATTTGATATCCATAGTATCTCTGTCTTTATTCAGGCCATTACTAAAAATGTTAAATAGCAGAGGGTCAAGTACAGGTTTCTGTGATGTTGTTAATGCAGGCCTCTTTCCAGGTCAACACTGAACATCTCTTTGAGTTTGACCATTCAACTAGTTTTGAATTTACCTGTTTTTATTATTTTCTAGCCATAGTCTTTGAATCATGCACTCATATTACTTCGGTGATTCAAAGACAATTAATTCTCCAGTTAGAAAGTATCTAGCCAATTGTCTTCATGAAGGTTAATTTGACTTTGAGTCTTGATTGTAGAGAAGAGATACAAAGGATATTCCAGCCCTTGGCCTTTAGAATGTCACAGTTGTATGGGGTGATGGAATATCTATGTGTGTACACAAGTGTAATTGAAAGTTCTATTTTCTATTCATTGTAAAATCGTTATACAAGATATTGAAGAATGGGTGTTGACTGAGGCTTAACACTAAACACTTAGGTCAATAAAGCCTGGTGTTTAAGCTAAGCAGAAGACAGAATCTGCTTATTATCACCAGTGTGATAGTCCTGACTGCTGGACTTCAGGACAGTCTGTCTTTATAACCAAGATCTTTACAATTTGACCACTTTGTCAGATCATTCCTTGATATTCTGTAGAATTTTTATGTAAGAGGCCTATTAAACAGTTCTATGTAAACTCAGATACTTTTTTTTATTAAATTGAGAAATAAACAAGTTTGTTGGGGCTTTTTTCCCTGAATTGGGATACAGTCAGAATAAATTTTCTACTCTTTTCTACATCTGTCCTTCTTTGGGTTTATCTACCCAGATCAAAACTATGGGACCAGGGACAGCTAAGTGGTGCAGTGGGATAAAGCAACTGGCCCTGGACTCAGGAAGACCTGAGTTCAAATCTGGCCTCAGAACATTTGACACTGACTAACTATGTGACCCTAGGCAAGTCATTTAACCCTCATTGCTCTGCCCCCCCCAAAAAAAACACCTTATAGGACCAAATTTGACAAATATTTGGTCAATTTGATTTTAAAATGACTGACCAAATTGTTTACTTCATTTAGTTAATTAGTTGTTTAAACTGGCGGATTAGCTATTTCTTATTAGAAATAATGGGTGAGGGGGCAGCTAGGTGGCGCAGTGGATAGAGCACTGGCCCTGGAGTTAGGAGTACCTGAGTTCAAATCCGGCCTCAGACACTTAACACTTACTAGCTGTGTGACCCTGGGCAAGTCATTTAACCCCAATTGCCTCACTAAAAAAAAAAAAAAAAAGAAATAATGGGTGGTACGATAGGTGTGTGTGTGTGTGTGTATGTATACTTATATACATATACATATAGTATGTATGTGTGTATGTATTATATATGTATGTGTAGATGGATCTCCAAAGTGAGGAAAGTACCTCTGAAGGTCAACATCTTCTCTGCAATTTAGTCTGAGAATTGTCTGGGACACTCAAAAGTTACATATATATTATGAAATTCAGTTAATCAGAAATACCAGTTAGCCAAAACAACCACTCTGGATAGTCTGGTTAATAAAGAGGTTATTCTAGTTTTCACTTTTAGTACAATAAGAGAAAGTTTAGAAGTCCTGAATGAGTAGTCCCTTAAGGATTATGTGGATTAAACCCCCTTTACTCATGCATTTTAGCAAGTCATCTGTAACTTAAAGCTTTAATCAGGAGTTCTTAACCTTTATTGTGTTGTGGATCCCTTAGCCAGCCTCATGAACTTTATCAATAATGTTTTAAATGCATAAAATAAAATAAAATGTATCATATTACAGAAGAAACCAATTAAAAATATATTTTTCTTAAATCTTATACCTCACATTAAGAGAAGCTAAGTGACTTGTTCAAGTCAGTAGCCAGAACCTGAAGCCAATTTTAACTAGCACCAAGACTCCCTCTGTATATTTTGTCACCTTTCCTCTCTACCTCACTTTTAGACATAAAATGAAACATACACATGGGACTTGTTTGACATCATACATCCAGTTAAAAGCAGATCTGGTTTCAAATTTAGTTTTTGTTATACTCTACCCTATCTACTCAGGCAACTACCCTCTTACCAAAATCTAAAAGCTATTTTTATATTTAAAATTTTACTAGACCATAAAACACCTCTTACAGGAAGAAATTCTTCACTGATGATCTTCCCAGAATACTATTCCATTGTATTCTACATAAGGAATGAAGAATGGTAAAACACTGATAAAGCAGAATGCTAAATAGCCATAACTGTTAAGATTATTCTTCCCTATATCAATTGTTGAATCAATGGTCAAGCATTCATTAAGCATTTAGTATGGCCAGGCACTGAGTATATGAAGACAAAATGAAACTGTCTCTACACTCAAGAAATTTACATTCTACTTGGGAGAGACAAGATACATATAAGTGTGTGTATAAACATATATGTGTGTATGAATGTATATGTATGTGTGTGTGTATACTTATGTGCATTTTACCTCTCCCAAAAGAATGTAAACTTCTTGAGTGCACAGACACACAAATGTATATACACATATATGGGTGAGTACACACATTCACATATGTATACTATGTATGTAATCTACACACATATGTGTGTGCACATGTATACAAAATATATACTAAACAACCTTGAAAGGGAAAGAACCAGTAGTGGATGTGGTGGCAAGTTTGGTGAGGGAAAAGAGAAACCAAGAAGGATCTCAAGTAGAAGGTGGTGTGTGAGCTGAGGCCTGAAAGAAAACAGGAATTCCAAGAGACATATGTAAGGAGGAAGAATGTGTCAAGCATGAAGGGCAGTCAGTGAAAAGGTAAGAAGGTAGAAAATGAAATTCCATGAGTGAAGAACAGCAAGAAAGCCAATATGATGACTCTAAAATGTATGGTGGGAGGTAATATTCAGTAAAGCTCAAAAAGAATGATGGAACCAAGCTGTAAAGAAACTTAACTGCCAAACAGAGGAGTTTAAATTGATTCTAGAAGAAACCCAGAGCTACTGAAGTTCACTGAACAATGAGGTGAAATAGTTAGACTGTTGCTTTAGGAAAATCACTTTGGTAATTGTATAAAGAAGAGATAGAAGTAGAGAGACCAATTGAATTGTTCTTGTCAATAGCTCAGGTGAGAGGTGATGAGGGCTAGAACAAGGACGACTGTGTGAGTGGAAAGAAAGGGGAAGATACAAAAGATATGGTGGAAATCAAAACAATAGGCTCTAGCATCTGGATATGTGAGGTGAGTGAGGGTGAATCATTGTAAATGATACTAAGGTTAGAAACCTGGGTGATTGGACAGTTGGTGAGGCCCTTAACAGACATAGGGAGGTCTGGAAGAGGAAAGGGTTTGGGCCAAAATATAATGAGTTCAGTTTGGAACATGGTAAGTTTGAGATACCTACAGGACATCCTATTTGAAATATCCAATAGTCAGTTAATGCTATAGGTTTAACACCCAGGAAAGAAACTAGGAATATGTCTATGTCTGTGTGTGTGTGTGTATATATATATATATATATATATATATATATATATATATATATATAATATATATATATATATTTGTGAGTACTTTTTGAGAGGTAATCCAGGGGAACTCATGAGGATACCGAGAGAGTATATAATGAAAGAAGAGGGCCTAGGGCAGAATCTTGGTGTTTATCCACAGTTAGGGAGCATTACATCATTACATCTAAAATGATCAAGCAGAGTCTGAGAAGGAAAAGTCAATCAAACAGGGGAAGTGATTCAACAGAGAATAATATCACATCATATGTCACTTTAAAGTTTACAGAAGGTATGCTTATTTTGACATTCAAGGTCCTTTACAATATCTTCCCACCTCCTTTTTCTCCTTTTCCAATTTCACATGATGGTCATTCACCTACTCTATGTACTACCCAGAAGTTTAAACAAACCCGTCTCATGCTTTCAAGTCTCAACCCATACCTTTGTGCTGAAATGTCACCTTTTGCGATCTTCAAAATCACTTCAGCTTATAGGACTTTGTTAGACTGAATTTAATGGAATTTGCTAAAATATATCTTTGAGGATGAGGAAAGAGATTACTGAGCTGCAAAGTACAAGTGATAATCCCTTTTCCCCTCAACATATAAAACAAACACATATACCACACACACACACACACACACAAAATTAGTTCTCAATGTGATGAATATATGGCAGTAAGTAAAAGACTGGGAAAGACAAGATTTATGAATGCATATGAAAAGAATACTCTGTAGCAGCTCAATTATTTCAGTTTTTGGATTATCACAGAATTGTTAGAATCCAGAAAAAGGGACTGGGATAAAAGCAACTAATATCTTTAAAATCAAAGATGTGATGAAAATGTTGTCCAAATGGTGGCAACTAAAGGGTAAAATGGCAAATATGGTAATTCTCAATACACTTATATATAAATGGGAGGAGGAAGATAGAAAAACTAGTTACTTATTGGGATAATGGTCTTAAATTCTGAAAAAGAACATTGTGACAGAGTGTCAGGGGAAGATCCCTGACAGTGAGGTCTTTTAGATGATTGAGAGTTTCCCAGGGGAAGAAGAGGTGGGAACACCATCTCAGGGGATATTAAAATGAGACAACAAAACAGTCAGAACAATTTTCCATTGTCATTTGATCAACTTGATCATGTAAATGTTTCAGTGTCTAATTCCACAACTACTCTGAAGATAGTTTCTCCTTATAGATTGAAGCAGGGGGCATTCCATTTTAGAAACAAAGCTATAAAAAGAAAGGAAAACCTCATGAAATCTCCTATAAGAGCACTAAATAAAATATATGCAGAGGGTCACATAAAATAAAAATTAATTCTGCAGCAAATTAATTTTAGGTAAGATAGCAAGAAATACTATTTTTCTAAACCAAATTCTCAAGCACTGCAGCCTGAAAACAATAGGGTTTACTTTAGCGTGTTTGGTAAGTTGTGCTATTATCCACTGTAAATGAGAAGTATCGATGGTCTAGGAGCTATAAGAGAATGAGGAGTTGTGATAGTAACATGTAGTTTATGATTAGCATCATGGATGCTTTATAATGTCAATCATTCTCATTTATAATGCTGGAGCAAGTCATATTGCTGACAAGTTGACACATTCGCCACTTGGGTGGCTTTGAGAATTTTTGGGAAAAATTTAACACCTTAAAGCTTAGTGGTAACAAGCAAGAAAGTCCTTATTAAATAAGATTCCAAATGACTCATATGAAAGATAAATCTCCTCTTAAAAATATATATACTCCTTGATAATAGATAGTTTCATTTTTAAAAAATTGATTTTAGCACCAAGCATAGTGCTTGACACATAGTAGGTACTTTGTAAATTCTTGTAGCCTGATGAATTGAAAGAATGCCTTTATTTCTAGAACAAAACCTGAAGTCAGAATGATTAACATATCATTCAGGACAATAAAGGTACTCTACACGCTGAGCCAAATATACCTTCTATCTTATTCCTAGATATGACAGAAATTGTCATTGGTAAAGAAGTGGTATCTTGGAATCTTTACTTTAAGAGTCTATGTGGGGGAGGGGAGGCAGCTAGGTGGTGCAGTGGAGAAAGCACTGGCTCTAGATTCAGGAGGACCTCTGTTCAAATCCAGCCTCAGATACTTGACACTTACTAGCTGTGTGACCCTGGGCAAGTTACTTAACCCCCATTGACCCACCAAAAAAAACAGTCTATGTGGGTACTTCTTCCCCTCACCAGGCAAGATCACAGCTCCTGTACTCCATATTAGAGGGGCAATCAGAAGCAAATATTTATGAAGTACTTACTATGTGCCTGGCATTGCATTAAGTATTAATGATACAAAAGGGCAGAATCATAGTCCATGCCCTCAGGAAGCTCATATTCTTATGGGGGAGACAGGAAATACTCACACACAAAAAGATCTATAGAGTATTAATAGAAGTTAATTTCAGAGAAATACCACTAGCAGTGAGAGAGATGGGGACAGACTTCCTGAAGAAAGTAGGTCATCATGAGTTGCTCTGTCTGAAAAAAATATATAATTGCCCAGCAGTCAAACTCTGGCCACAGGATTATAGATATAGAGCTAGAAGGGACCTCCAAGAAAATCTAGTTCAACTGTCACATTTTACAAGAGAATGAACTGAGATTCAGGGATAGGAGATTACTTGCCCAAGCTCATATAGCTCATAATTGTCAGAGGTAAGAGTGGAACCCAGGTCTTTGCTCCAGAGATGGTGCATTTTCTAGTACACATGATAAGGTTCTCTTAACTTAATTCATCTTGTCTAAGACTGATAGGCAAAGTTTCTCATGGAGACTATATTTATTCATAGCTTCCTTAGCTTGAGGGGACTTTTTCAAGTTTGTGTTCATGCAGTATACTCTTGGAGATCACAAATTTACCTCCAAAGCATAAGGCATCATAAAATTGGAACTATATCTCTGAGATGAGTAATATTAATGTCAGCAGGAGTGGTTACTCCCATGTGCAAAATGTTTGGTTAAGGAATCGATAACACCAAGGTATTGAGCTGGGATACCTGGGACAATAATCTCCTGAAAAAGTATAAGGATTCACACAATGACAATAATCGAAGCACTCTCAGAGTCCATGCAACCCAATCCATACATACTCTAGAAACTCCTTTAGATCATCTTCAATAAAGCCATCTAGCCTTTTCTTGGCAACCTTCTGTGAATGGAAACCAACTACCTTCCAAGCCAACTGATTCTTCTTTTTCTTTTTTGTTTTCTTGATGTTTTATTTTTTCCATGATGAACATTTATACATTACTCACTCTGAGGAAGGACTTTTATAGCAAAGTAAAATAGCTAAGTAAACTAATAATAAAGTTATATCATGTATGCATACAACAATTCACATTTCTGGTTCTCTATTTTTTAAAAAAATCATTTTCTTGGTTTCCAACCCCTTACCCCACTAGGAAAAAAGAACAACAAATCCTTCAGTAGTTGTAGATATATAGATAGATATGTAGATGTGTGTCTTATTCTAAATCCTAAATCCAGCACTTCTCTGTAATGATTAGAATATTTCAACATCAGTCTTGTGTAATCATGACTGGTCACTATGTGTAATGTATCTAATACCTGAGTATTTGATAAACACAAAGACCTCAGCTACAAAAAACAGAAACAAAAACCAAAAAAAAAAAAAAAAACACCATTCTGGGAAAACTGGAGAGCAGTATGGAAAAAAATTACATTTAGACCAATACATCATACCTTATACAAAGATAAATCCTATTTTTTCTTAATCAAGCTTCCTAATCCTGGTTGTTATGCCTACATGATCTAGATTTAGATAACATCAACATTCTGGGATGCCATATCCCATGTTTGATTCATATTGAAGCAACAATAAGACCCCCAAGAACTTTTTAGATTAAATGTTATCTTGCTATATTTCCCTCATCTAGTACACATTGCATATATCCCTATTAAATTTCATCTTAGTAGACATAGTTTAATTGTAGAAAGTTCCAGGAGGCAAGTCTACCATGCATTTGATTTTCAAGATCCAAAATTGTAAATAATGCCTGAATTGGACTGATCATAGTTAAGAAAGTTATTTTATGCTATATTTTGTCCCTTTATTCAGTAACATATGTAATCATGCTAACAAAGTTTTTTTGCATTTGTTTTTGTTTAGAGAAACAAAAGGTTTAGATATAATATATCTTTGTTATCTATTATTTATTATTATAGGCATATATAAAATATCCTGGAAGACCGAAAAGTCTTTTGGCAGGTTTAAGATATTAAATTCTAATAGCTGATAGGGACACAGCATAATGCAGAGATGCCTTACATATACTATATAATATAGCATTTGTTATATATTATAGTATTTGTAATACAGTACATGCTATGTATTATAAACAACAATATTATATAACTGTATAATATATGAGTATAAATAATATATAAAATATTACTTATGTGTTATCATTATAATGCCTATAGGAGAGGCACTTTAACTTCATCCTTAGCAAAAGTAAGAATATGGGCTCCAACCTTTGTGTTTTGTAGACCCTTTTGTTACTATGGTAAAGCATTAAGTTCCCCTTCTCAAAATATGTTTGAAACTCCCCCAAATAAAATGCATAGTTTTATAAAATAAACCAGTTGGAATGAAATAGAGTGATCAAAATAATGAAAAAAAATAAGCTCATTATTGCAGAATTACGAATCCCAGAGTTGGAGAGTCAACTTTGGATTCTGAACTACCTGAATTCAGGTCTCCCCTCTAACACATACTGCCGTAAGTTAGAGAAAGTTGCTGATCTCCATTAATAAAGAGCTTTTCCCTCAGCAGATGCTAGTGCCAGGGATGGAATCACAAGCCAAGGCAAAATGTTATCGCTTTACATGATGATGATGGCGGTGATGATGATTGTGGTGGTGATGATGAAGGAGGTGCTAAAATATGAATTAAATGTAAAACTGAAGTTTAAAAACAGTCTTTGGGGTTGAAATAGACTAAATCAAAACCAAAGCCCCATGGAAAGTTTTATTATATCCCTAGCCAACAAGGCCACCAATTGAAGCAAGGTTTTTTGTCTTTGGGGAACCCTCCATTTTCCCATAGCATCTGAGGCAAATCTGAATTGTTTCCAACCTTGCAGAAATAAGGGAAAGAGCCTGTAGGGACATGTCCTCTATCTTAAGCACATAAACACCTACATTAGTCATTCTGTTATTAAAAAGAAATATAGTCATAAAAGGGGCTCCCCTACCTGGTGTCCAGGCTCTTCATTATACTTTTGTCTTCATTCTGTGGTACCTTACCTACATCTGCCCTCTGGGAAGTATCCATGGTTTGAAGCTTCATTAGCCTGAAATACCCAGATGTCTCTGCAATGTACCCTTTTCAGTTCTTCTCTTTGCTATCCCTGAATCCCATTCTGTTCCTTTTATATTATAAACTCTTTGAGAGCAGTTTCTGTGTCATAGAGCTATATCAAGAATTATGTGACTAAGATTTTGACCTGAGATGAAAATATGAGGGAACATGCTTCTTCCCCCTTCTTCCCCTTCAGTGTCCTTCAACCTGCCTATCCCTTTACCTCATAGAAAACTGTGCTTATCTCTTGACAACCTTGGGGTCCCTTCACTGGGGAACCTGTCTCCTAATGCCACCTTCCTAGCTCACCAAATCTGTTCCCAAGAACATGAGTTAAGGAACAATAGATTGGACACACCAAGGGACAGATCAAACCGTCTCTCTGTAAAACTGACTGCACTGAACCAGGGAGGGAGGGGGATGCAGACCACTGAGCTATCACATTTCCCAACGCCAGAGCAGCATGGAAAATCATCCTTTGTATTGGCCCCACTCCCTTAAATTTTATTTGCAGGTAAAGGTGGGGATAAAGACTATAATTCCCTTTTAGAACTGCTTGCTGTGTCATTTCTGTCTTGTCTTAGAACAATGCTTTCTACTAATAAGTACTTGATAAATGCTTTTTCACTTAAACATCTTGTAATCATTCATTTCATTTCATTCATTCATTCATTCATTCATCTTATCTGTAGCACCTTTTATAACATCTTATAAATAGTAGATACTAAATTAGCACTTGTTGAATTTCAATTCAGTGCAAGTTAAAATATTAATGGTTGATAGTATCTTTTCATGCTTCCTCCCCTACAATATTTTTTTTCTTTTTGATAGGAGTTTTCAATGCCTTAACTCAAAACAGTGAGAACTCCAAACAGTGTGGAATACTGGGAGGGAAAGTTAGAGTCACTTAAGACACTCATAGTAGTTGAAAATCTATTTCTTTTATGTTGCGTAAAATTGGACTGGTTTGAAAGTATTCTCAAGTTCTCTAACTCCTGGCAAAGCACTCCATATTAGAACAGGTACTGGTATAATAAGAAACAAGAAATTTTCACTTGGAATACATTGAGCAATTTTGGGCTGAAGATTAAATGTAAGGAAAGAGTAGGGATACAGCATCTTCTGAGACAGGAAGGAAGAAAGATCAATAATGATTAGAAGTTTAGCAGAGTGATGAAGGCCAGTTGAAAGAGCTGATGATGAACTAAACAAACTTCTGTAAGTCTGAAGGATGAGATTTATTTGGGGACTTAAGAGAGGAGTAAGGGTCTTTACAATAAACATGAAGTGTACATAGCAGGTGCCTAATGAATTCTTATTCACTAAAGCCCAAAGGTATAAAGTGACTTGCTCAGGGCAGCTAGGTGGCACAGTGGATAGAGCACTGGCCCTGGATTCAGAAGGACCTGAGCTCAAATCCAGCCTCAGACACTTAACACTTACTAGCTGTGTGACCCTGGGAAAGTCACTTAACCCCAATTGCCTTGTAAAAAACCAAAATAAATAAATTGACTTGCTCATTACTTCAGCTATGTCAAGAATTATGTGACTAAGACTTTGACCTGAGATGAAAATATGGGGGAGCATGCTTCTTCCCCCTTCTTCCCCTCCAGTGTACTTCAGCCTGCCTATCCCTTTACCTCCTAGAAGACTGTGCTTATCTCTTGCCAACCTTGGGATCCCTACACTGGGGAACCTGTCTCCTAAAGCCACCTTCCTAGCACACCAAATCTGTTCCCAGGAACATGAGTTAAGGAACAATAGAATGGACACACCAAGGGACAGATTAAACCCCCTCTCTGTGAATCTTATTGCACTGAACCAGGGAGGGAGGGGGATGCAGACCACTGAGCTATAACATTTCCCAGTGCCACAGCAGCATGGAAAATAAGAAAAAGAGGGAAGATTTGAATTCAGGTCTTCTGACCCAAATTCATTGCTTTTTCCACTTCATAATGCTAAAATGGCATATTTTCTTCCTTAAATTCTTTTTTTTTACCCAGAATTCCAAATATTTATATTAATCCTTTTCAAATGTCATGTTCTATAATAAAACATAACCTGATTGTTGTTCTATATAATATACCATAGAATGAACTCCAAGTAATAGGGTTGTATAATTCCTCAAGTACATTATCTATAGGATAAATTAGTGACGTGTAATTAGTATTTCCCATCAAAAGAAAAATTTCACCTCCTTTAGCTTTTGTCACTTTCTTGATTAGTATTTCTCAATAATTTTTTCTATATTGGAAAGAAAATAGCTGCCTAGATTAAGTCTTGATCTAAGAGGTCCAGCTGTAGATGCTATTATCTCCCAAATTAAGTCCCAAATCCGATGGAGGAAGATCAATGAGAAAGATAACCTTATTCAGCAAGTTAATATGACTTTTTAATTTTTAATTTAATTTAATTTTCAGACCAAAAAAGTCTGATTTGATAGTCTGGCTTTCAGTAATGTGTGTAGAGTATGCATTTGGAAAGAGAGACATCTTTGGAGACTATACAATGATTTTCCTCATGCTCACAAGTCCAAGTGTGAATGGCAATATTCCTCCAAAATATAGATTGCTTGAATTTCACAATAACTTTCCAATTCACTAACGTCTTATAATTTTTAACCAACCCTTGTCCACTAATTTCACTCCCCTATCCAATATTTTTGTCTGCAAGCCCAGCTGTCAGTCAGTTTGAAAGCACTTTTTTGGGGGATGTCTAGAGACCCAGAAAAGGTTCTTGGCTATGAATGACAAATGAGTAGAAAATATGAGTCTCTGCTCTTCAGTTGCATGGAGTCTAAGGAATAGTTACTGCTTTGTAACTGAGGAAGAATTGCTACCACAGAATGATGTATAAGCCAGTGACCAACTTATGGGTGATGAACCTCTTTGTACATGTCTAGCCTGGTTCTCAGATAGCAGACATGGTCTTTTGCTGAGAACATTCTCAAAAACTTTCTGTCTTGCTAGAAACTGCCAGAATTTGTGTTTTTACTAATGTAGTCAGAAAGAGATTGAACATATATACAAACAGTATAAACTTTCAAAATAGCTAGGGGGGGGCATGTCTGTAGAAAGTTTTGTCTAAAATGCAATTAAATCAGATATTTTCAGAAATTTATATAAATGAAACTGGGAGAACAAACACAGGAGAATTGGAACAGATTTGTCAGTGTTTTATTCAGTAAGTTATTTTGTCGTTGATGAGAGCAGAGCTACCACATTTGAACTCTAACCCCTCAGTCCCCATTGCATTATATAAGGGAGTACAAATAACAATAAAGATAAAGGTGAAAAGAACAGCTAAACCAGACTAAGTACAAACAGAAAAAAAACTTTTGATGTAACTTGGAGAATTTTGAAAACATTGAGTGATAATTTTCAAGATATATGAAAAAAGTAACGATATTAAACAATTGGAAAGCTCTCAGAGAAGACAACGGGGGGTGGGGAAGCATATGAGAAGACCTTAATAACAACTTGCTACCTTCTCAGCTTTATACAGTGTTGATGAAGATGATCTACACATATATACAGGGTACCCATCATGAAAATATAAGTATCTTTCACAAACAATTTTCTATAATATCACAATTTCATGTAACACCTTTGACTGAAAAGTGTAGTAAATATGAGCCCACTGTGTTTATTGTTAGATGATCATTAATTAAAAGCATTTATTTTGTACATCAAAACACAGTTTAAAGACCCTACTTCATCAAGGTATTGCCCATGTATATCTTAAGATCATCCAAGATTCCATAAGAGTTGAAACCACAACTTTAGGGGTTTTTATTTTTGTTTTTGTTTTTCATCATCTGATATTAATTTAATCATAAAACACAGAGATTTATGTTTACTAGAGCTGTTCTCTACCATCATGGGGTAGATTCTACTCAGAGTCCCTTTAGAATAGTGATCCCTTGCAGATGGCAAGGCCCCATAAATACTCCTGTTTGAGTAAAACATTTTACTCATTTCACCAAGACCCAGAAAACTACAAAGTGCCTATGCGATGGCTCAGAATAGAATCAAGTCACAAAGTAAAACCCAAACAGCTAAATAATACTTCTTGTCCAGACTTTAATATTCAGTTGGCTAGATAATTTTCTTAGTTAATCCATGACTAATTTTACTAATATGGCTAACACTGAAGATGGGCAATAACTTTGGTAGAGAATTGAATAGAAGAAATACAGTGAGCTGGATTTCACTTGAGAAATTGTGTAACGTGTTAAAACAATTCCAATTTATTCCCTAGTACAAAAACCCACTTTTAAAAATACTAATGTTCTTTTAGTGATGCTTTTTGGGAGCAAACCATGGAATGCTACAGTCTTTGAACAATCAAAATTGTGGATGACCCAAGGAACAGTGAAGAGAAACAGTGGATGTAAGTAGACCGCAATATATTACCAATAGTGACTTGCATGCAAATAATGGT